>NC_077234.1:117612885-117970385 GCF_027887165.1 Monodelphis domestica | reverse complement strand
TGTGTGTGTGTGTGTGTGTGTGTATTATATATATACACTTTTATTATCATAGATTTTTAATCATCTTAGTCTAGATATAAACTGCCTGTTCCATGTTCTTGAAAACCAAAGAGAAAGTGCTATGACCTCATTTGTAACTTTTTCTCTGGGAAAGCTCTCTAGCTTCAAAATATTGTTTATAAAACTTATCCTACTTCACTAAAAAGGGACCTTCCTCGAATATATAATCAGATTCTCTGAAGTGATGTACAGTGAATAAAGCAGAACCAAAAGAACTCAATGATTGAAAGTTTTTAAATGAAGGCAATATTTAATAGCCAATCTCACCTAGTACCTTTCCCCTTCGTTACCACAAAGATTCCTATATCCCAGATTAAATGTAATAGGCAATATTTATACAGAGTTATTAAGATTAAAGCATATAATTGCACTTCCTTTCAACAAAAGCAAACTGCCAATGTATAATAATACACAGGCTATCAGCCTTGATCAGTTATAATTTTCACTTAGCTTTTTTGTTGAATAATGTTTTTATAGATGAGTTTTCTAACAGTTTGAGTTTGTAGGTTGTTTCAAACAAAAATTAGTTTAATAAAAGATTAGATTTTCATTGCAGAATATGACTTGTTTTTCGGTGGTTAAACTTTTTTAAAAAGCAATAAATTACAAATAATCAGGGTAGTTCGATGAAAAGGTTTCAAATTTGGATTCAGAGGACCTACGATATAATCTTGGCTCTATTGATTAAAACCTGTAGCAACTTTGGGCAGATCACTTGATCCTCTGTGGGCCTTGATTTCTTTGTAAAGTTATTGAGTTAAAGTAGAAGGCTTTTGAGATCTCTTCTCATTCTAAATCTGTTATGCTCTGTGTATTTTGGAGACTCAAAAATTTCTTCTATTTTATTTTAGTTGATATTGGTAGTCAAATATACCGACAATTGATTTGATACCATTTTAACCGTATCACTTTAAAATTCCTATGAGGGAAATGAACAATTAATCAATTTTACGAGTTAATAAACATTGATTGACCTCCTTTTATGTGTAGGGAATTATGCTAGAAAAATATAGGAAAGGACAATTTAGATCTCTTTTCTTAAAAAAAAAATATATATATATATATATATACTAGAACTTAACAGTAGGTCATCCCTTTTCTACATTACTCATGTGAAGTAGAGATTACATGGTTAAGCTTAAGGATAACTTGAGAGAAGAAAAATGGAGTAGTCAAATATAAATAATAGGTCATATTATCTTCATAGCATTAATGAATATGTGATATTATGAACCCAGGGAATATGCATGCCTCTTGATGTCAGGGGCTCTTCCCTTTTTCTCTTTGTATGCCTAATATCTTGCATACTGCTTGGCAAGTAGAATCACAGGTTAAAAGATCTAGACCTTCAAGAGATCTAGAGGATTTCTAGCCATTCATCCCCTATTTTATAAGTGAAGAACCTGATCATCAAAGAGGTTCATTTACTCAAGGTCACACAATTAGTAAGTGTCAAAGGTAAAATCAGGGCACCTGTATTATGACTTCAATTCTAACACTGCCATGCTTAATAAAAGCATACTAAATGAATGAAAGTAAATGATAGATCTACTGCATCCCTTAGAAAACTCTCAAATTAGTTTGAATATAAAATTATAAATTTTATACTTTTAATAGAATTATATATTCTTATACATGTATATTATGCACATAAATATATGTCCCAAAATATGATGCAGGTGAATATATTCGAATTTTACTTTTATTTGAGATTATAAAAGTGAGTCAAATACTTTCCCCCTATCTAAGAAATAGAAAGTGAAGAGAGAAAATGCAAGTGGTGACACACACAGAGAAGAGAGAGAAAGAGAGAGAGAGAGAAGGAGTATGGGATGATGAATATGCATAAGGACTTTTAACTTGGAATTTGAAGATGACATTTCAGTGGTTTCAACCTGAGAAGGCAGGGATGGTAAAGAGAACACAGTGAATAGTTTCCATCTCTCAAATGGAAAAACTGTGCTTTAAAATGTGACCATAGCTGCTGTTCTCTAAGTCTATTATGGTTACCCCCTTTTTTTAGTCTCCTATATCTGAGATCTTTGTTTTTGTTTTCAAGAAACAAAAACAAAGTCCTGTGTGCTATATATCAGTCTGTTACACTTATGATTATTTCTCATAATTAATATGCATCTGAAATTGTGCTTCAATACATCCTTAAAATACTATACTCAGATCGAAAACATTACTTACTATTGATGCTATATTTAAACTGGTTTAACTTGAAAGGGAGAAATCCCAATACTGCAGTATCTGTGCTTCAGTCCTATACAATCCTTTGGTCTTTTCTTCTAAAACAACTATGATCAACTTAGACAAATTGGACTGTCTGACACTTTTAGCTTTCCCTTTTCTAATGTCTATTGATTAAGCTTCTATAACATTGCAGGACCTTTGATATAACAATCATTATTCTTTGATAAAAAAGGAAAGGAAAGCAGCTCTGAAACTCATTTACTGCTGTAAAGACTAGAGCTTTAGGCATGCTAAATTTAGGTCAAAAAGTTCTATCAGAAAGAGCTGATCAAAAGTGGAATGAGCTGCCTATTTATTTGATAATTTCCTCATCATTGTAGGTTTTCAAGCAAGGACTGGATGACTATTCATTGGGCATGTTACAGCCAAGAATTACTTTTTAAGTAGGGAATGACCTGGGCATCTCTTCCAACTTTTATATGCTGCAATATTCTTTAAAATGTTTTTATTAGCCAAAGGGAATGAAAGATCTTCTTCTAAATTTTAGAAGAACCACAGTTGGTATTACAAATGATTTAATAATGTATTCTCTCTCCAATCTTCAAGTAAAGATTATTTTTGCCAATAGATCCAACCATTGGAAATTCTCAACTTCTCAGTCTAATACTCAGAAAGGCCAATAAAAGCAGATATCCGAAGAGGTGAAAGAAAACTATCTAACTTTGATTTTTTAAACTTTATTTAAAGGAAAAAAACACTATAGTTCCATAGGCTGAAATTAAGCAATCCTACTAAACCCTGAATCTTCTCTGATTCAAAGTTCCCTCCTTGGTGTGGGATTGGTCCTTATATAGAAGACCAATCCCATGCTTGGAAGTAGGGGGCATGGCCCCTCTCTACCATGGGATTGTCCAATTCTAGGTCAATCCTATGCCATGAAGAAGTGGGAGGGACCCCTGAGACACACTAGGGGATGGCACCCTCCCAAAAAATCCCACCACACAATATTTAAAATCCATATCCAAGCATAAAAACTTTTCAGTAGCCATAGTAGAAAGAAATTTGGAATATGAATCTAAGCCAGTAATTAAAGATAGTAATTAAAGAGAACAGGATAGTCATCTTTAAATATCTAAAGAGGAATCCATGTAAAATAAATAATTGGACTTTTTTGTTGTTATTGTTCAGTTGTTTCAGTTATATCTTTCTCTTTAATCCCATTTGGGATTTTTTTGATGGAGATGCTAGAGTGGTTTGTCATTTTCTTCTCCATCTCTTTTTAAATATGAGGAAACTGAGGCACACAGGGTTAAGTGACATGCTCATGGTCACATAACTAGTGAGTCTTGGACTTGACTTCAGGTATTCCTGACTGTGGGCAGCTAGATCAAACATTGGATAGAGTGCTAGGCCTGGAATCAGGAAGATTCATCTTATCAATGAAGAAACAGTAAAATTATGACTATCCTTGCTCTAGACACCAAGCCTCTTGTAAAGAACAATATTACTTTTCAGCTTAAAGAAAATTTTGTAGCTAAAGAGAACCCTCTTTAAACAAAATTTTGACCTACTTTTGAACCAATTTTTCCAACACTAGGATCCTACAATTTAGTTCTTGATAGGAGACTAGTCATGGAATTATGATAACATGTTTATATCATACCTCAGAGAAGTATTACTTATATGATTTGGGGGAAATGTTTTAACCCTTCTGAGTTCCATTTTCCTTATCTGTAAAATGTGTATAGTAGTGCCTGTTTCACTGGGAGGTCATGAGAGATAATATTTATAAAGCCATTCATAAACCTTAAACTGACAGGGAAAAGAATTATTACTTCATTGGCAAAGGAATTCTCAGGTGAGGAAACTACTTTTACTACTGCAAAGTTGTTACCTTTTCTGCAATGTTTAGTATTAAATAGTTGTCTTTATCACTAAGATAAGAAGACCAGGCTTACATGATCTACCAAATGTCAGAATGGGATTTGAATCCACATCTTTCTAGCATCAAAAGAGGCTCTTTAATATGCCACATTACCCTAAGGCACAGTATCAGTGTCATCTATTATTGTTTAGTGACATAGAATAAAAACTCATACTTCCTAATTCTTATTTAAATGTTGCACGACTGACATTGACTCCTTTTATTCCCATGAAATGTCATCTTCTTAGTTCTTTCCCATTATTACTTCACTGTCAAGATCTTTCTGAGTCAAATTTTTTCATTCAATGTAATAGCTGTCCATCTAAGCTTCACCAAATTTTAATATTTGATAAGTACATTATCTTGGCCATTTTTCCCATCTTTAAAAAGTGTTTCACAAGAAAATTTTCAACATTTTTTATTACCTTGCATATCCAATATTATTATAGTTTTTAAGTGAGTAAACAAACCTAGAGAAAGTCAGTTCCTCACACCAACTTTGGAGATTATTTTTCATGTAGCATAAAAATATTCTTAAATTAATAGGAAGTTATGAGGGAAATGTTATTCATTTCAATGAAAAGAAACTAATAGTACTAGGCTAATGCTAGCTCTAAAGGACCTAGCAATGAGGCTCTCATTCAGGAGACACTATACATTTTTAGTAAATGAAGTTTGTTTTTAAACTACCAACTAGTGTGATTTTCATTATAGCATAGGTTTACATTCTAATTTAAATAATATGGGGGTCATTGCTGTAGGCTAGTCTCCTCTTATACATGTCCTTTTAAGCCTCTCACTTTCTTTAGTTTTTCTCCCAACTTATGAAATTAATAATTTAGATGAGATAATTTACAAGAGATTTTCCACTTCAGAATTCCTCCATCTCATGTTGTATCTCCCAAGGTCCTTTGTTGCAGTGCCTTATACAGAAGTGTACTATCCACCAGTGCCTAATTCTGATTCATAGCTCTTGCTTCCTGTCTAATTAATTCCAGTGGCCCTTGATTAACTAGAGAATCCAATATATACTCTGACTTTTCAAGCCATTCACAACCTGGCTCATATTGCTCCTTCTCATATGTTCTATTGTCTAGCTAAAATGGGTACCTTATTGTTTCTTAAATGTGACACCATCTCTTGTCTTTCTGCCTTTGTATTGGTTATCTCTCTTTTCCTTGGATGCTCCTTACATCTGATTCTTAGCATCCCTTGTTTTGCTCAAGACTTAGCTCATTGAGTATCTTTTACACTGTACCTTTTTAAATTGATTATGTTTGTTTTTTCCAGATTATGTTAGTGCAATTTTCAATAATTATTTTCTGACATTTTGTGATTCATGTTCTTTCCTTTCCTTCTACCATCCCTTCTGCAAGATATAGGTTGTTCGTGTGTTATTATACTGTACATGTTTCCATGTTCATGATGTTGTGAAAGAAGATGCAGATTGTTTGCAGTGGAACAAAATTAATGGAGGAAATAAAGTAAAGAATTGCATGCTTCAATCTGCATTCAGATTTCTTTCCTTCTATAGCAATGGATCGCCTTTTTTTGTCTTGAATCTCTTGGAGTTTTCTTGGCATTGTGTCTTTTCTGGTCCCACATATTCTAATATAACCTACCACTACAGAAATCCCCCTTTTACTTAATGGGTGTATACCTATAAATGTTTATGACCTCTCCTCTGATAAAATGCAAGTTCCCTGAGGGGAGAAAACCGTTTTCACTTCTCCTTTTATTTTTCCAGCACCTTGGACAGTGTCTGGCATGTTGTAGAAACTTAATAAATGTTTATTGCATAATGGAAACACTGGGACATTCCTAAATTTAAATATGTCTATGTGCATCATATTTTTGTTTTGTTGTTTTCTATACTTGTATCTGGAGAAAATGGCATTATTTTCAGAGCATTTAATTTTCTATCTAAAGCTATCTTGCAATCACCATGCATTCCCAAGTGAGCAGCCATTGTGTATGATTACACACAATGAGAGTTTTGCTATGCATCATTACACCAGAGTTAATAATGCCTCACCTTGAAAGGTCTTCTCCATTCATTACATTCAGAGTTGTTAGTCAACATGTATCTGTTGCCACAACTGTATACCTAACTGATTGTGGTATAAAAGAAAGTTTAGAAAACAATCACCCAAATTGTTACCTAGTATCCTGAACACTTCATAAAGTGGGTGTTGAATAATATAAAATATATGTGTATATGTACATATAAACACACATGCATATATACATACTTATACAAATATATATATATATATATACATATATATAAACACCTGAGCTGAACAAATGAACTACAGAGTGCTGATGAAAAAAGAGGTAAACATATCTAAAGAAAATGGTTGTCAAAATGACAAGGCAACATGAAATGTGAAAATGACAAAAGAAGGTCTCCTGGGGATGCACTATTTCATATTCTTTCTCTACTTATTATCCATGCCTTTTTTTTAAACCCTTACCTTCCATCTTGGAGTCAATACTGTGTATTGGCTCCAAGGCAGAAGAGTGGTAAGGGCTAGGCAATGGGGGTCAAGTGACTTTCCCAGGGTCACACAGCTGGGAAGTGTCTGAGGCCAGATTTGAACCTAGGACCTCCCATCTCTTGGTCTGGCTCTCAATCCACTGAGCCACCCAACTGCCCCCTATCCATGCCTTTTTAAACTTCCCTAATTCTTATGGGTTGAGCATAGGTTATTGAGCGCAATTATGTAATAATCAGATGATCCAAAAATTTTCAAATGCCAAACTGCCAATCACTTCTGTATCACCCTAGCAACAGTATCACTGTTGTTTATGTTAAATTCCATTGCAGATGGAACATTTTTGGTCTGTTAAAGTAGAGGAATAAAGCCATTAGTGCCTTTGGTTTCTATATGTAGCTCCCTAAATTGAATTTGGAGGCAGCCAGGTGGTTCAATGGATAGAGCATTAGGCTTGACACCAGGAAGACCTCGGATACTCACTTGCCGAATTACTGTGGGCAAGTCATTTAACTTGTCTTAATCCACTATGTAAGGAAATGGCAAACTCCAATATCTTTGTGAAGAAAGCTCCATACAGAACCACAAAGAGCAGTCATGAGTGAACAACAGCAACATTGTATTTATGCAACTATGCTTTTGACATTTATTTTGGGGAAAAGATGATATATATATATATATATATACACACACACATATATATGTATATATATACACACATATGTATATACACCCATGTGTTTGGTTTCTGTAACCTCATTTTGTGATTTCATTATTTGTTATTCTGGACATCTATTGTTTTCAGAAAATTAATGAATTTTGAAATGCTTCGTGTAAAAACAAATGGTATGATTTGAGCTGTGTAGAGCTGAGCCAAATTCATACCAGTTCTCTAATGAATATTTACAAAATCCAAGTCATTTTGTAAGTTTCCAAAATTTGATTGATGACATTTTTCTAGTTTGTTCATCTGATTATTAAATTACTATACATCAAAAGCAGTAGAATTGACATTTTGTTGTCTCAAGAAAAACAACTGGAACTAGCTTTTGCTTTAGACACTTGCTAACCAACCAGGTCTCCTTATTCCCCATTAGGAAAGTAGGCCTAATAAATCTGCTTTACTGTTGTAGCAGTGCTAAATCTTCAAAGTGTTTTTCACTGTGAATGCCAAATTCTTCTGTGCTTTTTGGATTATGAAAGTATTCCACCTATAATGTGATAATGTGATCTTTTTTGTAATATTTTTAAAAATAGGTCCTTATATTGTTATGTTTTGGAAACAGATAAACGTGTTTTCTCTAAATCTCTTCTTTGATCCTCTCATTTCATTTATGAATGTGAAAATATATTGATGTCAGAGAGAAAGGACATACTAGGTCATAAAATTCCCTAGGCAAAAAGTCATTTGTTTGTGGAGAAAAGGCATTAGGGTCTGGGGAAAGATAACAAAGAACTCATACTAAAGTAGGAAATTATATGAAAAATTTCAGGATTATAAGGACTGTTTCTGGAAAGATGATAGTATAATGATGATTGTTATAAATGACCATAATCATCTGAGTGGACAAGAATTATAAGAATAAACCATCCATATGTGAAAGATCAATATACATAATGTATATGACATATTAATATTATGTATTTATATATACTATGTTATTTTACTAAATAATGCCATTTAATAATGTCTTTAAATATGCATATACTATTCTAGTATTTTTCATCAGCTCACAATCTTTTTGTTTTTTCTTTTGATCTGTTCTTGTACTGTAGCAGAATTCATGCATTCTCCAAGTTCATCCTCTCTTGGAAGACTAGGAACTCTGATAATGCATGTCATCATATATGAATAAGCTATAGCAGCAAAATTCTGTATTAACTTCATCATATTCGTTCAGGTTTTATGTAGAGTATTAAAGCTGGATTTTGCATCTTTCCATGTTATTATTATTAAAATTTAAATTCACATATTATATCCCATACAACCTAGTTTTATAGTTTTCTGCTTTTCTATTTTAAAAGCTAAATCCTGTCTGTAATTATTGTAGGAAATTGTTAAATATTAGTCTCTCAAATGCTCTAATTAGGAACTACAGTTTAACAAGAATTACCTTGGGATGAATGAAACTTTAAGAGGTCAAAAAAGAGTAAAAGGACACATACAGATAGACAGACAAATAGACACATACACCATTTTATAGAAACTCTTAAAATTATTTATTTATTTAGAATTTTTTTCCTTGGTTATATGATTCATGTTCTTTTCCTCCCCTCTTCCCTCCCCACTCCTGGAGCTGCCAGCAATTCTATTGGGTTATACATGTATCATGGTTTAAAACTTATTTCCATATTATTAATATTTTCAATAAAGTGATCATTTAAAGTTCAAATCCCCAATAATATACTCATTGAACCATGTGATCAATCATGTGTTTTTCTTCTCTGTAGAAACTCTGTAGAAAGAACTGGAAACTAAAGTGAGTGTGGTAATATTATTATATACAATATTATTGTGCTATTAAGAAATGATGAAATGGGCAATTTCAGAGAAATTTGTGAAGATCTGTATAAAGTGATGTAGAGCAAAATGAGCTGTCATAGTAGCAGTTTTTATAGTAATAATATTACAAAAAAAAATCTTAGAATGACTTGAGAATCCTGACCAAGAAAAAGGCCAACAAAATTTCAGAGCACATTATAAAGCTTACTACTCATTTCTTGATGTAAACATAATGAAATGACTCTAAGCAGATACCATTTTTTTTTGTAATTTATAGGAAGAAGAGGAATTATTTTTGTTTAATAATATATTTTGCTTGATTATATTTATATTTATTTTTTATCCAATTTTAGGGAGAGAGAGAAGATAAAGGAAGTATGTGGATAAAGTTGAAAAAAAGAAAATGTTAAAAAGAAAGAAATAGAAAAGTTATTGAAGTACTATTTTTTAATGGAGGCACTATTAATGGCAGGAAATGAGCTACTCAGCCAAGAAAGTACAGGAAGATAGGAAAACTTGAAAGTATACAAGGTTAATGATATATATTTTTAAGGAAAGTTAGATGAAAATAATGCATCCACATTCCAGGGTCTTTTTTAAAATTTGGTATAAATATTCAAATGCCCATGTTATTTGGTATTTGTTAAGTTCAAAATAATGATTAATGTAAAGAAAAAAAGAATAAAGATAATTCTGAATGATTGCAACTTAAAGGAACTAGAATGATGCTCAGCTGTCTTATTTTATCTTCATTCAATCATATAAAAACATTTTTGTTTGTTTTTTTGCAGGAATGCTTCAAAAGTTTTATTGACCCATTTTTTTCTTTGATGATTAGGCCCTCATTTTAATTACATTACATATCTTGAGCTCCAGTACATTTCAAAATACATTATTCCCATTTCTTTCAATGTTTTCTAGTAGGTGCAGAATAGTTTTGATTTACTTGAATTTATTTGCCTTTCCATTTGAAGGTCTTTCTACCAGCAGGTATCAGAATATTTTTGTTATATGTATTTAAATTTAAGAACATTACCTATTGGGACTTGGAGCATGTATTTTCTTTTTGGAGATAACTTGAGGATTCTTTTGATTGGTTCTTTACTATCTGTATTCAGAATTTCTATACACTTTTCTTACATTATTTCTTGCATGATGGTATTGAAGTTTTGTCCATTTATTAAGATTTCCCATGATATCTATGATCCTTGAAGTCATCTCTACACATCCTGTTGCCAATATCAACTATTTCTGCTTGGTAGAGATCATACATTCCACAAGATTTAATCCTTTTACTTTTTCCAGGCTAGATTGTGCTTTACTTAGGTGTATATCTCTTCCAAATCTACTGTTCTTGCTTTTACTTCCTTTGAGAGTCTTGCCAAAACAGATTTAAATCTTTCAATTCCAATAATTATTTCTCCCACGAATTCCATTAATTGTGACATTTTCTACTGCTAACTTCTCTTAAAGTATTTAACTTGTCTTTTGAACCCTTCTGAAACATCTTACTATTATACTGTGGCCTCATGGGAATAGATAAGGTTTTGAATATCATCAGCCATGCCTTTAATTGTCTTTATCTTGTAATATTTATTTAGAATAGATTGCAATCTTGTAAATGCTTTTGTACTCATCCAGATTTTAAATTCTTGTATCATTTCTATTAGTTTATCTGTCTATGCGCTAGATTTATTAATTGAATTATTTTCCTCTTGAAACATTTGCTAATTAATCTCTTTCCCCGCCTCCTTACATTATCATTGTTCATTTTCTGACTCTTCCCCCCTTTTAGTAGAGGACATTCCCTTGGAGCTGGGCAACAGCACTCTAAGTCTCTTCCCATATTGCAGAATTTACTTTTCATTTTCCTTTGTCATTGTCACAAGATGTACTTTGGAAGACAAGACTAGCTCCAATCCAATTTGGGTGACTTTCTCTTCAAACCAAGTGTAGTCATATATACACTGACCTTTTGTCTTTTTAAATTTTTTAAAAAATTTCTTTGGTTAGGTTACATTTGTTTCTGATGTATTTTGCTATGTTGAAGGAAGGTGGAGTGTATATTTCCAGCTGAATTTTTGTCACCTTGGTGATATTTAATCTAGACAGACCACTTAAAACCTTATCTTCATCTTCATTATGTCTAGACAAACCTAAAGTTTGTTGCTTATTATGGGATAGAGGGTATGTACTAGCAGAGTCTCATTAGCAGGAAGGAAATCCCAAAGTATATCCTAATGTGACTATCAATGAATAACTCCCTTCTTGAGTTTAGAGGTTTGGTTGGGAGTGTGTTCTGAGAAAATATGTCAATGATAATCATTCTATGTCATTAATCTATAAGGCTATTACTTTGATGGGCTTTTTATTTTCTGGTCCTTTGGATCCAACAGAAATTGACCTTTATCTCCAGGATAATGTCAATTTTTTTGAGAGAGAGAAGGGGAGAGAGTGAGGAAGAGAGAAAAACAGAGAGAAACAGAGACAGAGAGAGTTGGAAAGACTATAGAAACTATTTAGCCCTTCATCCTACTGATAACATAACTCATGAATATTCCTTAGAATAATAGAAGATTTTAGAAGTTCTATGGGAATGGGGTTGGACCCAGGAGCCAGCTAGGTAACTCATGGATAGAACTCCATACCTGAAATCTGGAGGAGTTTAAATATGACCCCAGACACTTCCTAGTTATGTGATCCTGAGTAAATCACTTAACCTCAATTGTCTAGTCCTTGCCACTCCTCTGACTTAGAATTGACACTAAGACAAAAGGTAAGAGATTTTTAGGAAAATTCTATGTGGATACTATCCTTAGTAGCACAGATCTCTAACACTTCATGTCTTGTAGATAATGTTGTGCGTGGCTATAGGAAAAAAATCTCAATATGAGAACAATAGATATGTTTGTTTGGAGTATGGGCAAAGAGATATAAGCAAGAAACGCTCATCCAAATATTTTATCTAGTACAGGGCCAACCATTCTTTTTTGTGTCAAAAATGAAGAAAAATTTTAATAGATGTTTCTTATATAAATCTTTTAATCTCTAAATATATGAAAAATGGATATTATCATTTAATATATTATCCAGATTTTCTAGCAGAAATATTTTTGTAAGAATCTTAAAATGATCCTTATAGATGTTTTAATTATTTCTTCTCATCATGCATGTATTTCTTGTATGAAGGTCATTGGTATAAAGAAGTTATTGTTTTGTTTTATAGCATGCCTTTATGTTTTTCTCTGATAAAGACTTTAAAGCAGGGAATGATAATGTCCCCCTCTTGCCATTTTGTGAACCATGAGCACTTATTAACATATATAATAATAACTTGTTTATAATTGCCTAGCCTTTACTCCAACATAGGGCTAAAACCCTGAAATTAATAATTTTCAGGGTCGAGGTTGTTGTGGATGAGTGATAATGGGATTATCACTCGTTACCAAAGCATCACATTTTGAATCATACAATTCCTATGGTACTTATATAATCAGAAAAGTAATTCTGTCAAAATGACATTGTAGGGGTCCATGCTTATACTTTTTCAGAGACTTTAATATCCAGTATTCTCTGTTTACAGATCAAAGGACACAACAAATGCAAAAAATGAACTCAGAAACTAAAAAATTTAAGCTATGTCCTTTTTAGTTCATAGTCATCATCTATAAATATTTTTCAACTAGAATTTTAGCTACCTTTATCCACGATGGTGCATAGGGAAATACTTACTCAAAATTAGTCTTCTAGGGAGATACTTCATAACATGAATAATAGGAGAAATAAATTTAGGTCATTTCAAAAAATACTGAAAATGATTAAATGTGTGGTGTTTACAGTCATAAATGGTGTCATTTTTGAGTTAATTTCCCTGTGGGATAAAATTGAAATACTAAATAGCTTTCCTCTCAAAGGAACCATGCCTATCCAAATCCCTAATTTTTGCTGGTGGGGCTAGCTAGCAGATTATGTATAAATTGTATTTATAGCAATAGGGCAGCCCCAACAAAGACTCTCTTAACAGAACAAAGAGTGAAATTGGGAAATGATGAATGCAGACAACTAGTTATAAAGATGCATATTTGTTAAATTAACCAGATGCTTATAGACACAGACCAGATTATATCCAGGATCCAACCATATGCTTGAATAACCCTGCCATTTAGAAGCATGCTGGGCACCTAATCTATTCACTTTTACCATAGACACCAATATCCACTTTTGGTGCCATTAGATGGTACAGCAGATAAAGTAACAAGCTTGGAATCAGGAAGATCAGAGTGCAAAACTGGTCTCAGACTTACTGATTGAGCAAGTTATTTAACCCTTATTTCATTCAGTTCTTCATACATAAAATGGGACATACTGGAGAAGGAAATGGTCAATCACTCCAGTAGCTAATCCCAAGGAAGCATCCTTGGGGTCTCAAAGAGTGAGACACCATTGAACAACAACAACAAAAACTCATTTTAGTGATAGGGATTAGACTTGTGATTTCTATGCTATATTTAAGTCATAGATGATAAAACTTCCTTTACCAGTGCAGTTCATTCCTGTCTCTTCAACTTAGAGTAACATAGAATTGCTTTGCAAACTGTGACATTAAATAACTCGCTCAGTGTCACATAGTATGTGTGTTTGGAGTTGGATCTAGCTTCTTCCTAGCTTTGAGGTCAGCATTCTGTCTGCTGCACTTCAATGTGTCTCTTTTATCTACTTCTGAGAAAAAAAATCCACCTAATAAATTTCTGTGACAGGATTGGAAAAGTCTAGCATACTGTTCACGTAGCTATTTGGCCATCTCAGAGATGATGGAGGCAAGACAAGTTTAACCTTTCAGTAGAGTTTAGTTCGGTAGCAAGTGTGCCAGTTCCTTAGAAGATGCCTGTTGGGAAACGTTTTTCTTTGCTTTTTTGTGTTGAGAAATATTGGAACAAGCCATAGCCTAGAGACTTGAGTCTTCTTTGCTGAAGGAGGGAGAAGCATCAGCCTTCCATAGGATTTCTAAGAGAAGGAACTGCCCAACTTGATCTCTTTCACCACCAGCAAGGCAGTCACTGGCAGTAAGAGCAGTATTGTAAGAGAAATCCCTGAAAAGACAAATGTGTGCTTAGCTCCAGAGGAAGCAATGGGTAGTGTTTCCTTCATTATTGGTTGGCGGCTTCAGGGGGTAGGTTTAGTCCTGGACCTCTTAAGAGGAGATATTTCTGGGAAAAAGTTTAGCTGAGGGCAAAAATGGGCTGTCTGCCTCTGGAAATAACAGAATCTAGAATCACCCCCATTAAATTCTTTTTTTTAAAACCCTTAGCTTCCATCTTAGAGTCAATACTGTGTATTGGCTCCAAGGCAGAAGAGTGGTAAGGGCTAGGCAATGGGGATTAAGTGACTTGCCCAGGGTCACACAGCTGGGAAGTGTCTGAGGCCATATTTGAACCCAGGACATCCCATCTCTAGGCCTTGCTCTCAATCCACTGAGCTACCCAGCTTCCCCCCACCCCATTAAATTTTTAACAAATATTCAGTTTCTCCTAGTATGGTCTTGGTAGAAGTGTATGCTCTTTGCTCCCCTTATTAGGTAATACATTGCAGCTTACTATAATGCTGATCTGGGTGTCTTTTGGAATGCTTTAAAGGTTAAATTGCTTTGTAATGAGTTCAAGATCTGGTATTCTTTCATTGTGCATTGCTAATAAAAGAGTCGCTAGATATTACTTTTCGCTGAACTTTAGATCTCTTGCTCAGACTCTGGATTACTGATTTTATTTTTGTTAGACTTTGTTGATAGGGTCATATTAGAACTATTATATATGTATCAAAACTCATTCACTGGTTAATCATAGGATTTAGATTGTAAATTCAGTTATTTTAGTCACTGAGTCACAGTTGATTAAAGTTTTTGTAAAAGTTTAAAAACTGAATAGAGACTTGTAGCACAAGGCATTGGTTTGTGTTCAACTGTAATAATAAACATCAATATTTTAATATTTAATTTATTCTTGTGAAATTTTTAAGTATAGCATTTATGCCTTTTAAATTATTAGAACATGACTTCATTAAGATTTTTGAGACATCTGTGTCATAAAAAGTGTTTATGCAAGAAAAAGGTATTGAGTGTGTTCTGTTTGTTTCTAGAAATTAGAATTTGAAAGAAATTTCAGGGAGGTAGATCATGGCAAGATTTTAGGAAAACCCTGTGACTACTACTGGTTCTGTGATTCTAGGCAAGCCACTTAATGTCACAATGCTCCAGGAAATTTTCTAAATATACAATAAGGCCTTCTATTCTGTGACATCACTTTCCAGGGTTTCATTTATCTGCCATCTGCTTTCAAAACACCAGAGGATAGACTAGCAGTGCCTTTCCTGCTTTCATTTTCACTTTATAAAATTTGGTTTTGTTGTTGGGGGGATGGTGATGGGGAGATGGTGAGAGACCCCTTAGAGTGTTGAGTCAAGGGGCAGGAGTGGAGAGAAAGCACACACACACACACACACACACACACACACACACACACACACACACACATGGGGTCAATAGCTATTAGTTTATATCCACCATTTCAGCTATCTCCTGAAGGTCTTGAAATATTTCCCCCAAAGATATGCTGAGGGGGGTCTTCATGTATGAGCTGAAGAATAATTATGAAACATCTAGGTTGCACAGTAGATAGAACACTGAACTGAGTCATGAAGATTGGAATTAAAATTGACCTCAGCCAATTCTGGATGCATTACCCTAGACAAGCCATTTAACCTCTGTCTACCTAGTTTTTTTAATTTATAAAATGGGGATAATAATAGCACCAACCTTTCAGGTTTATTGCTAAGATAAATTAAAATGATATTTAATAGATGTCTTAAAGCTTTATAAAACATTATATACTCATTATTATTAATCTACTTTGGTGTGTAGATGGAGTTTTTTTCACTGGAAGCTGCCTATCTGATGAAATCATATTTGATCAACACTTATTTTTAAAAAATTCCTAAAAATTGAATTATTCAGAAATATAAGGATCCACTTGCGGTGAAAGCAAATTTCATGATTAGAAGAAATTGCCAACCAGAAAATTATAGGAATCTGAACTGAGAGACCTGAGGTGTTCAACTTGTGCAAGTTTACTATTTTATATGAGGAAATTGGGAACCCAAAGATTATAAAGGACTTTTTTTACCCAAAGTTACACAGCCAGGTTTGAACCATGACTTTCTCTCTGATGTTAAACCCTATAATGATTTATCATCACAATTAATTTTATTTCATTAGTAAATTTTTTTTTTTTGCCAAGAGTATTGTAGGTGTGATGATGATCTCCAAGTTCTGTTATAATTTTAGATTTGTAATTCAAACTTCTTTCATAATTAAAGAATAAATCACCTAGGATGTTCAACGAAAAATAATATGCTAGGCATTACCACATTACAGTTAATAATATAATTTACTAAATGTTATAAGTACACTTTTATATCATAGCAAGATGTTTCTTGAAATCTCTTATAGATTCCTCTCAAATCTTATTTGCTAGTCCTGACCGCTCATATATCTTTTGTCTTTCTTTGTATACTCAGTGTTTAATGGAAGCATCTGCAACATAGTAAGAGATTAAAAAATGCTTATTGGCTCAACCAATCAATTTGATTTCTTCTTTGTTGCCTGCCAATTTCTATTTGGACAGAGTACCATCACCTTAAACTCACCATCACATCAAACTAAGCCTTTTTTTCCTTCCATAATAACACCTGTCATTTCATCATCAATTAGAGTTGGAAAGGAATTCAGATAAAATCTTGTCTAACCCCTTATCCTGCAGTTGATTTGATGCTCAGGGAAATTGTCGATTTCCCCAAAGTCACACAAATAAAGATTCAGAGATAATCTTCTCCACCTCATAGGTTTGAAATCTTAGAATATTTTTTACTCCTTCCTTTTTCTTTCCCTCTCATAACTTGGCTACCACGAAACCATTTTTGCAATTGAAATACTTTTACAATAATTGTTACTCTAATTTATGCTTTCATTAATTCACATCTGAACAACATTGTGCAGTGGAAAGTGTCAAATTTAGATGAGAAGACTTGATTTCAAATCTTAGCTCTCCTACTTATTTCCTGGACAAATCTATATAATTCATATAAACTTGTTTGGTTCTGTTTCCTTAACTATAAAATTATAGTATGGACCTGGATGAATTGTGGGTCTATCCCCTTCAATTCCAAATATTTGAGCCTATGTTCTTTTGCATTTGCTAATCCCAGCTGATGTGAATAAGAAATCCATTTATAGTAACACTATATTGCTAAAAAGAGTCAGAAATGAATGGAAAGTTATTGATGTAGGTTGAATTTCAGTACAAAAAAATACTGCCCACCCAGGTCTTGGTGAATGGTACAAATGTCCACCTACTTCACAGGGATATCATAAAGATTATCTTGATAATATTTTAAAACTCTTGAGTTACTCGTCAAAAAGTCAGCACAACATAAAAGCTGGTGGTACATTATCTTTTCGCAGATATTGAATAGGTGAAAAAAGAACAGTGGAAATTACATTCATGGGAAATCACTTAAAGACTACCTGATCCTCCTACTGCTTTGATCCCTTCAGAAACACCAAAAATTGATGTGCAGTGATGCGAAGAAACAGATTTCCTGCAGGAAAACAATATGTTTAGGTTAATAACTTTACTATGGGTCACATATGAAAGGTATTTGGAAGGAAGATATCAAAGTGAATGGAGAATCATAGAAAATTAAACTGAACTTAATTTAAGTGTCCTTTGAATAATATGGATGAATTTGAATATTAAATGTGAAATCATTGAATTGCAATATAAGCCTTCAAGGAAAGCAGTTATTATATAGAGGATAAGGATAGCCCTAATAAATGATTAAAATAACTAGCAGGAAAAGGTAGAACTACAAATGAGGTAGAAGAACCAATTTAACTTAAGAATTCTGTAGTTTCCATTTTCCATGATGAATCACATATGATAGAAGTGCCAATCTCTGTTATTTTTGGACATTTCTTTGTGTCTCCTTCACCACATCCTTTTAACTTATAATATATCTATGCTTAGACCAAATCCAGGCTCAGAAACTGCAACTCTATTCAATCAGGCTAAAAAAATTTTCCCTTGAAATAATGGGTGAATTGAAGCAAGTGTATGTGAGTATGTGCATGAATGCATATGTTTTTGCCTGTTTTTAAAATTCTTTAAAATTCTTAGATTTCTGCTTCAGTTTGCTAATGTGGGCCAGGCCATCCTAAATTCAAACTAAGTTCTTCTTAATCAAAAATAAAAAAGTACACCATTTTCATTTTAGGAAACTGACTCTAAATATGAAACAAGTTAAAGTCTAATGACAAGAACTATGAAAATGCAAACACTCGGAAGTCAAAAGCATAGCTTCAAATGTCTCACACTAATGAAATATTCTTAGTTCTCATAAAACTAAAGGACAATCTGGAATAAATGCATTTATTTCTGATCGTTCTTGGAATTGGCTGGGTTCTGATCGTTTGGAAAAGTCACTAAAAAGATTCCAAGAATGAATCACACCAAACTGCCATTCAGCCGCAGGGAGAGTCGTCAAGAGAAGTACCATAGCAACTGTGTTCAGAAAAGTGTTGTTTAACATTCTTATTAATGATGTGCAAGAAGGAGTAAACAAAGCATTAATAAAATTGGCAGAAGATTCTATACTGTAGGAGGTGTTAGAAACACTAGTGAGGATAGAAAAGAGAGCATACAAAATAGGCTTAATGAGGTTAAATATATGGTCAGAAAAAATCTTAATTGACTATTGACTCGGACAATTTCAGATTTTAGCAAATGCATGCAGAGTTTCTGAATTTTGGCTTTCTAGAGAGCAAGGCTCTAGCAAGGGCAAGGTGACTGGGGCTTCGTCACAGGATGCCAAATTCAAAGGGTGCTGACAGCAATTTCAGTCCTTCAGCAGCACAGAAATGACAGAACTTAGCACCTAGTTAGCAGGACTAATTAGTTCAAGTAGGAAGCTACCAGATGGTAGGCTGGGGTGACCTCCTCCCCCACATTGCACCTCTCCTCTCCCTGCCAGCCTCATATAGGGGTTCCAGAATCTCTGTCTTTTCCTCATGTCGTGGTGTCCACTGCTCCTAGCTGAGAAACTGTTTGGTGCCACTTGTCCTCCATTTAATTTAAGTTATTTTTTCCCATATACAGACTTTCCTAGTTTCGGCTATATTTAATGAGTGGGGAAAACTAAACTTGAAAAATACCCACAAAAAGTCATTTTATATATATATATATATATATATATATATATATATGCAGGTTACACACACACACACACACACACATATATATATAATCTTTCTATCTAAAAATTAAATTTGAGCCTTCTTTGCTTTGACCAGTGATGTTTTGGTTTCAGCACATGTCATCTGATACTGTGACAAAATGAAGTAGTAAGGAAATTTCTAGAGGTCAAAAATAAAATAACATTTTCAGAAAACTCCCATTTTATTATATATATGGATAGAATGGAAATTTTAATTTGCTCTATAAGGGAATTGGTTAAGAAAGCTCCTAGTACCAGTATATTTTGGAATCTTATGGGCAACTCATGGTAGTTGACAGAATATATGAGAGGCATAACTTGAATGAAGGTCTTCCAGGCTTTAAGGTCAGTTTTCTGGTCATGATATAAAACTACCTCTATATTATAGGGATTCAGAGGAGCTAAAATGATAAAGAAAGAATTGTGAAATGACAACTTTAAAGTTCAAGTGAGGAATGGGAGATGTATGCCATTTTTAATTTTGAGAACAAAGGTCTGAATTAGGATTCAGAATATATTCTTAGCAAATACTTAACATATTTGTTTAGATTTCTTAACTGGAAAAAATATACCATTGCAAAAAGAGTTATCCTTTGTGTTCTATCTGGAAATTATGCTATTATAAAAGAATTGTACTTTGCCTTATTTCAGAAAGTATACTATTGAGAGTTGAATTGAAATGGCAAAAAGAATAATATATTAGTATTCTTTGTGCAAGAGATATAGGATGAGAATGGTCAATGAGAACCTAGACCTGAAAGCATGGATAAGTTTCACCTTCTGGTGAAACCCACATGAGGTTTTGGTAAGCCTTTTTCTGGATGTGTGTGATGTCACTCCAAATGAAGAGAAACTTGATTTGGCTGTTTAGTGCTTGCGTGTGTGTGTGTGTGTGTGTGTGTGTGTGTGTGTGTGTGTGTGTGTGTTTGTGTGTGTGTGTGTGTGTGTGTGTGTGTGTGTGTGTGTGGTTACTCAGTACTGTACTGGTTTAGCAGCCAAATAAAATATTTCCATTCATGACCCTGGAATTCAAACTGAAATAGTCATGGAATACCTGTGAATGCTCTGAAGTTCAGGGTAGGACCATCTATTCCTCATCATGACAAAATTCTAGGACTAGGGTCACCAAACCCTCAGGTAGGAATTCAGAGGTAGAGCCTTTTGCTCATGCTCCCAGGATTGGGTTGTGTTGCCTAGTCCCTGCATTACATATTATCTTTTACTTCTATGCTTCTTAATTTGGTTTGTCTTTACTTAAGCATTAGAGTCCATTTATTGAAAAACGACATAGTTTTAGAGAAAATTTATGTGTGTGTTTTTCCCACTCGTTCACAGATGCTTTATTACTCTGTAAGTTTTTTTAAAAGGATTAGGGGTTGTAGGCTGTATTCCAATGTGACAGTTTGCACTGTGGGATATTGCCTTCTACTAATCCAAATCCCTACAGATTTAAAAAATAATATAAGTAAAGCAGCCAACTGTATTTCTTTTTTTTTTTAAAGCTATCTAAGTTTTAATTGTTTATTGCTTCTAAAGTTTATTGTAGCATTATCCTATTTCTTTTCTTTTCAAATTTCCCATATACATGTAACTAATTTTAAGAAACTTGATGTTAAAATACAAATGCATAAACCAGGTAAAATAGGAAGAGATTATACATATTGAATAATCTCTTTTCAGCATGAAAGCATCTACTTTGGGATGAATTCTTTAAGGAATGAGTTTCCATAGTGCATTTTAAATATTGGGTAGAATCTCAGTTTAACAATCTTGATGGGATATCAGCATTCTTAACTTGTTCTCAATCCTCATGAAGAAAGGAACTGATGGTAAAAATATATTGAGGGAATACAAAGTCGTTTATTTTTCTTTTTATTTGTAAGTCACATGTTTAGTGTGCCGTGTGTTTGAAAATAGTAATAAAATGGGAAAACTGTTATTGTTGAATTAGAATGAATTGAACAAAGGACCAAACCATCATTTGTAGCCATTAGAACAAATAACTTAGATTTGCTGGGCCATGGGCTTTCTTGGTAGTTTACATTTCAAAGACAATTTTTAATTTTCAGCAATATTTTCCAGACACCTTTTTTGTCTCTTCCATTGTTTTAAGGTAAATTGGCCCCTCTTTCTTTATACCCTTTATTACTTTCCTTCCTACTGAATATTTTCCCTTTCTCTTCTTCCATGCTAAGAAACTTAATGTAGTTTCAAAGTTTCTCCCTCATCCTCCCACTAGAATGGTCACCATTGCTGAGATTCTCTAAAAATTTTACTATAAGTGGTGTTGTACTGTTTGGTGATAGAAGTGAATTTTAAAATAGAACAAGTTAAAAGAAATCTTATAAAGTATGCCAATAATAGTATTCTTGGGAATTTGAATGCCATTGCATCTGGCCTTTAATTTACTTTCTCTTTTGGCTCTTTCAGTAACAATTTTTTCCTGTGCTTTGAAACACCTGGCTTCCCTTTTCCTATGCCCACCTTCCACCCATATGCCTCTTCTTTAGCAATTGATGCCATATGGGGCTTGTAGTAATAATGGTGGGTTCAAATGCTTTTATAGGTTAAGTCAATTTCTATAAAGACTTCACAAATCAGAAGTAGTCCTGGATTAGTTGTTTTCCCCTTAACATTTTGTTTTTATTGCCCAGTGATGGTAATAGCCAATGTCTATCTAGCATTTTAAGATTTGTAAAACACTTCATTTGTATTTCATTTGAGAGCAAAGACAGGCATTATGAATATTATTATGCTTATTCTATAGATGTGAGACCCAAGAAATAATGAGATTGTGATTTGTCAGTGAAGATATATATATATATATATGTATGTATGTATGTATGTATGTATGTAGTAAACATTGGAGGCAGAATTTGAACCAGGTCTTGACTCTAAATTCTGTGGAGTTACTTCACTTTTATAATGCATTGTATTAAAACTGAAATAAATCTGCTCTCTCAAGAACTTATGAATACAATAGTAGGAAAAAGTTTAAAAAGGAAATGCAATGAATAATCAGTTGAAATAGAGATCACATCCATCTCAGGTAAATCAGCCTAAATGAAATAGCTGGAATCTGAGTTGAGCCTCATGAACTTGGTAGAATTTTGGTAGGCACAGATGTGGAGGGAGAGAAGCCGAAGGGCATTCCAGGTGGAAAGGATGTCATGCACAAAAGTGACCATTAACAGGATATATTTAGGGTATAGTGATTGGCTCACTTTGATTGTTTGAGTATTTGTAAGGAAGTCATTAGAGAGAAAGTTAATTATCTATCTTTTCCTTGAGCCTATTTTCTCATCTATACAATGGAAATAATACTACCATTTTTTAATGAAAATTAAATGAGCATTTATTTAAAAAAACTATATAAATTATAAAATGCAAAATAAAAACTTATTATACAAATAGGTTGGAGTTAGGTTGTTATAGGTCTTTGAATGATAGTCTCAGTCTGTTTTCTAGTAGTTAGGAAATGGGAATACATTGATAATATTTATTAAGTAAGAAAGTAGATATGCTTCTATAGCAGAAGATAAGATGCATTACTACCCAAATATAATAAAGTAGTACATAACAGAACTCAAATAACATCATAATGCTAAATTTAGAATTCAGTGATACAATCTAATTTTCTTATTGTAGAGAAAATTTAGAACAGAGAGGCTAACTTATTTAATATCCCACACTCATTTACTAAAAACAGAATCAGTGCTTCAGTGAAGATCTTCAGACTTCTGTCTACTGTTCCTCATGGTGTCTTCTCATTTTTGCTAAAAATGGTGCATTTTTTCTAATTTACAAATATTCATTAATAATCTACACATTACCAGTCAGTCGAAATCTCTTTGTTAATTGCTTTCTATGTGCCAGGCACTGTGTAATTAGTTATAGACTAAGTAGAAAATTATATATATATATATATATATGCATATATTATAATCAGATGACAATGTTACACAATACCTAATGAAGTGCATTCATAGATGGCTCATATCACCATACCATATTGTACTAGTTAATTTCAAGTTAATTGAATAACTCAAAACATTTATACAGATGCATATCATATTGCCAATTTGTTATTTTACCTTGGATGTATGAATATTTAAATGTCCCAGTGTCCACCTCATCCCACTGAGAATAAGGTGGGGTAGAGAAAGATTCCTTATTACACTGAAGTATGGAAAGATGTAACTGGTCATCCTTGCTCCTAGGCAGTTTGAGCCTGGTGGATACTTGAGTTTTGGAGTTCTGAGCAACAATAGGGCTAAAGTCAGGAATGTGTTCATGTTAAATATGGCTCCAACATGAATAGCCCCCAGCAATAGAGATTCCTTGATCAAACCAGCCTAGGTCAGAAGCAGTTTGATCAAGCTTGATCAAACCAGCCTAGGGAAGAAACATAATATTATTGATTAATACTGGAATGAGGTCTTTTGGTGACTTTGACTATTGGATTTCTAGCCTATATGTGACAGGAAATCCCAGTCTCAAAAAAGAAAAAAAGAATGAAATACTTCCTGAATACTGAAGTTCTTAAAAAGAAGAAATAAATCTAGTTTTTGAAGTTTCATGAATTGAAAACAATTTGCTGATTAAAATAATATATCATTATAACTATATCTTTTCCAAAAAGCTTTATTATTTATCTATGGTGAACAGGGAGAAAATGCATTGTGATTGGCTATCATACCAGAATGTGAGCCAAAGTGGAAAATTGAGAATGATTGTCAAGTTCATCATATCTAATACATTAGTGCAAAATTAGAGTTATCTGCAACAGCAGAAATTGTACCAGATTGTATTATAAATCATCATATCATTGACAGACAATTACATTCAAAACTTTTTAAGCATGAGACACTGTCAGTGTTTGTCCACCAACAAACTTGTTCAAGCCAGAATGCACAGTGAGCTTGTGACCATAAGGAAGTTATTTCTGGATGAATTGCCAAAATTAATTCCTTTTATTACCTCCCACCACATTTCTTAGAGTATCACACAAATTAGAAATGGAAAATACCTATTAGCTTATTGAGTATATTTTCTTTCCAGTTCAGAAGCAATTAAATTCAACTATCTCTTTCCAGAGAAATAGAGAATGTATAAAAGCAAGTTAGGGAATGAGGTCCCTTAGGAATTGGGGAAGAAATAGCTGCCTACTTCATCTCTGATTCTATATCTTTTTATGGCCTCATATGTTTATCATTCTTTCTTTTAAACAACTTATTTATCCAATAAGCATACAACTTCCACTTTATTGATTTGATCAGTATATAGCAAAGCCCATTTATTGTATTTAAATATAATAATAAGAATACAATAACTAATAATGATGAGTTTTGAAAGCAGAACTCATACAAACAACGTTTTAAATTCAGGGGTGATTTTTAGGACAAAATGAAGTGCCAAGAAGTCATTAACCAGTTAACAAAAAGGAAGTTTACCCCACTATAACACATCAAGAACATATAAGGGAGATATAACGGCACTTACTGCTGCTTGGATGCAGCTCACCCTGTCTATATTTAGGGATGTTCTTGGTCATTATGGCAGGGTATGATGAAGGATGTGGTAACTCATGTAGTATCAGAAATTCACTAAGTCAAAGGGGCTGACACTCCGTGTGGTTGAGACTCTTTATGCCTCTGGAACACCACCAACCTTCATGAGGATAGACAAGATCAGTCTAGTCTAGAAGGCAGCTTTGTCTTCTTTTAGGTGAAGACTCCATTTTGTACATAGGAGCAAAGAAGCTGAAACTATCAAGTAAATACTGGCCCTATCACAGTATTATTTATAAATTATCTTGCAACTTTTATGATAGCTGAAGGAAAGGTACTGAAGTGACAAGTCTGTTATTTTTCCATATTATGAAAATGCTACTTTATATTTCTACTTAATCTTTTTTACAAAACAAGGACTTAGATCTTTATAGCTTTTATACATGCAGGAATTAAATGATGATACATTATGTCACAAAACAAATTTAAACCAGCCTCTTATATTATGCTACATGTGTGGCCACATGAAATATAAACTTTAAAACCAAAAGAATGACTAAGAACGTTTTTAAAATAATTTCTCTACCAAATGTTTAAAACTAGCATTTAGAGATTTTTACAAGTTTTACCCTGCCATATAAGGTGTCTAACTTTTTTTTACCTTGTTCCTGATGAAATTAGCATTCTGACCTCTGTGTACCCAACAAGAAAATTTACATTGGAAAAAAGGAATGTTTTAGGAGTTTTTAATCTTTTGCTGATCAAATGAGGTTTTCAGGGTATATTCAACTATTTTTTTTCTTTTTAAACTCTCTTTAGTCAAAGTCCTTTAGAAAAATATATCCTTTATCAACAAAATGAGCTGTAAATTATTTTTTTAATGTCCTTCATCCTTGTCAGAATAAAGGCATGTAGATATTCTACTAAGACCCCAAATAATGTAAAGCTAGGGTATAATGTAAAACTATAAGAGTATAATATCTTATTTCAATTTCTTTCCTTAAAAATGATAGCTTATTATTCTGAGCTTGTTACAATGAAGGGGCAATTCAACACTATAGTAACCAAAGATCAAAAATTGAGAATGAACTCATTTAGATAGCAATCATTTATTAAGAACAACAATTCAACTGTTTTTGCAAGTTACCTTGGTTTGTTAGTCACAGAGTAGGAAACAGATGTGAGAGATGCATTGGGGATTATTACTTATTTTATACAATGTCTAGTATGTTATTAGTAATAATTTATATTACATAAAGTCAAAAGAAATAATCCATTTCCACAAGATTTGACTATTTTATGAACAGGCCAAAAAGACAAAAATCATTCACTATTTGAGAAGCTAAGGACAAACCTTTCCCAACTATTTTTTTGAGCAACTTCTATTTTCATGACTAAAAAGCAGAAGTACTGCCTCAACCAAATATGTCAGGATTCTTTTTTTCCATAGTATATCTTTTTTAAATTGAAATTTATTTTAATTTCATATAGAAATAATTTTTGATATTTGTTTTTTGACATTTTGCAATTAAGGTTCTCTACTTTCCTTCCTTGTTCTCTACCTCTAGGCAGCAAATAGTTTAATACAGGTTATATTAGAGCTCTCATGCAATACCTAATTCCATATTCCATGTTCTGAGACTAAAGATACACATCACATAGACAGTTAAAAAAATGTGAAGGAAATAAAGGATGGTATACTTTGATCTGCAATCAGATTCTAATAATTCCTGTGGATAGTGGTGAAGGCAGGCTGTTTGTTTTTGCTTTTTTATTCATGTGTTCCTTGGGGTTATCTTGGAAACTTGTTTTGCTGATAGTAGTTTAGCCCTTCATGGTTGATTATTATACAATACATACATATATATATATATATGTATATATATATATAGTTCTCCTGGTTTTGCTGACTTCATTTTGAATCCATTCATATAAGTCTTTTGAAGTTTTTTTTTAATTCATCCTGTTCATCTTTTCTTATGATGTAATAGTTTTCCATTACAACCATATACTACAGCTTATTCAGATGTGCATTTTAATGCAAATCTAGTTACATGTTAACATTTCTTTGCCTTCTGAAATACCTTTTGTGTAAGCTACAATTGTTTTACAAAAAAACTCATTTCTCTGTATTATTTAACCATTTACAATTCATCTACTTGCCTTTTCTATTTTCTGTAACACATCCCACCCCCATTTCTATTTAAATCCAATTTAATGGAATTGCAATGTGATTAAGACTAATTTTGAACATACTATATTGTTGGATGGACTCTGAGAGAATAAAACCAAAGTGAAAAAATGATTTTAAAAAACAGCATAAATTTATGATGCTTCAAAAAGTCAACTACCTCTTCTTATTTGAAGTATGTCAAGCATTTAAATGTAGGAAAATATTTAATTATTATTTCATCCTTCTTGTCTTCTGTGTGATTTCCATGACTGATTTTCTGTAGTCCCAGTGAACAATTATACGCTTGATAATTGACAGAGTTAAATTTACTACTAAGTATTGTAATGCTTTATCCACATCTCCTCTGTACTTCCACTCTGGTTTTGACAAACTAGGCTGACTCTACGCTATTTTAGTAGTCTTGGATGATGAGTCTTCATGTCACCCAGTATGTTTATAAATTCCCTGTTTTAAAAATATTTCTTATGCTTAAGTAAAGAAATTTTCATGTTTACTCTAACTCATATAAAAGGGGTATGAATGTGTTTTATACCATCTAATATTCACATTCTCTTTTTACTGAAACTAAGCAAATTATAATCAAAGACCTTTTGGTCACCTTTATTGTTAGAAGGACTATTCTAGCAGATCTCTGTACTTAATCTTTTGAATTTTAAATGTTAAGAGTATTTATGTGTATTTTTTAAAATTTTCTCTTAGACTCTAAATTTCTCGGCATGGGATGCTATTCTCAAGAAATGTCTTACCCAAATATCAACTGGTGAGGCTAATGTGCCTCCTCATACTTAGTAAATCTTGTATTTGGATAGCAGCTTCAGCTGGTTATTGAGATAAAACTTAATATCTTCATCATTTTTGCTTACCCTTGCTTGGTATATTTAACCCTTGAGATACCAGGGTTCTCTGTACATTGAGTTGTGGAATGAAGATAGAACCTTCTAAGTTCTTCTATGTCTTACTGGAACCATGATCTCACATATTTTGGCACATTCCATAAATGCTGCAGCTCCATGCCTTCCCTATATATGTAATACTATATTGTGTTTTCCCACCATAAGGTGACTTAGTAGCAGCTGAGTGCCTCAATGAATAGAGAGCCAGACCTGGAGATGGGATGTCCTGGATTCATATATGATCACAAACAGTTCTTTGCTCTATGATCCTGGTCAAGTCACTTAACCCCAGTTTCTTAGCCCTTAATGCTCTTCTGCCTTGAGAACAATACTTAGTATTGATTCTAATTCAGAAAATAAGAGTTTTTTAAAGTTACTTAATCTAGATCTTTTAATTTTATCTGGATAACATTATGTCACTTCAAATGTCTACCTGTTATTTTTTGTCTTAATTGTCTAATCTACTGAGTTTATTTTCTGATTATTATCTCCTGCATCATGACTTTTTTGTCATTTCTTGTGAGTAGGTAGTGATGAGCTACAACCCATTAATGACCATGCATTTCTCATAATCTTTTGGGTCACCTGAAATTTTATTTCATGTTCTATTCTTATTCTATCTTGTTTCTTACTACATACTCAGTTGTTTACCAAAACCCAGTGGACTTCCTATGAGTGCCTAATGTGTGCCAGGTACTGAGCTAGGTGCTACAGATCACCCAGTTTGACATTGTGATGACTTTATGAAATTTTTTGTTCTTCACTTTCTTTTGAACTTTAACAACAATCCTGAATACTTTAGAGAATCTCACTTCTCTCTTTTTTTTTCCTAGTACACAGTCCCATTTTACAAAGCATAGCTATACACCCATCAAGTTTTCTTACTTTTCCCCCATTCATTACTATTTGACAGAATACCATTCCTTGATACTAAACTTATAATTCTTAGGTTCATTTGAGTTTTTATTTGTATTTTTACCCATTAAATTGAAAATACTTTCCAGGAAATCTCCATAACTCTAATTTGCTCTCTGTCCCTAAGTATTTGCATGATACTATGGAAACTTCAGATGATCAGTAAATACAATGGAATTTAGGCATATATTGGGATTTATGACCAAGGTTATTCTCCAGCCTTGAAAGTTTATTTATGGCAGGAATTGCTTCTTTTTATTTTTTTGTTT
The DNA here is from genome assembly GCF_027887165.1 of Monodelphis domestica. NCBI lineage: Eukaryota > Metazoa > Chordata > Mammalia > Didelphimorphia > Didelphidae > Monodelphis > Monodelphis domestica. Next base: position 117,941,100 of record NC_077234.1, on the reverse strand, counting down.
ATTTGTTGTTTCCACTGGACCCAGAATCATGCCTGGCAAAGAGTAGGTCCTAAAGCAATATTTCTTGAATGATTTCTTGATTGAGACCTTGTTATGTGGGAAATTTCCCTACAGTGTTCCCAAGCCAAAGACTCTAAAATAGATCAAGCCTCTACCAAACTCACTAATAAATTAATAAGTAATGAACTTTTACAAACTGATTAAAACAGATATTTTTAAGAAATTGGAGGTACTTCTCGTTTCCTTAAAAGAAAGATTTTTTTTTTCTGTGAAAACTATGGCTTATTGAAAAGGGATATGTATTGAAAAGTCTTATTTAGAATACAAAATGCTATATAATTTTGAAGAGATCCTTGTTACACAAGCCACATAATTTTACAGTACTGGAGTATTTATGTTTTGTTTCTACCTCGTGAACTCACAGTAAGAAAGGATGATGGATTGTCAAGGTTATGTTATTTGCTTTAATTTTTTGATTGAATAAAGTAATCGTATTTATAGAAGGTCACTCAGTTCCTGTGGGGAAGGTTATTAATAAAAGAAATTATATGCTGAGGTAAACCACCTCAGTTAGACAGTGAAATTCATCATTCAAGACTTGTTTAGACACATGTAAAATTTGCTGTAAATACATTGAGCTTTTGTCTCAGGGGGATTCATGTTAGAGCTGAGGTATTTTAAGACTATCCTGATAAGAGTCCTAAGAATTGTTGACAGTAAGAATGCAGTTAATTTTCCCTTAACTTCTCCAGAACTCAAATCCATTGTTGAGGATCCACTTTTATTAGTTTTCTTCCAGCTTCCAGATGTCTGCCCTTGGCAGCATAGGAGACAAAGATTTCTATTTCTACTTTTTGTGATTAGAAGCTTTCAGAACAGAAAATACTCCCTGTGCCTGAATGAACTCAAGACACCGGGCAAATGTCCTCAGATGGAACAGATTTCTATAAAGCATGATGAGATATGAATTCCCCCACCTTTGGGTAATATATAAAATGAGCAAGTCAGAAGAGAGGGATTGAGGTCTTTCCAACATCGGTTTCATGATCCTATGATCATTCCTTTGTAGTACCCACATTGGTCATGAACTTAAAAGGAATGTTTACTAAGGAGTCTTAAAAGTCAGATTATTCTAAGTGACACACAGGGAAGTTCATGAAAAAAGTGCATTTCTTTGAAAGAATCAAGTTGTAATCCCCAATTTTGTAATTTAGAAAAAATAAATCATGTTATAGAAAGGGCTGGGGTCAATATCCCATTGCCAGAAAAAAAGAGACATGGTGAATAAATGATGTGCCTATTTGACAAAGTGAGTTAGGAGTATAGATGATTCAAGTAGTTGAGTGCCAAGGTAACTCCCTTAATACTGTTTGTGTTCTATCACACTGAAGATTGAGGTCTGTATGTGCCTTTGATTCAGAGGAACCAAGGTTTGGGGAGTCCATTTGTCCATAGCTGATTTATAGGGCTTTGTGATTATACTTGAAAGTACTGAACTAAGTTTGTCATGTTGTAGTTGTTGTTCATCCTTTGTTTTCAAAGAAGACCAATGTCAGTATGGGGTTGATGACTTAATTTGTGAGTGAATTGAATTTAAGTGAGAGAGAGTGCACAAAGTCTTAATTCTCTCTTATGTGAATCATGGTGGTAATATACTGGTAACCTTCTTACTCCATTTTGTTACTGTCATGTATATTTATTATAGTTTAGATTATTCAGATATGATATAAATGTGTTTTCAGTGTCCTTTAATCCAGTGTGTGCTAGACTGGGAATCGATGAACCCCCTTATAAGAAACTATTATATATTCCAGTCCTTAGTTATGCTATTATCTTTATGAACTTATAGGCACTCGTTTTCTTAATTTATAACATAAGTGATTTAATAAGAAAATTCATAAGATTCTTTCTAATTAAAAATAGATAGACTTTATTTTTAAATTTAAGATAATTTTTCTTCATTTCATGTAAGTTTCCAACATTTTTCAAAGAATACTGTCTTGAATTCTCTCCCTCCCTCCCTCTTTCCAATCTCCTTGAGGTGGTAAGCAATCATATGCTTTTTACTGTGTAATAATTTAATTTTTTTCCCATATAGAACCTTTTGTGAAAGAAAGCTCAAATAGAGAAAAAGTAAAAAAATTTGCTTTGGTTTGGATTCCAACTTGGTTCTTTTTCTATGGAAATAGATGACATTTTTTTAAATCATGAGTTCTTTGGGATAGTTTTGGATCATTGTATTGCTGGAAATAACTTTTATTCACAGTTGCTCACTGTAAACTGTTCCTGTCACTGTACAATGTTCTCCTGGTTCTGCTTATTTCACTCCACTTCATGTCTTTCCAGCTTTTTCTAACCCTCTCTTGTCCATCATTTCTTATGGCACAATAATATTCCATTACAATTATTTTACTCAGCCTTTCCCCAATTGATAAGTATTCCTTCACTTTCCAACTCTTTTCCCATGAGAAAAGAGCTGCTTTAAATATTTTTGTATGTATAGATCCTTCCCCCAGCCCTTTTTTATCTCTTTGGGCCACTTATTTGGTAATGGTATTCCTAGGTCGAAGGATATGTACTGTTTAATAGCTCTTTGGGCATAAGTTTAAATTGCTCTCCTAAATGACCAAATTAGTTCAAAGCTCCCCCAAACTTGCATTCCTGTCCTATCTCCATATCCCCTCCAAGTTTTTATCATTTTCCTTTTCTGTCATAATAACAGACATAACAATCTGATAGGTATGGACTGGTAACTAATAATAATAAAAATATTGATTTAGGCCATTTTTGCATGAATACTGAGAGCTTTAAATATTTTCTGAGCATCACCTGTTCATATCTTTTGACCATTTATCAACTGGGAAATGACTTGTATTCCTATACATTTATCTCATTTCTCTATGTGTTTTAGAAATGAAACCTTTATTAGAGATATTTGTAAAAACATATTTGCACCATTGTGGTTCCTGTGTATTATTTTTTCATCGTATTTATCCCTGTTTAGTTTCTGACCTCCCCCTCCTCCAATTTGCCCTCCTTTCTATCAGCCCAACTTGCTTTTCTTATCCAACTTCTCATCATATTTTATGGTAGGGTAAGAGACTGTTCTATGCCCAATTGATTATTTATGTTCCTTCATTGAGCCAATTCTGATGAGTATAAAGGTCATATTCTCTCTCCCCCAACTTTCCCAACTCCACTTGCACTTTGAATTCTCTTTCATGCCTATTTTATGTGCTATAATTTGCCCCATTCAAATTTTTTCTCCCCTCCTCCCAGTGCATTCCTCTTTTTCATGCTTTAATTTAATTTAATTTTTTATATCATCTCATTACATTCTACTCACACTCTTGGTCTCTGTCTTCTTATACTCCTAACTGCCGCAATAATGACTATGTTCTTTGACATTACAAAAATAATTTCCCCATGTAGAGATATATAGTTTAACCCTATTGAATATCTTTACTTATATCTTTATTTTCTCTTGTGTACCTTTTTATGATTCTCCTGAATTTTGTATTTGAGAGTAAATTTTTCTATTGCATTCTATTTTTTTAATCAGGAATGTCTGACAGTCCTCTATTTTGTTGAATACTCATTTTGCCCTGAAGGATTATGCTAACATCTTTGTTCTCTGGAATATCATATTCCAAACCCTAGAATCCTTTAATGTAGAAACTACTAAGACTTGTATTATCCTGATGGTAGCTCCATGATATTTGAATTGTTTCTTTTTTTTGGTTGCTTACCTTTTGGCCTTGACCTGGCAGTTATAATTTTGTGATCTCTTCCAGGATGTGATCAGTGAATTCTGCCCATTTTTATTTTGTTCTTGGGTTATAGAATATCAGGATAATTTTTCTTAATGGTTTCTTGAAAGATGATATCTTAGCTCTTTTTTTTAATCATAGTTTTCAGATAGTCCAGTAATTCTTAAATTATCTCTCCTAGATTTATTTTCCAGGTCAATTGTCTTACCCATGAGATAATTTCACTTTTTTTTTCATTTTTTCAACTTTGTTTAATTGTTTCTTGATATCTCATAGAATAATTAGCTTTCATTTGCCCAATTCTCATTTTTAGGGCATAATTTTATTGTATGAACTTTTGTACATATTTTTTTCATTTCACCAATTCTCTTTTGTAAAGGGTTCTTTTCCTAATTGAATTCCTCTACTTCTTTTCCCAAAAAGCCAGTTCTGTCTCTCAAGAAGTTTTTCTTTTCTGTATTTTTAATATATTTTTCCAGTTTGCCAATTCTTCTTTAAAAGAAGTTCTCATCTTTGGATTGTTTTCCTTTTTGCCAATTGGCCTATTTTGTTTTTTAAAGTATTAATTTTCTCAGTATTTTTTACCTGCTTTGCCAAGCTATTGACTCTTTTCCCATGGTTTTCCTGTATCACTCTCATATCTTTTCCCAATTTTTCTCTTCCCTCTCTTAGTTGATTTTTGAAATCCATTTTAGCTCTTCCATTAATTTTTTTTTTAGTTTTAGAGCAATTAATATTTTTCTTGGAGCATTTGGATGTAGCATTATTGAATTTGTTGGTTTCTTCTAAGTTTGAGTCTTCTTCAGTACCAAAATAACTTTCTATGTTGAATTTTTTTTTGGTGCTGTTTACTATTTTTCTGCCTTTTTCTTTCTTTTTTTTTTTAGTTTAAAAAACTGTTCAAGTTAGGCTCTATAACTTTGGTGAAGGTCACACTGTTCCTAGATTTAGGTTCTTTGTGAAGCTGCATTCAGAGTTAGCACCAGAGATCTATCTGCTTTCAGTTCTTTCACAATGGTATGAAGTAAGGAGAAGTATGTTTAATATTCTCCTGGCCTGTGCTCTAATCTGTGAGTAACCCTAAAGTAACCCGAGCACCCTTGGAATTATGACCAGGTTCCCCTGCTCCCCTGTTCCTACAAGTGCTGGTGTATACTGATGCTTTTCCTCACCTATGACAGTGTCCCAGAGCTGTGACCTTACCATCTGTGGCAGACAGTTCCAGGAATTTTTGCTGCTGCCTAATCTGTGCCCAAGGCCTTTTGCCAAGTTGGAACATGACCTGCTGCATTGTGTTCCACTTCTATCCTGATGCACTAGATCTCTTGCAATCATCTTCTAAGTTGTTTTGGGCTGAAAAATTACTTCATCTTGTCTTTTTATAGGGTTATGCTGTCCCAGATTTTGATTTGAAGCATTAGAGCATTATTTTTGATGGGTAAATTGGTAGAAATTAGCTGGGTCCCTGTACCTTCTCTATCATCTAGACACTGTCACCTTACCTTTATAATTTTTAAGAAAAATACATAGATTTAAAATATATATATATGTATATATATATTATAGAGGTCATAAAAAGAGGACAGTAAACTTTTTAACATAGTTTAAGGTGAGATAGAATTTTCATCTTTAATAAAAGTAACTCTTATCCAAGCTTACTATATTTGTATTATTATAAAGAAATAACATATTTCACTATGGAATTTGAATAGTTATTCTCTGTAGATTCTGCACTTTTTCCATTTACCTAGTTGAATATTGTTTTAGCATGTTAACTTTTTACCATTTCATGTTGTGAGCCTATTCTGCTTTGAATAATGATGTGCCACCATCATAATAACAAATAGCCTGTCAACACATTTATTGGACCAAAGCCCTCTTGGGAGGATCTCTGAATTTTCATCAAGGTTGCAATGATTAGTGTTTTTGATTATGATAATCAAATAACTAATTAACTATCATGTTTCCGAAAAGACATAAAATGTTTCTAGAATAACATAAGATTATATAGCATGCTAGTCATTTGCTTCAGACTATTCTGGGAATGAGATGCTTGAAAGAAACAAAATAACATGAAAAATATTCATGAGTGAGTCAAATGCATATGAGGCAGACAGTGTATCCTTTCTACCCACAATGCACTCTGGAGACAATGGCTTACTGTGATTCTCTTTAAAGCAAAATTTGATCTGTTTCCTGTCATGATGGAACACATTTTTTTGACAATAGAGAATATTTTATTACTTGTATGTCTAGTCCCTACCAACAGGAATAGCACATATTAAGTTACTTAATAAACGCTTGTCAATCTATTGATTCCTTGTTTTTGCTCTTTTCTGTATGGTCCTTACATAACCTAGTTAATGAGCAGATAAAGAGTAAGAAAATGAAATTCACATTTTTGCTGAGCAATAATATGTGGCAGGGAAGAACTATAGGATTTGGCAAAAGAAGAATTTGCCAAAATGTTATATTATTGAAAAAGAAGTATTAAGTTTAATAAAACATTATAAAAAGCTTTTCTTTTATTCATCTTTTGTGTTTGTTTTAGCTAGTTAATGACCAAATAAATATTTGCTGAATGTGTGATGGCAAAGTTGTTGTTTTCATGACTTGAATTCTCAGCTTTTGTGGAATTAGAAATTAAAATAAGTCAAAAAAGTTTTATCTTGGTATAATCTTAGGATTGTGGATGGGGGTGACAATGAAGTAGGAAAGCTGTGAATGACTGGTCTAGTTTTTTTTTTAAACCCTTACCTTCCTTCTTGGAGTCAATACTATGCATTGGCTCCAAGGCAGAAAAGTGGCAAGGGCTAGGCAATGGGGGTTATGCATCTTGCCCTGGGTCACACAGCTGGGAAGTGTCTGAGGTCAGATTTGAACCTAGGGACCTCTTATCTCTAGGCCTGACTCTCAATCCACTGAGCTACCCAACTGCCCCCACTGGTGTAGATTTTGAGGAACTACATAAAATCTTAATTAATGTATAGTGAAATCAAATCATTCATAGAACTTACTACCTAACATGAGATCATTAATAAACAAGCGAACTCCAAAGTATGATACATACATATACACATATCTTTAGACAAATATTTTGGTTTTCTATATAACTGCATGGTTTCCATCCAAAGCTCTTGATTGTATTAAGGAGAGTTTGGTTTAAAACATAAACATACCCTCTTTATTTTCCTATCCTTAAGTCAGACAAAGTAGTCAGTGGTCTTCACACATATAATCAGGGTTGAAACAGAATTGAATAGAGAAACAATGCTGTTTATTCTTTTAGACAATTAATTAACCAAGGAATTGTCATTGGTAGTCTCAGCATGAGCCATGATTGAGTGTCCACTTTTCAAGATATTGTGTTCTACTCATTCTAAGAGTAAATATTTTCTGTAAAATTGGAAACTCATCATGATTGACTATGGCTACAGGCAGGGAGTACTAATATAGATGCTATTCTTTGTCATTCATCTTTTTGTTATGAGCTGTTGTAAGTGATCCTTGAATGTAGCTTTAAGAAAGCCATTGAATTTTTACTTACCTCAATTATCTCAAAAGAAAATTAAGAAAGTTCTACTCAATTTTTATTTCAGGGGAAGAGAAAAAGAAGAGAAACAACAAAATATATTCTCTGAATTTACCTCATCATCACACATATATAATGATATAATAATAAATCTATTCCTATATTCCCTGAGTATGTCTCATTCACTAAGCAGTGTCTAGCATAAAAGAGATGCTAATAAATTTTTCTTGCTTATATATAAAGCATGTGGCTATGGTGATGGGTGTGTTTGGTCTGCATGAATCCCAAGGCATCCCTCTCAACTCTAAGATTCTAGATGTACTCATAAACTATGCAGTGTTTTTATATTTCTCTTCAATTTATTTTAGTATACTTAGATAATTATAATGAATAGGAAAAAGACATTTTATGATAACCCATCTTGTGAATGGATATGTTTACCTCAAGTAAATGAAGACATTATGATTTTAATTTATATTTTAAATAATTTTGAAATAAGTTGATATTGAAAATGAGGTGGACATTTTTATAACCATCTTCTTTGGGAGAAAAAAAATTAGCTCAGTTCCAGTCTCTTCATGTGTCTATATTTCTGGTAATGTTTATATAGATGAAGCAGTTTATCTGCCTAATTTAGTACATGACCCTCTTATGGAGAAATCAGAATGAGGCTTGAATTACATCTTCCTAACTAGAGTTAAATGAATAATTGCATGACCCACCACTTACTTTTATGTTAGTACTAGATTGATTTGAAGAAAAATATTATTTTTCCTCATTTATTTTGTAATCTTTCTCTTTGTATTTAACTAAACAATAAAATATGTCAGTATATTCTTTGTAGGGAGGAAATCTATTATGGGATTATGGTGCAGTAGAAAAACTAGTGATTTGAGGTGCTGGTTCAACTTGGAATTCTCCCACTTGTCATCTGACTGACCTGAGACAAGTCACTTAACTTTTGTAGTCCTCACCATTCTCTAAGGACCTTTCCATCTCTTAATCTGTGATATTTTGATCCAGTGTTGTCATATTGAAAGGTAATTTGTAAAAGACAATTTATACAAATAAAATGGCCAGGTACTTCATTGTATTTCTAGCTAAAATGTTTTGAATATGGGGCAGCATGCAATTATGGCTAGATGGACAGTTTGGAATCAGGTAAGACCTGGGTTTGATTCCTGCTTCTGACATTTACCATGTGACTACAGAAGAGTTATTTAACATCCTTAGGCTCAATTTAATCACTGAAAAAGTGGATAATGATACTTGTAGAAATTTAGTCTGTTGTTTGTGAGGATTAAATGAGACAATCTACAGAAAACATTTTGCAAATATTAAAGCACTATACAAATGTTAGTTATCAGTATGAATTTTTCCACCTCCCCATTTTCTTTCTGCTTCCAACCTACAGTTCCTTGTTTCTCCAGCAAACTCTTTTACTTAATACAAATAGAATTGTATTCTTAAAGCATGCTATTATCTTTTTCTAAACAGCATCCCAAGAGGCATGTCTAGTAAGACATAGATGGGGTATGCTCTGCAAATAATTTTCATATTGTATTGTAGTATAACTGTACTGCTTATTCTCTTTGTGTTTTCCCTGACTTCCCTATAGGGCTAAAATTATGATTTGGGGATTCAAAGATAAACATTAGAGTGTCTGTGTATAAGTTCTCTTGGTTTGGTGCCTGAAAATAAAGAAAGTAATACAAAGAGCAGATTCTATTACCAGGACTGAGTCCACAGATGCTATAGAAGAGCATGTCCCTTTGGGGATTTTCCACATAAACCCATAAGAAGAGAAGTTTTTAGTGATCTTGAAAGCAAATGTATCTCAAATGTGCTTAGGATCTGTTCCTTAAGAGATATAGTGCTTTAATATGGGAAATGGATTTTTTTAAAGAAAAGGTTGTCTCAGCAGCCTGGCTTTTCAAGAGTTCTCAGTTATAAAGATTCAAAATCTAGATAGAGATTTTACATCAAAGGGCAGGATGGCTTATTTCTCCTTGAGCTTGAATACTATAAAAGACCAAAAATCACACACACATACACACATACACACACAACATCAGTTCTATTTCTAAAATAAAAATGTCTATAATGTCAAGCCCCATCAACCATTTTATAAATATAAAAGGTTTGCATTTCTTAAAAAAGAAATAAATATAGACATCATAAGAATGACAAATCACTGCTTGAACTTTCTTGTGCAACATGGATAAGATGTATGAACTGTAGAATTTTAGAAATTAAATAGATCTTTTAGGCCTTTTGGTCTCTCTCTTTTATTAAAAAAAAAAGAAAAGAAACAAGCCAAGAAAGGCAGAAGTATGTGTCCAAGGTCAGAGAGATAGTCAGTGGTAAAACTAGACTAGAAATCAAATCAGGCTCTTGCATGTCCCATTATACTGCATTGCCTCCTTTTGCACTCAAGATTTTAGGAGAAGAGAAAGGAAAGTATTTAAGTACCCACTATGTGCCAGATTTGTGCTGAACACTTTACAAATATTATTTCATTTCATCCTCATAAACTTAAGAGGTAGATGTTGATATTTTCCCCATTTTACAGGTGAGGAAGCTGAAATAAAGAGAGATTAGAATATTTTGCCCAGGGTACAAAGATAGTAAGTGCCAGATTTGACATAAAGTTTTCATGAATCCAAGTCGAATGCTCTATTCACTATGCTCAGGATCTTACAATCTGGAACTGATTCGAACTCCTGTCTTCCCTGACTTCAGGCTTAGTGCTTTGTCCACTGCACCATCTAACTGTCTCTTTTAACAAAGAATGATGTGTTTTAAACCAAACTCAAAGGTTCATCTAGTAAAATTTTAAGGAAAAATTTAAATTTTAAACATGCAATGCTTATATATAATCTTTAGTTTAAATATATATTTCCTGGTTCTTCTCAATATTTATTGTTTAAATATATGCTTATAATATATATTTCCTAAGTCTTTCTTTTTCTTTTTCAAAGTTATTACTGGATAAGATGTATTAGTGCTAAGACATATTTAGTGCCAAAACTAATTTTTTTTCCTTTGAGATTTATCTTTGAGTTCTGGGAAAGCTAGACTTCAGGGTCTCTTTCAGGGAGGCTGGCAGGAAGAGAATAATATGCCACTAAATTTTTTTTTTTGTGAACTTGCCTTAAAAAAGGTATCATTCAAATAACCGATATAGCCTTGAAATTGAAATTCATTTTAAAAGCACCCAGGGACTGAATCTTTGTGTTTATTACCTGAATTTTTTAGTTTGAGATTAGCTGATTTATTTTAGCTTGCATTTTTCATCTCTTAAAATTAAAATATAGGAAGACTAAGGAAGTGAGTAGTAAAAATTATTACAAATAATTTTTAGTTTGTGTTATCCAACTTTCAAATCTTAAATATGATGTCACCTAGTGTTGGTAGTAATTCTCAGTTCAGTTATTATTTTTAATCCCAGAAATTAAATAAAACATTCTTGATCATTTTTTTTTGAGGTGAAACGGTAAAAGAGAGGCAGTCTGTGGAAGCTCCCTCCACTCATGCAGAGCAGAAACTGATTTGTACCTTATATGTTCAGTTTCCTTGGTGTCCTGAGATGATAAGTAACTTTATTAGAGTCACCCAACTAAATTGTGCCCACTCTCCATTCATTATGAGAAGCTACATCTCCAATAGTTCTTTCCTTTAAGATAGCACAGAACGTTCTTTGTTGATCCAGGAATATGTTCCTGGAATTAGTGAAGCATATAAATTATAATTATAAATTGATCAATGGTGAGAATGATGCTTTAGATAAAAGACAGCAATCTATATATGACCTATGAAAATATGAATACATTCCCTCTTCTGGCCTATGCCTATATGTTCTAGGATCTACTTCTCGCTTATGTAGTGGTAAATGTATACATTTTGTGTTTGGAACATTTCATCCTACATCACGCCGTTTTTTCTACTTCCTTTGGAAGTGCCCATCAATTCATGGCATTATTTTCTCCTTATATTAGTTTCATTTCTATGTATGTAGCCCTCTTTTCTGGAAACTTGACCTAGTGAGAAAATGCATGCTTTTGTCAATTGTTAAGCTTTATTTACCTTGAGGGCAGATGAGAAATAATGGGGGAAGAAACAAAGGTAATTGATCATTTTCCTTATCTGTAGTTATTTCAAATCAATGAGTAAATACTTTCACTGGAGTCAGAACTCTACCCAGGCATGTTACTCAGATCCTCCACTAATTTAGATCGTGTTCAGTTGCTTTTCAGAGACCTTGAATCAATTTAAAAGAAAGATATTGGTTCAGAATTGTTTTGGGGGAAATTGTGGTATTCAGTTCTTATTCCTCTTAAAGATGTAAAGGAAGTAGATTTTTGGTTTGTGTGTGTGTGTGTGTGTGTGTGTGCCTTAGGTAAAAGAAATAAACACACTTGCAAAGAGCATGAATACCCTTGGTGTACTTTTATTAATGAAAATATCTCCTATTCTGTCTGAGCAAGTAATTTTATCGAAGTTAGCATTTATGTTTAACTGCTTAGGAAGTTCCAAATGCCTCTATTTCCTGTGTCCATTTGTTTAAAATGCAACATTAAGGGTACAGGCTGGAAAGCACATTGGCCTTTAATGTAGCCTTGCCCAGGCAATACAATAGGTTATCCTTTTGTAATTTAAAACCTTTCAGTGCATTTTTTTGCTCTTGTAAAATGGATTTACAGTAAGGTAATAATACAGGGAGAGGACCAATGGAGAAAGAGCAAGGTATATGCTATTAGTGTTTGAGGGATACTTTGAAAGGAGTTTTATTTCAATGCATGCCCATAGCAACTAGGTCAAAAGAGGTGAATAAAAATCTAATATAGCAGCCATGAACCATTTAAAGGGGAGTGTAGTAATGTGCACAGAAGCTGCTAAAATTTGTGGTCCTCATAAAAGTGGTTTTGCATTGCTTTTGCTTGGTGAGTAATAACTTGAAATTGCATCCGGCATGGCTATATTAAGATAGAAAGCTGGGTAGTAATTGAATGTGAATGGCTTTAGCAGTTGGACTTGGAAGAATACACTGATTTTTTTTTTCTTTTCCTTAAGCAAGGTTGCATCACTTACCCATTGCCTCTGTAAGGTTTCTTTGCTATGCTGAATGTGTGTTCGGTTCATGCAGGTTCCTTCTAGCTTGTATCATCATTGCACATCCAGTGGGAACCTGCTGAGTATCTTTAACCCAGGGTGCTGTTGTTCAGCTCTTAAATGGAATACTAAGAAGACTACAGAAATGAAAGAAACTATTTTTCATTTCTTCTTTCCCCCCATTAAATATGATGCTGACAAATCTTTTGCCTCAGTGAAGGAACTAAAGTCAACTCTTTTCCAAATCAGAAAGCTTTATTTCATTATGGAAGTCTGTTCCTGAAGAGATTTGGGGGTTTTGAGGCAAATGCTTATAATGCCTTCTTTGAAAAGTCTGAAGGAAATTGAACTAAAGAAGGCCTTATGCCAAATGGATAGTGTACAGAATTTCAAGATGTGTACAGTCATTTTGGGGCTTGGATTGCTAAGAAATATGATGCAAACCATGGCATACCTATAGAAGACAATTTTGTGTTTATTATATTTGGCAGCAAGACATTTCATTAAATTGTGGAAACGTAAAAATTTACAAGAACTTCATCTTGGGGAAGGTGCAGAACATTAAAAATTGGGATGGGAGAATGGAAATCTTTAAAAATGAAAGAAACCAAAATGTCTAGACTTTATATGGCTATTTTTTTCTTTTCTGCTATATGAGGTGCCTATTAGATTTATGAAAGCTTAATTTAGTCCCTGTGAATTTATTTGGACTGATCTATGCTTAGTTATTTGACTAGATTCTTCCAGTTAAAAAAGTACTTGCATATTTTCTTTAGAAGTACACAGAGAAACAATTTTGTATTCTCTCAATATGAAAAAATACCCTAAATGATATTCAAATTCTTTGAAAATCCCTTTAGTCACAGAAATTCCTTTAATTCAAGAAGTATGAGATAAGGAACAATAACTATTGATTTGTTTAATTATGTTTTGTTTTATTTTATCGGAGGACTATAACTGATCATTATAATAGCCTATGTCCAAATTGGGCATCTAAATAGAGACAACTTCTAGTTCTCCAAAATTCCATTATAGACCATTTAGCTTTTCTGATTCATGTCCATAAATTGTACCATATGTCTTTTTTTTTTGCTCCAAATGTATAGCTTTTAATATTCAATAAACATTTATTAGATGCTAGGTTCCATACTAAGCAAAATATTCTTAAATCTTGTGATCTATCTCCTGCTATCTCCAGAGTTCAAAATTAGAAACTATATTAAAAAAAGGTTAAAAAGGAGAGATATTAAAGTGATAACTTCAATAGAATCACATTTAAACCAGAAGGACCTGAGAGGTCATCTAGTCCATCTGCTTCCTTTTATTTTTAATTTGAAATTTTTATTTAATTTAGATTATTTTTCAATGGATACATGATTCATGTTCTTTCCCTCCCTTCCTCCCACCCCCCTTTCACAGCCAATGAGCAATTCCACAGAGTTTTACATGTGTCATTGATCAAGGCTTTTAGTAAGTCTTTGCAAAAATATTTGTAAGATGCTTACACAGCATCTGACACCTACTAGGTTCTCAGTAAATGCTTATTTTCTTGCCCACCTGCCACCCATCTCCATCTTCATGCCATTGGTATACAGAGGAGAAGGAATGTGAATGGAGAATATGTCCTGGTTAATCACTACTATTACAAGAACATGCCTTGGTGATGGTTGGTTAAGCAGCATCAGTGGTTTCAACTTAATATTTAGAGGCAGAGAACTGAATCTGTAGTCAGAACTGGCTCATGATGGGTTCTGACTTTTGTGTACAAACTGTATAACTAACCCTAGAAAATCCACTTAATTTCTCCAAGCATCAATATCCTTATCTGTAAAACATATAAAAAAATGCTTGCATTTCTTACGTGACCTAGTAAGATCATCATTTATTTTTCAGCAAAAAATTTTAGTTATAAAAATTGAATCATTGATACTGCAGCACTCATTTTATACAGTACTCATGAATGCACAAGTATTTTTCAAACATCATTTCTTATGTGACCCAGTACCAAGCTCTCTGAAGGTACTCAATATGACTCCTGGCCTCAGTGATCATGTGGTCTCATAGAGACCACAGTATATATTAAGAGGAAAGAGATATAGGTCAGACCTTTATATTACAGAAGAATGAAAATCCAATTATTGGGGTGAAAGAACAACTGGTTCCCTATCAGGTATTTTGACCAATACTCAGGCATAACATGTGTTTTAGGTAAATAGTTTTGATCTAGATGAGGTGTGAGAAGAGAAGGTTATCCACCTGAGGGGATCAAGGAAGAGAACAAGGTCCCCAAAGTTTGCCTAGCAGAATGGCTAGCTCTGTTTCTGTTCCACAGGCAGAGCCATCTATCATTTACTATTCCAGAAACCAAATTTTAGGAAGGATAATCACAAGCTGAAAAATATTCAGAAAAGGATAACTGCAATAGTGACAGGCCTAGGGTCCATGGAAAACAGGGACCACCTAAAGGAATTAAGAGCATTTTGCTGAAAAGGGAGAAGACATGGTAAATTAAAAAAAAATTGTTTTCTTTTCAATAGTTGCCAAATGGGAGAGAAATTATATTTGCTCTAGATGGCCCCAAAGAGTAGAAAAATGTGTTATAGTTGGAAGTTCCCAAAAGTGATTGAGCTTGATGTAATGAAAAGATTCCAAATAGTGAAATTTATTCAAAATTTGAATGTAATTGGTTGATTCAAGGTTCATAGATTTAGAGAATCATAGTGTTCGAATTGGAAGGGATCTCTGAGGCAATCTGATTGAAACTCATGATTTATGGAAGAGGAAACTTAGGCCTAGAAAGCATATAAGTAACTTGTCTAACTTCACAAAAGAAGTAAAGTAGCACTGAGATTAGGATGCAGCTCTTTTTTATTATTTGAAAAAAATGTTTAAATAATTGATTTAGAATAATTTTCCATGGTTACGTGATTCATGTAATTTCCCTCCCCTCCTGCCCCCCTCAGCAGTTCTACTAGTTTTACATGTATCATTGATCAAGATCTATTTCCATATTATTGATATTTGTGCCAGAGTGATCTTTTAGATTCTATTCCTAGTTATAGCTCCATCGACTTATGTGATCAAGCAATTGTTTTTCTTCTGTGTTTCTATTCCCATAGTTCTTTCTCTGGATGTGGATAGAGTTCTTTCTCATAAGCCCCTCAGAAATGTTCTGGTTCATTGAATTTAGGACACAGCTCTTTGACTGCAAGTCCACCACAATTTTCACTTAGTTCATTGCCCCTCACTCTGAGGTCCTTATGAAGAAGCTTGTTTAGGATGGTAGAGAGGGAATTTCTGCATCTCTGGGGTAATATCCAATGCTGAGAGTCAATGGACTACGTGAACTTGAGGTGAAACTAGTTAGAATGAGGAATTCTGTGCTATGCAGTGTTTGTTTGTTGACTAAGTTTTAGGTCAAAATTTTTACTTTCCTGTATTTTATCCCAATATTGCATGTAGAATTTTAGAGTTTCCATAAATATCTTTTGGAAACATTAAGGTATAAGGGAAAGGGGGATAACTTCCTCTCCCACTTTCTACCAAAAGCACTGACTGACTTGACTGTCAGTCACTCTCAGGCCAGTCATCAGTAGTTTTAATTGGTTGCTTTATTAAGGTTGACTGGCTTGATGTTGATTGATAGTACAGTCAAAAATATGTAATACAGAAAGGCAGGGAAGACTGATATATCTCTTCCTTTTCTCTCCCCTTCAGTGATTTGGTCAATGAAGATAATGCAACGTAGTGGATTTTGTTTTATTCTTTCCTAAAATTTAGGTAAATTATATCTGCAATATTTCTGTAATTCACAAGTCTATGAAATATGTCAAAAATGAAAATTAGATTAATTTTATATTGTGGGTTGTTGAAGCTCAGGTTTTCTGTGATCATGATTTCCTTGGTTTTAATTTTCAAATATTTAGTAATACTTAATGACTTTGAGAATTTGGTCAGAAATTAAAACCAAGCTCCCAGGCTATTTTCCCTTGGACTCCCTATTTCTGAAAATTGTAAATTTGCATTTTTAAATTCTGTGGCAACCCTGACTTTGTCCAGTCTTTCAGAGATCACTGATAGCAGTCACTCAATAGTTGCATTCAATTTTTTTTAGTAACTTAAGATAAAGATCATCTTGGCGTGATGGCTTGAACTCATCAAGGGCAGATAGATTTCCAATGGCAATTTCCCCCCCATTTTCCTAATTATCTTTTGCTTCAATTACCTATTAGCTTTTTTCCCCTGTCTATTCTTTCTACTGCAGAGATTATTTTCTTTGGCAGGTGAAGCAGAGAAAAATAAGAATTTGCCATTCTTATTTTGACTTGACATCTATAAGGTCTCAATTATATACATATGATCTGAGTTCAAGGGCATCAGACTAAGGATGGGTGAAAAAATTTTCTAAAAAGGAGGCAAAAAACAGTGGTTCTCGTCAAAAGGAAGAAAAAGTAAGGATATGAACTTGATGGTGATGAAATGGAGAAAGCACAGGTTCATTTGAGGAATTTAAATATCAGAGGAAGAAAAGAAAAATAATTGGGAAGAACCAATCCATTCAATTGGTTCATTCTCTTGTATCATTAAAGAAGCTGCATATGAAGGATACAGGTTTAGGAACCTGATTTTTAATCACAGTTCACTTTAAGCTGAAAAGACTTCAGATCTAGAATGTAAGATAAAAATAAGAAGATAAAAGAAGAGCCTGTTTTATGAAGTATTAAAAAAGAAAAAATATATATATATACTGGTAATGATTTCTCTAAGAATCCTATCAGTGTGTAGTTATTTTGAGACTCAGATATTCTCAAGGGTCATGGAAGGCTTTTCCCTATTCCATTTTAATTGTTTATGTGGCTCAAACTGAAATGGGGTGAGAGTAAACATGTGGTTTGTGTGGGTTTAATTGTATTTCAGATCAAACAGCTCAGGCTAGATCCCTTAGCAGGAGAAATTCTAGTCAATAGCTTTAAAATGGAAACATTCAGATCTTTTTCCTTTCACAAAACAAATAGAGTTTAATTGATACATCATTTTGAGGGAATATATTTATTTTGCAAAACAAAGTGGACATGTATACTAAGACATAGTTTATAAGCATATAGTATATGCATAGACTTTAGTGAAAAGAGAATTGGAATCTAAGGACTTGGAGTCAAAGGACCAGGATGCTGGTCTTTGCTTTGCGACTCATTCATCTCAGTCCTCCAGTCTTCCCTTACCTAAAGTATAAAAGAGAAATTAGAATACATGTAACAACCCGCCTCACATAAAAGCACTTTGCAAGCCTCAAAGTGATTTGTGAATAGATGATATTTTTACTCAGATTCTTGAATGAGTATATGATCCCATTGACGGGTCTTCTCCGTAACAGGACAAATGGTGAACCACGCATGCCATCTTTGTCAGTTCTTTCCATTAAATTCACCACAGAGAATCCATCCAACATGCTAGAAGTCCCTGTTTCTTTCTCCTGAAATTATCAATTAAAAGACCCTTTTACAGGGAGCATATTTTGTGGATCTATATTAATGAATCCTACTTAATATACTTTACTCATGTCCTTGAGGGCACACACATACATTTTACAAGAACTATATTTGGAGTAGGGATTGTTTTGGTAATGTGTATATATGATCACTTTTTTTAGTGCTCTAGAAGAAAGAAATTTAAATATCTGGCAAAGCTTGGTGATAGGGATATCCCTAGCTTTTTGAAATGGGTAAGAATAGCTTATTCTGTGGGAGTTTTAACAAAAGCAATCTTGAAAAAAAAAATGAGACCTACATACATGCATGTAGTAGAGAGAATACACAATTAGCTATAGAGCTTGTTTGTCTCTTAATACGGCCTAGTGCACAAAAATAAAAGACTCCTACCTCCTTAATTATAGCAAACAAATTTTATAATGGCTCTATTGATCTTTTGCAAATAACCTCGATTTTGTGGGAAGGTAGGAGGAGGAAAAGAACAATAGTTTACATTGCTACTGCATTCTGCCTTGGAAGAATGGGAAAAAAATACCACTCAAGTATTTTTCTTTAAATAAAGAAAACTACAACATGTGTTATTGACCCTGAACGTGGTTTTCTTAATTTTTTTTATCACTTGCTTTCCCCCCTACTCATGGTGTAATGGCTCTAAAGGGTTTTCATTAGCTTCAATTCAAATGAAAATGTGTCCCTAAACTTTAAGAGATAATATACCTCTTTTTGAAAGCTGCTCTGAGTAGGGATTTCCATGTGGGTTGCATATGTTGTACTAGGCAACTAAGCTGTGCTGTGCTGACAGTCTTTGTATATATCCCTTTGTAAATGCTTCTAATTGCAGGTAAGGAAACATATAACATAGGCTGAACCAGGGAAAATTAGTCATTTTTCAGTGACTTTCTTGTAATATAGCTGTTATTATTAAGCAAGTTTTGAAGTCTCACCTGCTAATTGATGGTCATGTATCCTTTAAATTAAACTCAAGCTATAAACCCATCTTCATTATATTTCATTACATATTTACTCTTACCAATTTTGGCAAGCAGTGAATTTTATAGTCGTGTATACAGGCTTGAGATATTATTCAAACAACATATTTAATCAGACTCTAACTCTTCATGAAATAGAAATTATAGAAGAAAAATTGAATTATCTGAAACAACATGACACATATATGTAGAAATATACATACCACTCATCATTCTCACTTTTTAGAAAATAAATCAATGAATATGTATATACAAAATAACTACATATGTGTAGCAATATTTATATCTACACTTAATTAAATAAGCTTTTACTCTGTTTCTTGCCTAAAGAACTATGTTATTGCTTTGTTACTGCTTTTGGTCTTCTCTATCACTTAAACTAAAGAATGCTTGGTTTAGATAGGCCAGAGAAACTAACTGGTAAGTACATGAGAAATCCCCAGTCCTATTTGACTGACTCCTTACTCTCCATCATTATAGGCTTCAGGAAGAAGGATACAGCTACATTTTTAGAAACTAGATTAGTTTTATGAAGAAAGGAACTGAAGACAAGTCCTATGACTGTCCAGTGTGAATCAGATAAAGACTAAATCTTTTTGAGAGGAACAAAGAAATTACCTTCCTCTAATATCTTGATTAAGCTTGGGAATATCCAGACCAAAGAAAAGGCAGCCACATCAAGAACCACTTAAGGATACTGAGTAGTTAGAAAGAGAATTATATAGAGAGGAAAAAAAAGATGAAGATGCCTCTAGCCTCTTCTGAGCTACAAACTTTTATGGGATATGCATGATTTACAAAGTTGAAAAACAAGGAAAAATATGCTCAAATAATGGTAAAAATATTTATATCATTTGCAATGCATTTATTTCATTCGTGTGATTTGCATTTTATAAGAATTTTAGAGTAACATAAAATTGTGAGATGTTAGAATTAGCACTAGAGGTCAATGTTATAACTGTTATTTTAGAAATGAGAAAGCCAAAAGTTATCCAGCGAGGTTCAAATAATTGGTGTAGAAATATTTATGAATAGAACAAAGCTCTGAGTCCTGTGACAGTCAACTAGTATTTATTAAGTGCCTACTGTGTGCTAAGCGGTCCTTGTAAGCACTTGGGATATAAAGATAAAAGTCATTCTCTGATGTCAAAATCCTCCAAAGTTAACAAGGGATATTGCCTGCAACCTACACTCACACAATATATCAATAGGATTAATTAAAGATAATAAACAGAGGGAAGGGACTAACGATATAATAAATAGAGAGAAGGCACACACTACCCACCTTTTAAGCTTGCTTGGTTACTCCATGTATATGCATTTAAATATAAGTAGTATATATACTTTTAATAATTTAGGCATATAATTTTGTCCTATATTCCCACATGTAGGAAGGACCATCCACTACATGTAGCATAGAATGTTTGTGTTTGTGTGTGTGTGTGTGTCTGTGAGTGTGTGTATGACTCAGTGAAAGGCATCTGGAGCCTTATTTCCCCCCAACTTTCTCCAAGAGAGACTTTAACTCATGTTATGTGACAAGGAAATCACTTTTTTTTTTTTTTTTAAATATATTTTATTTGGTCATTTCCAAGCATTATTCGTTAAAGACATAGATCATTTTCTTTTCCTCCCCCCCCCAACCCCCCATAGCCGACGCGTAAGTCCACTGGGCATTAGATGTTTTCTTGATTTGAACCCATTGCTTTGTTGATAGTATTTGCATTAGAGTGTTCATTTAGAGTCTATCCTCTGTCATGTCCCCTCAATCTTTGTATTCAGGCAGTTGCTTTTTCTCGGTGTTTCCACTCCCATAGTTTGTCCTTTGCTTATGAATGGTGTTTTTTTCTCCTGGGTCCCTGCAAGTTGTTCAGGGACATTACACCACCACTAATGGAGAAGTCCATTACGTTCGATGATACCACAGTGTATTAGTCTCTGTGTACAATGTTCTCCTGGTTCTGCTCCTCTCGCTCTGCATCACTTCCTGGAGGTTGTTCCAGTCTCCATGGAACTTCTCCACTTTATTATTCCTTTTAGCACAATAGTACTCCATCACCAACATATACCACAGTTTGTTCAGCCATTCCCCAATTGATGGGCATCCCCTCATTTTCCAGTTTTGGGCCACCACAAAGAGCGCAGCTATGAATATTTTTGTACAAGTCTTTGTGTCCATTATCTCTTTGGGGTATAGACCCAGCAGTGCTATGGCTGGGTCAAAGGGTAGATATTCTTTTGTCGCCCTTTGGGCATAGTTCCAAATTGCCCTCCAGAATGGTTGGATCAGTTCACAGCTCCACCAGCAATGAATTAATGTCCCTACTTTGCCACATCCCCTCCAGCATTCATTACTTTCCTTTGCTGTTATGTTAGCCAATCTGCTAGGTGTGAGGTGATACCTCAGAGTTGTTTTGATTTGCATCTCTCTGATTATAAGAGATGTAGAACACTTCTTCATGTGCTTGTTAATAGTTTTGATTTCTTTATCTGAGAACTGCCTATCCATTTCCCTTGCCCATTTATCAATTGGAGAATGGCTTGATTTTGTGTACAATTGATTTAGCTCTTTATAAATATGAGTAATTAAACCTTTGTCAGAGGTTTCTATGAAGATTTTTTCCCAATTTGTTGTTTCCCTTCTGATTTTAGTTATATTGGTTTTGTTTGTACAAAAGCTTTTTAGTTTGATGTAGTCAAAATTATTTATTTTACATTTTGTGATTCTTTCTATATCTTGCTTGGTTTTAAAGCCTTTCCCCTCCCAAAGGTCTGACATGTATACTATTCTGTGTTTACCCAATTTACTTATGGTTTCCTTCTTTATGTTTAAGTCACTCACCCATTTTGAATTTATCTTGGTGTAGGGTGTGAGGTGTTGATCTATTCCTAGTCTCTCCCACACTGTCTTCCAATTTTCCCAGCAGTTTTTATGAAATAGTGGATTTTTGTCCCAAAAGCTGGGATCTTTGGGTTTATCGTATACTGTCTTGCTGAGGTCGCTTTCCCCCAGTCTATTCCACTGATCTTCCTTTCTATTTCTTAGCCAGTACCAAATTGTTTTGATGACTGCTGCTTTGTAATATAGTTTTAGGTCAGGGACTGCAAGGCCCCCATCATATGTGTTTTTTTTCATTATTTCCCTGGATATCCTTGATCTTTTGTTCTTCCAAATGAACTTTGTTATGGTTTTTTCTAAATCAGTGAAGAAGTATTTTGGTAGTTCAATGGGTATGGCACTAAATATATAAATAAGTTTGGGTAGGATGGTCATTTTTATTATATTGGCTCGTCCTATCCATGAGCAGTTAATGTTTTTCCATTTGTTCAAGTCTAGTTTTAGTTGTGTGGCGAGTGTTTTGTAGTTGTGTTCATATAGTTCCTGTGTTTGTCTTGGGAGGTAGATTCCTAGGTATTTTATTTTGTCTAAGGTGATTTTGAATGGGATTTCTCTTTCTAGTTCTTGCTGCTGAGCTGTGTTGGAGATATATAGAAAAGCTGATGATTTATGTGGGTTTATTTTGTATCCTGCAACTTTGCTAAAGTTGTTGATTATTTCAATTAGCTTTTTGGTTGAATCTCTAGGATTCTTTAAGTAGACCATCATGTCATCCGCAAAGAGTGATAACTTGGTCTCCTCCTTGCCTATTTTGATGCCTTCAATTCCTTTATCTTCTCTAATTGCTACTGCTAGTGTTTCTAGTACAATGTCAAATAGTAGAGGTGATAATGGGCATCCTTGTTTCACTCCTGATCTTATTGGGAATGCATCTAGTTTATCCCCATTGCAGATGATATTAGCTGTTGGTTTTAGATATATACTGTTTATTATTTTTAGGAATGACCCTTCTATTCCTATGCTTTCTAGTGTTTTTAATAGGAATGGGTGTTGTATTTTATCAAAGGCTTTTTCTGCATCTATTGAAATAATCATGTGATTCTTGCTAGTTTGCTTGTTGATGTGGTCAATTATGTGGATGGTTTTCCTAATGTTGAACCAGCCCTGCATCCCTGGTATGAATCCTACTTGATCATGGTGAATGATCCTTCTGATCACTTGCTGGAGTCTTTTTGCTAGTATCCTATTTAAGATTTTTGCATCTATATTCATTAGGGAGATTGGCCTATAGTTTTCTTTCTCTGTTTTTGACCTGCCTGGTTTTGGAATCAGTACCATGTTTGTGTCGTAAAAGGAGTTTGGTAGAACTCCCTCTTTGCTTATTATGTCAAATAGTTTGTATAGTATTGGGATTAACTGTTCTCTGAATGTTTGATAGAATTCACAGGTGAATCCATCAGGCCCTGGGGACTTTTTCTTAGGAAGTTCTTTGATGGCTTGTTGGATTTCAATTTCTGATATGGGATTATTTAGGAATTCTATTTCCTCTTCTGTTAGTCTAGGCAGTTTGTATTTTTGTATATATTCATCCATTTCTCCTAAATTGGTGTATTTATTGCCATATAATTGGGCAAAGTAATTTCTAATGATTGCCTTAATTTCCTCCTCATTGGAGGTGCTGTCCCCCTTTTCATCTTTAATGCTGTGAATTTGCTTTTCTTCCTTCCTTTTTTTAACTAGATTGACCAGTACCTTGTCTATTTTGTTTGTTTTTTCAAAGTACCAGCTTCTTGTCTCATTTATTAAATCAATAGTTCTATCACTTTCGATTTTATTAATTTCTCCCTTAATTTTTAGGATTTCTAATTTGGTTTTCTGCTGGGGGTTTTTAATTTGATCGCTTTCCAGTTTTTTCATTTGCATTTCCAATTGATTGATCTCTGCTCTCCCTTGTTTGTTAATATAAGCATTCAGGGATATGAATTTACCTCTGATTACCGCTTTGGCTGCATCCCAAAAGGTTTGGAAGGATGTTTCGCCATTGTCATTTTCCTCGATGAAATTATTAATTGTTTCTATGATTTCTTCTTTAACTAAACGGTTTTGGAGTATCATATTGTTTAATTTCCAATTGGTTTTAGATTTGGTTTTCCATGTACCATTACTAATCATTATTTTTATTGCCTTGTGATCTGAGAAGGCTGCATTCATTATTTCTGCTTTTCTGCATTTGTGTGCTATGTTTCTGTGACCTAATGTATGGTCAATTTTTGTGAATGTGCCATGTGGTGCTGAGAAGAAGGTGTATTCCTTTTTATCCCTATTTATTTTTCTCCATATGTCTATTAATTCTAATTTTTCTAAGATTTCATTCACTTCTTTTACCTCTTTCTTATTTATTTTTTGATTTGATTTATCTAAATTTGATAATGGTTGGTTTAAGTCTCCCACTAGTATGGTTTTATTGTCTATTTCTTCCTTCAATTCTCCTAGTTTCTCCATTAGAAATTTGGGTGCTATATTATTTGGTGCATACATATTGATTAATGATATTTCCTCATTGTCTATAGTCCCTTTTAACAAAATATAATTACCTTCCCTATCCCTTTTGATCAGGTCTATTTTTGCATTGGCTTTATCAGATATCATGATTACCACTCCTGCCTTCTTTCTATCAGTTGAAGCCCAGAAGGTCTTACTCCATCCTTTAATTCTGACCTTGTGGGTGTCAACCCGCCTCATGTGTGTTTCTTGAAGACAACATATGGTAGGGTTTTGGATTCTAATCCATTCTGCTATTCGTCTACGTTTTATGGGTGAGTTCATCCCATTCACGTTCAAAGTTATGATTGTCATTTGTGGACTCCCTGGCATTTTGATTGCCTTCCCTAATTCTAACCTTTTCTTCTTCGGCTCTACCTTTTAGTCCAGTGATTTACTTTGAAACAGTCCCCCTTGTCCCCTCCCTTGATGTTTCCCTTTTTAGTCCCTCCCTTTTTGTTCCCTCCCCCTCCCCCCTCTCTTACCCTCCCTTTTTGTTCTCCCTCTCCCCCTCCCCCCCTTGGTTTTCCCTTCTCCTTACCCTTGTTGGGTAAGATAGCATTCAAGATCCCAATGGATCTGGAGGTTTTTCCCTCTCAGAGCTGATTTCCCTGAGATTGAGGTTTAAGTAACCCCCCCCCTCTCTTCCTCTCCTTCTTATAGGAGTTTTCTTCCCCTCCCCTTCCCATGTGAATCTTTGTGTGAGAATGATTATTCTATTTGGTCTTTCTTTACCCCCTATTTATACATTACATTTTCCCCACATGTTAGTATACATAGGTTGATACAAATGTAGTCCTTATAGAAGAGAGTTTGAGTAAAAGAAGAAGATAACATTTTCCCCTTTCCTTAATATTTACCTTTTCAGGTATTCCTTGCTCTTTGATTTTCGGTATCAAACTTTCCACAGAGCTCTGGTCTTTTCTTTGCAAAAAGTTGGAAGTCTTCTATTTTGTTGAATGCCCATACTTTCCCTTGGAAGTATATAGTCAGTTTTGCTGGGTAGCTGATTCTTGGTTGGAGACCCAGCTCTCTTGCCTTTCTGAAGATCATGTTCCATGCCTTACGATCATTCAGAGTAGAACTTGCAAGGTCTTGGGTGACCCTGATTGGCATTCCTTTATATCTAAATTGTCTTTTTCTGGCTTCCTGTAGGATTTTTTCTTTTGTTTGATAGCTTTGGAATTTGGCAATTACATTCCTGGGAGTTGTCTTTTGGGGGTTTAGTGTAGAAGGTGTTCTGTGAGCTCTGTCAGTGGCTGTATTGCCCCCTTGTTCTAGAATCTCTGGGCAATTTTCTTTGATTATATCTTGTATCACCATGTCCAGTTTGGTGTTTATTTCTGGCTTATCTGGGAGTCCAATTATTCTTAAATTATCCCTTCTCCCCCTATTTTCCAGATCTATCACCTTGTCGGTGAGATATTTTATGTTCTCTTCTAATTTCTTGGTATTTTGGCTTTGCTTTATTGATTCTTGCTCTTTTACACGATCGTTGTCTTCCAGCTGCCTGATTCTGGCCTTTAAAGCCTGGTTTTCTTTTACAGTTTGGTCAAACTGGTTTTGTAGATGCGTGAATTTCTTTTGCATTATTTCCAACTTTTCCTCCCAGAAGGCTTCCATCTTTTTGGTCATTTCTGATTCAAATTCTTCATAGGTTTGTGGAGAGTTTCCATTTCCTTTGGAAGGTTTTGGAGCATTTTCTTTTATATTATCTTCTGTCTGCTCTGTATTTTGTATTTTGGCTCCATAGAATGTGTCCAAAGTCGCCCCTTTCTTCTTATTTTTCTTGGTATTTTGGGGCTTCTGTGGTTCTGTGGAGTTTGTCATCTCTGAATGTGGAGGATTAGTTTTTCTTGTCTCTTTCTGGTGTTCAGAGGCAGTCCTGGGCAGATGGTTCTATGACTTTCCCTGGGTTAAACTGAATATGCCTCACTGGAACTGGAATGGAAGGGTCGGACCACGAGGCCACACTCTCCCCCCCGGCTCGCTTTCCGGAGGTTGCCTTCAGAATCGCTGGCCGTGAGGCTGTTTCGTCGGCCTGCGGGGGGGGATGGGCTGCCGCTTCCCCAAGCTCCGAGAGCACAGACTTTCACTGAGACTTGGATAGCAGGATCCAGCCCGTGAGGCTGTCTTGCCCGCCCTGAGGGTTGCTGTTGTTTTGACCAGCTCTCTGCAGCGGAAGCCCCAGGCAGTAACTTTCACCGGGACTGTAGAAGGCCCTGAGGGTTGTTGTTTCTGAGGACCCTGCTCTCTGAGCCGGCCGGGCTGCGGCTTCCGGGAGCCTTGGACTCTGCGCTCCTACCCCTGAGGTCCGAGGGATCTCGGGTTCTGGCTTTTAAGGGGAGCCGTACCTTTTGAACCGGGTCCAGGTCCAGGAGGAGGGTTCCCAGGGTCTGTGCTGTTGATCGTTTTGAATTTCGGCGCCTTAGGAGCTTATCGTTTGAGATTGGTCGGGAAGGGTTTTCCGGAGATCTGAGCTTTAGCTTTCTCTAAGCCGCCATCTTAACCGGAAGTCAAGGAAATCACTTTTAAAAGACTGATATATATTAATTTAAGGTCGCCAAGGAATTCAGCTATGTAATTCCTAAATGAAAACTCAAGTCAGCCGTCAACCTTTTATGGAGTTTTAATTACAAACAGGAGGAAGAAAGGAATTAGAGATAGAGAGATAGAGGTAGAGAGAAAGGGGAGAGAAGGGAATAGGGCTTAAATACCCTTTCTGTTTAGGCTGGGCCAAAAGGCCCAAGCCCTTAGATAGCTGGGGCAAAGAAAGGAGATCAGTCCCTATTACTCACGTGACCAAAATTGAGAAACAATCTCAGAGCCCCCACCTTCAGCTTCCTTCAGAGCAAGCTTCTCAGAGCACACTGCAACCACTCCGACAAACTCCTAAAACCACTCCTCTGAGTCTTCAGATCCCTCTCTCTTTAAGGAAACCATCCAAGTTGCCTCCCCTCAGTTCTCACATCTACCAATCACTGTCCATCAATTTCCCTGTGCCAATGGAGGCTCTAGCTTAACCCAGGACCACCCAGAGGTCTCTGGCTTTGCACATGTCTGTTGAAGGTCATATTTTCAAATAATTAAATCTTTGATCCTTTGCTACAGCCCTTCCTAAATCCTGTTAACCTGAGTAGGGTAGAGATTGGAATAATTAAATTTTGATCTATGCTGCAGCCCTTCCTCAATCCTGTTGGGACTGAGTAGGGTGGAGATTGATTCCAAGTATCTCCATTGTATCAATTCTAAAATCAATCATGACTCAAAGAAATTCCTGTTCTATGCTTAAGCATAGGTCAAAGTCCTTTCCATTGTTCAGCAAAAGGTTTCTGTCCTAAAGTAATCTTAAGAAGGGAGGAGGGGGAAACTCTCATGCCAATGGGGTTCACATTCCAATAGCGAAGACCCACTATCAATAGGAAATTTTTCAAGTATGAAATTTCCCAATGGTGAAATTTCCAACATTTATAAGTCTAAGAAATTTTGAGGTTTACAGTTAGAAGGGGACAATTGAGATTGGGAGCTGCCTTCACTTGCTTTCATCATAGAGAAGTAACTACCTGACTAGAATATTCTCTATCCTCTTCCTCAAATATTGCTAATTTAGTCAATTTCGAGGTGACCCTTTCAATACTGACATAGAGCTTGAAGTGACACTAATTTCCACCTGCACCAATGAGTGTGAGGGCTAGGATTACATACATGCATACATAGAATACATTTGTGACACACACACACACACACACACACACACACACACACACACACATATATATATATATATAATGAAGATGCATGCATCATGGAATAGTGAAAAATATAACATTAGAATCAGGAGGAGCAGAGTTTAAGTCCCCTGGCTAACGTATTTTGATAGTGAAGCCAGGGTCAAGTGATTTAACATTTTAGTGTCCCAGACAACTCTCTATGGCTATAAATTATTGAGCAAGTACTGATTTTCATTTGTAGAGGGAGTTTGCCCAACAGGACCTCCTAGAGCAATTAAATCACAGGTTTGGATCAAAAAATAAATGCACGCATACATATTCAAATCCATATATATTTACAATGATCATACACATAATCAATTTAGCCACAGCTGTTGTGAAGGCATCAGGATGAGCTCGTCATTTGGAACACTTCTGAAAGGTTCAAGAGGCTATTTTGTTGTTGTTTTTGCTCTGTTTTTTTTTTTATCTGTGAGGTTAAGCCAAATAAATCTAATCCCTCATCCATATGAGAGCTCTTCAGATATTTGAAGACAATTGCCATGACCTCTGAGTCTTTTCTTTTCAAAGCTAATCCTTTCAATGGATCTTTATATAATATAATCCTAGGGCTGTTTGTGTGCAACAACAATGTGGTCATAATTTCATAATTTTCTCTGCCCTTTCATGTTTTTTGATCAATCAAAGAAGATTTAAATGGTTTCACCTGCATTTGGAAAAAATACATTAGGCTTGATCTCATTATATTGTGAAACATAGTAGATTTATATGTATATGCCTATAGGAACATATATATGTTATTGAACATATATATGTTTTATGTGTGTGTGATTTGTGCACTTGTTGATTATATTATTGTTAGGAAAGTAAGTAGAAAAAATAAAGATTAGGACATATAAATGAATAGGGCAGAAAACTTGAAAAAATGCTTGCTAGATAGAATTCATATTAGGCCAATTCTGTTCCCTCCCAATGCAATTTACAATTGGCAGTGAATTATGTGCATTTGAATTTTAAAATGTATATTAATGTTTACAATGACTGTATCTAGACGTTGAAGTATAGGCATACCCCACATATGTTGCCCAGACCAAATCTATTCTGCAGTGCATAATTATATTTCATCAAACCCGACTATAAGAGTCTGAATCCCATTGGAATACTCTTCATCCATTGATAATTTGTAATACTGTGATGGTGGGATAACTTCCCCTTGAAATATTGGTTCGCCTGTTTCCTAGAAATAAATAATGGCATTATTTGGGATATAGCTATACCTTTAGATAACCAAATTGTTGGAATGTTCCAAACTTTATTTAATAAACCATAATAGGAAAAATATTTAACCGATTTTGTCAGTAAATGAAGGTGGGTGTGTTTGAGATTGTGTGTTTCCCCTTAAGGAAAGGCTTATTTTCATGTTAGAAAGCCTTTGAGGATAATTAATCAACAAACATTTTGTAAGCACTTGCTGTGTATTAGGCACAGGGCATATAAATGCCAAAATGAAAGAACCTCTGCCTTCAAAAGTTTACATTCTATCATCACAATAAGTGCATGCTAAAGGGTTATGAAGGGAAATATTTTTAAATGGAAAGGTATCAAAAAAGAAACAAATACTTGTACTGATTTCATGTATTCATATATTATTTTAATTCGTGTGTTCATATATTGTTTAATATTTTTGAAGTAAAATGATTTGGTTAGATTTTTAAAATAGGGTCTGACCATCCTGTGTAGAAAACTACTTAAAAGTTAATACCCTCAGACTTTGAACTTGATATTTTCAATTGCATCCATTTTTAATGTACAGATTTGACATAATTGTATATCAATTTTTATTAAGTAAAACTTTAAACTCAATATTCAAGGCTAATTTAAAAGGGAAACTACTAAAGAAAAACATTTTAGCTTCCTTATTTTACATATCAAATGATGAATATAATTGTGTGTCTCCAAGGATGCTATTTAATACAAGAAACTATTAAAAAGCATTTTCTAAAGCCAGTGTTATAAGAATGTTAATGCATGTATCTATCTTATATACCCTCATTAGCTCAAGTAGAATTCCTTTAATAGGATCATAACAAATAGTCATTTCTCTCAGTAGACCCTCTAAAAGTGGAGTAGTTTGTCACCATTATTTGGTAATCTCTTACAGTGTAATACACACAGCAAAGGTGACAGTATTCCTGTCACTCCTCAGAAATGTCCCAGCTCTGCGGGTTTCCACATTCAGGAGAATGAAGAAAGCCATTATGAGGTATGCCAAATCTCTATAGAAACCACATTAGTGCTGACCATTTTGAATGCTCTTTATTGTAAATACTCTCTTGTTGTATATTAGGAGGTAGTGTTGCATTGTGGGTAGAGTACTGGGCTTGGAGTCAGGAATACCTGGGCTCACATCCTGCCTCCAACGTGATCATGGACAAGTCACTTAATGTCTCTGAGCCTCAGGCAACTCTCCAAGATTGATTTATTGAGTAATAGGTGAGTTGCAGTCTGTGTTGGTGATGGGAATTCCCACACCAGCGAAATCACAGATTATTGATATACCTTGACAGGTATTCTGCATTATGAATCCTCTCTACCTGTTTTGTATTCCCAATTATGTATGATTGTTTTTAGAAGAAAAAATGTGCATGTAACATGGGTCCAGAACAAGGAGCTAATTTAAAATTTAGTCTTTGGCTCAATGATCCATGTATATTGAGATAATGTTCTTGTCTATGAATTTGAAGAGCCTATTTTTGTCTACATTTCAGTATATATACTTGGCCCAACACTTTGCCATTTCTGAATGTCATAGTCTTGGTTTATACATCATTACTATTTGATTTAAGAGAGAAATATAATTACGTTGTTGATAAAGTGATTTATTTCATTAGTGACTCTCCAGTGATGATTTAAAAAAACACAACTATGTTTGATACTGGTAACCTCAAAAAATACTTGAAATTGGAATTTCTACTAACATTTTCAAGATTCTCTTTTCTAGCTTCTCCTCCTCCCCCCAAGCTTGAAGGGCAAATAGTCCTTGCCCTTTATTTCTCTTTTGATTTCATATTATAATCTAATGAAATCTCTTTAATTTATTTCTTTTTAATGAGTCCAGCTGTTATAAAAGGTGCATGATCTTCCTTTTTTAGGAACAGGTTTGATTTGTTATAACATTTTGTGAGATTGTGACAGTGTTACCTATTTTCTGTCACCTGGACCTCTAGAGACCTTTTTTATATGTGAAGAAAGAGTGCCATTTCAAATCCTAATTTTCACTGCTATTAATGTCAAAAATATATTGTTCATAATTAGAAGCGCTTGGAGAATGGATGTTGTAAAGATGGTGCTTTGGTTTTACTCACCAAATGAGAAGGATTCAATGTCCTGACATCCCACATCATTTTTTATTGAGAAATCCCTTCAATATATATAGAAATTGATCCCATACAGGTACCTCCTCACATCATCCCAGCCCCCAACCACATTCATTAAATCAAACAACCCCCCATAAAATAAATATTAAACAAAAAACAGTATCTTTGCTGTGTCTATTTGTTTAGTGTAGAAACCCAGAGAACCTATGCTGCTTTTGTGAGTTTTAAAGACTTAATGCCAATTAGTTCTCTAAAAAAGAGTGCTGTTTCAATGCAGATAAATAAGGTGATGCTACTAGATTTGTGGGTAATGTGTCAGTTTCTCCCTCTTCATTAATATCTACTGCTTAACTAGAATAACCAAAATTAATGTAAAAGTATTAAACATTTGTTTTATGCTCCATTTTCCTGATGTTCCTGGATGTAAGTACACATTTGTCTGTGTAGCTAATGGGAAAAAGAGTACTGGTTCTGGAATTAGAAGACCTGGTTTCAAAATCTTGACCTTGTTTCTTCCTCTTTGCCAGTCACTTAACTCCTCTGTGGTACATTTTCCTTATCTATAAAATAAGGGACATGTACTGGCAGGTGGCTAAAATTCTTTTTAGCTCTAAAACCTGTGATCCTATGATACCACATTCTACAAAGTAACCGAATATTATATAAGAAAAGGACTTATATTAGCTACTTAAGTTTACTTGTTCAACAATTCTGAGAGTCAAGTTTTATTTAACTAGATTCCCTTAACTCTTTTTTTAAACTAGACTTAGAAGCAAAGCAACGAAAATAAATTATATCCAAGGTTTATTGAAGGTAAAAAAAACCCTCTAGGACATCTATACTAATACTCAAAATTTATAATTGGACACATTGCAAATTCTTTATTCATAAAAGAATTAAATTGGTCCCATTATGCTATATATAGGGGCAAAGGAAGCAGTGGTGGATATTACTTTATCAGGTTGGGAACTTTGCGTGATGAAAATTCATTTGCCAAAGAAGAATATTAATTCATTTATAATTTTTAGCCTTATGAAATCTTATGAATCTCTGAAAGGTTAAATGTCTTGCCTCGGGTCACAGTATCAGATTGTAGGATTTTATCTCATATCTTCCTGGCTAAAGGTGGCTCACTTTTATCTATTACACTGGCTTCCTTTCTTATTGTAAAATTAAAATACTCTACTAATTAAGGTAACAAAAATAGTATTATATTTCAGAAAAGGCTTCCACAACAAAAGTTAAAACCCCAAAGGTTTTTAATTTCAATTAACCAGAACAGTTTATAATTTGGGGGCATTTCATTCCTTTTCCCAGAACAATTAAATCACCTATGAAGCCAGAAGGCTTCTACACTTTGCCCTCCATTTTTCAGAAATCCTTGTTGAACATTTCTGTTGTTTTCTGTAAAATAAATCTTGAAGAGCAGTAGAAAGTGCTAATGAGGGCTCAGAGACTTCAACTATGGATAGCAACCATAGAGCCTGGGGGCCACTCTATAAGGTGGTAATAATTGTTTAACACCTTTAGATATACCCTCTGGGCTCCTGGAAAACTAATCTTAAGGATGGAGCTTTAATAATCAGTCCCTTGAGAATATTCACTCAGTCTTAGACATCTCTTGACAATCTACAAGGGAAGTCCATAACAACCTATGATTGCTCTTTGATTTATGATTGTTGTTCATATAATAAAGTGTACTAAGCCTATTTAATTTTATATTTCTTTCATTTTCTACTTTCTATATGATTTGCAAAATTCCTCCTTTAGTTTCCCATCCAAAGCATCGTTTATTAAATCCAGCTCCATGAAATTCTCTGTTACAAAAATCTCTGCCAAGAAGGCCACTAAATAGAATAGCAGACTGAATACAACTGCACATATCGAATATGTGCAGTTGCTTAAATGATTACAGGAACAAACTAAAGGCAGTGGTCTCCAGAATTGAAATGACTTAAAAAATCTTTAGTCATTGTACAAAAATGTAGTATGCTCTATTAATGACCAGTCAGAAGCTAAAGAAAGGAGTTATTAAATATCTGAAAGACATATACATTGTAGACTCTCAAAACTGGAGGTGACTTCAAGGATCCCATGTTCCAACATATTTATTTTACACATTTGGAAACTGAGGGCTCCTAAAATTATACAACTTGTTGCTAAGGAGCAGTAGAACAGGGATGAGAAATCAGGTTTCTAGATTCATAAACTAACTTTTTTTTCTGCTCATAGGACCATATCTAACTCTTGGGAAGCAAATGTCACAGAAATCATTTGCTATTTGAAATTGGTGTTTTCTGGGCTCGTGTTTGGAATGAAGTGTAGAATTTTAGCTGAAATTCATATTTAAGCTTTTTCTTCCCTGGCACAGTTTCTGTCATTGGCTATATCATGTGCTATCACTTTAAAATAGAAGCACCAAGATAGAGAAGCTCTGACTGGAATTTGATTCTTGAATACTAAATATGGCAGAGTAGGCTTTAGCTGTATGTCTTTAACCTACAAGTTCTATTGTGGTTTTTCTTTCTCTCTGCATTAATAGCCACGTACTCATGAGACACCACAGAGAGGAAGCCAGTACAGCCCTCAGTGTCTATATTATGGGATCTGTAAGAAAATGCCTCATAGTTATTGGAATTCACACAAGACTGAATCTCAGTATGAGTGGCTGTCCCCTGTCACTGTTTTTGATGTTTGAGCCAAAGTAGTTTAACAAAGTGGTCTGGTGGAGAGTGTATGAATTTTTGAGATAAGACTCCTTCCTCATAGGGATGAAATCCGAAAATCAATGTCAGATGGGAATCTTAACTCTCAAAGTTTGGGAGATTGGTGGAAGGATTTAAAAATAAGTGTGAATTTTAGCCTCTAGACTCTGGAAATTTGGCCGACATAGCAAGTGTGAAATTCCTGGGTGCAGATGGCCGATTAAGATATCCCAAGATGTGCTGCTATAAAGCTCCAAATCAAAATTGGGCAAAGCCATTTCAAGAGAGTAAATATTTTCCACTTTTTACTTAAGTCCATATCCATGGCTTTGTTGGGATTCAGAAATTCACAGAAATTAAATTCTCATCTGAACCCCCATAAAGCAAATGATAACTTTGGTTCCAGTTGTCTTCACATAAAGATTATGGTTGATAGAAAACAAATATGCTGCAGATTTTTGCTCACATATAACATACATGAACATAGGTTTATGGCTATCTTTAGTAAATATGCATGTGTTATATGTATGCATGTATGTATATATATACATATTCCGTTTATTAAATAAAAGAATAGCAAGGTAAATTAGAATGATCTACTTAACTGTAACATACTGAAAGAGGGAAAAAAACAGATGGAATGAATGAAGGTAGATTTATCCACATAAAGGTAAACAGTTAGAGATAGAAATAAGCTTGTTTTGGACTGTTGAGACTTTTTTTGTGAGAGTTCTTTGGATAATTGCAAAATAATCTTTAGCCAAGGTTGCCATCTGGAAAAGATGGGTCTATGGTCTGTCTAGAATTAAACATAGTTTGTCTCCCTAAATACTATGCCACTTCACATTTGTGAGCACACTCGCACACATACAGTCCTACACTCATTATGTTCTTCCACTTAGAAATGTGATTTTAAAAAAATTATGGTGCTCAGCAGTAATCTTTTATAACAGAAAAGCATGTCGAAAATTTTAGCTGTCTGAAGGCTGGGGAAAAAGTATTTGAACAATTTGTATACAAGACTAAAAAAGACCATGTTTGAACAATTTGAATACTTTTATGAATCGGTCCTTTGATATTCAAGCGGTAGTTTTCATTTGGGTTTATTGAAAGAATGACCACTCACAGCATGGCAATGGAACATCAGTTATGAAATCTAGAGGCTGTAAAACACCTTTAGTCATTCACCTGCTGCATTGAAGGATGCCTACAACCTTACTTTATTTTTTTATAAACCTTTTCTCTCCCTCTTTCTTCATCACAAAGTAAGTGGGTTCACTTTTGTTGTTGTTGCTGTTGTTGTTGTTGTTTTTCAGAGAGCTATTTGACAGCTCAGTTGATGGTGTCAGCACTGGCCACACACTTGATGGACAGCACCAAACCTTGCTGTGGCCTGGCTCCTGCTAATTAGCTGTTTGAAGGAACTCTGGGTGCCTCAGGAAGAGACTTATCAGCAAAGGACATCTTTGCCATTCACAGTGACAGCTGTGATGCAGCTGTTTGCGAAGGGAATCTAGTGTAGAGAAAGGGACAGGAGTATTTTAAACCAGCCACTGCCATGGTGTCATGTATTACGGGGAGGGAAGGGGGGGTTTCACGATAGCCCAAACTAAACAAACACAAAAATAGACAAAACAAAAGAATCAGGGAAAAAATCAAGGTAGGAAATTCTATAGATTAAATAAGAATTCATTAACCAGGCATAAAAAAGTACATGGGATAATACTAAAGTGTGAAATTGAAAAAGGAAAAAAAGAACTAGCATCCTGTAAAAACTTCACAGAACACATGACGTGTGTTCTCGTGATTAATGCAGGTCTAGGGATTTGCTTATGGGTTTCATGTACAGATGTGCACAGTTTTCTGTAGGTTGTGCATATGTCCGTGGATATTAATGGGGAAGCATGCCAGGAAGTCCCACATCTAAGCACAGTGTGGAGTGCCGTGGTCATGAATAATTTATTGAGGTGCCAAAGATCTGATTACTTTGGAGACAGACTGGAAAGAGTAAAGAGCAAAAAAAAAAAAAACCCAACAACCAAAAAACAAAGTAAAATAAACAGTGAAGACAAATAGACAGTTTGCTTTTGAATCAAGGGTCTAGAAGAATATAAAAAAATAATATTCACTACCATGATCATCATAAGTAGCATTTTATTCTGCTTTAAGGTTTACAGAGCATTTTACACATATTATCTCATTTGATTTTCGTAACAACCCTTTGATTTAGAGGCTTGATATATTGCCCAATTTTTACACATAAAGAAACTGAGTTTGAAACATGATAAAATGACTTGCCTAGGTTCCCATAGCTACTAAGAGACCTGAGGCAGGATTTTGAACTCAGGGCTTCCTGAGTCCAATTCCCAATCTCATTCAATTGATGAAATGAAAGGTGGTCCTAATATGGCCCATAAAAGGTGATTAGAGTTTGATAAAGCAATTTGGAAAAATAAGAAAACTTTATTAATATAGAAAATTTCATTACATGTATTCTATATCTAGTAATAGATTAAAGCATCTATTAATTGCAGTATGACTTAAACACTGTTATATAAATGTAGGCATATATACAGATATATTGTTTATATATACATAAACACACACACACACACACACACACACACATATATATATATATATATATATATATATATACACACAAACATAGAAAGAGGCTCTCGTGAGACACACCTCCTCCTCTCCTATCTCTTCTTTCCCCTTCCTCTCTCTTGCTTCCTTTTTGTCTCTCCCTATCTCTATCTCCCTGTTTTTCCCAGCTCTCCCCCAATGCAAAATAACTCATAATATTATTAAGAGAAGTTAATAATGATCCCTAATATGAGAGGTTATAAGGAACTTGCTTAGGATCACTGAGCTAATAGGTGAAAGAGGAAGGATTGATAAACCTGGCAAAAAGAGACAGACAGACAGACAGACAGAGATGGAGGCTAGAACTAGCAAACATTTTGTTCACTATACTTTGGTACCTCTCATGCAATCTATATTGCTAATCCCATATTGTACCTGCTTCAGTATGATTGTTCAGGTGTAGATCCACTACCACATACATCAAAGCTATCATGATTTTTAATAGATCATCTTTGTGAGTTGCTGAGTAGAAAAATTAGTTATGGTTCAAACCCCTGCCTGGCAATGAACCTCTTTCCATGTAGTTGCCCTGTTCTGTAGACAGAGTGACATCCATTTGTCTTTTCTGTCCTCATATCCTGTCATCCTGCCAAAGTTTGTACTCCATTGCCACAGCCTTTGAGCACCTAAGGTTAGCTATTTACCACTGAGAGATCAAAATAGTATGTTAAGGGAATCTATTTTATGGAACATATATGAAATATGATGACCTTAATATATTTTGCTTTATGATGCATGGCATATGGAAAATTTTCAATATTTTTAAAGTAAGTTTACCTTTAGCAAAGATAAAAATGGCGCAAGAAGAAGGAAGAGCACAGAAGCATACTCAACATACTTCATTGACAGAGGTTTGTTGATATAAGATGGTCATGTTGTAGAAATTTAAAAAAAATATCCACATATGGATAAGCAAGAGTGAGCTATATAAGTACAAGTATATGTGTGAATTATGCATTAAGGTCAGATTTCCACTTCTCTCTCAGCTTAGGAAGAATCATTTATCAATTGTCCCATACTTGACACTTCCATTATTAAAGTGATCATGAGTGTCACCATCTATCAACTGGTTTCTCGGCTTGAAATGCAAAACTTTTGAAATATATAGATGTCTTCAATGTTAATTCAATAAAATGTCAATAATTCAATATTTTTAAAAATTTAATAAAAATTCAACTCAGTGATTTTTATTGGCTGATATTTATTGTTTAAAGTGCCAAGTTATTATGGGTAATAGACATGTGATAAATGCTCACTTTACATTTGATTTTACTATTCTGAAATCCATACAGCTAATAAATATGGAGGCAACCATGGGAAGCATACTAGATCTGGATTTAGAAGACTTTGGTCTGAATCCTTATTCCTTCGTTTATTACCTATGACCTTAGGGAAGTCTTGACCTTAATTTTAGTTTTCTCATCTTAAAAAATTTAAGTTGAATTAAATGATTTCACTCCTCTAAATCCTATCAGTTCTCAGACAATATTAAATGACATTTCCTTGAAATATCATCTATATAGTTATCATTCTCTTCTCCAGAATAACTGTAATCTGTAAAAAAATTACAACTTTCTCTTTTTAAGAAAAGTAATATAGCATGTTTTTATACTTTTATGTAATTTATACTTTATTTTTCATAATATCATTGCATGCTATTTCATTTGATCCTGACAATAACACTTAGGTATGTATTATCTAATTTTTATATGTAAGAAAGCTAGACAACAAAAAAGTTTATTGATGTAAAATATTAGGTGCAAAGATCAGTAAAGCAAATATAAATAACTTTTCTAAGTTATAGAAATTCCATTTGTAAAAATTGGGAATAGGCTAAGTATTCACTAGGTTTTTCTTTATCTCTGGCAGGTGAGGGTTTTATAAATTTTCCTGAGCTCACAAAATAAGACAGCGAGGGTGGATCTGGAACCAGGACCTGTGATCCAAGTTTCCCATCTTCTGGTCCAGTGTAAGCTTATCCAGCTTACATTGAGACTAGATAGTAGGATCATAGACAGAGTTGAAAGAGAACACAAAGATCATTGAATCCAATGCCTTTCATTTTACAGATGAGAAAATGATCCCAGAAAGGAGGAACTTACCCAGGTAATGAGTAGGATGCCTGTGATTCAAACCAGGGTTCTCTCTAAACTCAGTATCCTTTCTGTTAATGTCCCATGCTCTTTCTCCTATTGCAGATATTTCAATGGGTTATCAGGGAATAAGTGTTTTTTATAGCACCTACTATGTGTCATGGCACTGTGCTAGTTTTTACCAGTAATAATCCATTTGAACAACCTAATATGAGATATCATGTAAAAACCAACTTTTTTTTGGTATAAAACAAGTAACTCATTAAGAAATTTAATGTATGTTCTCACCTTTTAGGTGTATAAGTGTATTTACTTACACAAAATAGCTCAAAATACTAAAGTTAAAATTGTATAGTAGAGCATTCTTTTTTGTTAGTAAGCTCCAATTTCATATGCTTTTTTATAGTTATTCTCTTTATAATATTTTATTTGTCCTTCTATTATGTAGCACATAGTAGATGTGAAAATGATTTGTAGTGTCTGTGGTGACATCTTGTTTACTTTCATTTATAACTTCTGGGATAATACTAGTAATTCCTAGATATTTTTCATTTACTGTGAAAATATTCTGTTGATATACTTATCTTTCTCTTTCCAAGTGAATCTAATTATGACTGTAAAAATGATAAAACTGTAAGATAATAGATAAAAATATATACTACAAATTCTAAGATAGTAAATGACTTATCAAATGCAACATGTCTAAGGATTTATGTCCACAATTTCATCCATTTTAGAATTCTTAACCCCCAAACTGCTCATTTATTTTGTTCCATTTATTTATCCATCACTAAAGAATTTTAAAACATGATAAGGACTAAACCTTTTCTGAGCAGTGACTCTTCTATTTCCACCCACTCTATCCTCATAGCTCAATGGTCTTCTCAAGGCATTCAAGGGAAACCCAAACTCAGAGACTAATAAACTGTCCTAAGTTCTGCTTCAAAATCTCATACTGTGCTTTACTGGCAGATAAGTCCCATAGGAACAGAATCTGCCACCAAGATATGCATTACTTCAAAATGGTATTAGAGGGGGTACAAATAAATTTGAAGGAGGGGAAGCCACGGAGTGTAATTATAATAATATTGTTTGGAGAATGTGAAATGCTTGATCTCTTCATGCAGAAGTCTATGATCTACTGAGATCTGACTATTGTACATTCTGATGAGGAAGTTTGTAGCAGCCTTCCCTGGGTGCTCATCTTTCCCTACTTAACAAGCAAGTTCCATTCCCACTTTGGT
Organism: Monodelphis domestica; assembly: GCF_027887165.1. Lineage (NCBI taxonomy): Eukaryota > Metazoa > Chordata > Mammalia > Didelphimorphia > Didelphidae > Monodelphis > Monodelphis domestica. The sequence goes on along the minus strand of NC_077234.1, from coordinate 117,901,026 downwards.
AACGTTAGGAGTGATTTCATGCAGAACGAAATGTCAGATTTCAAAGCAGAATGATATACTGAGGCATCCTCACAAAACCTGTGCAGAGTTGTGCACATGGGGCTTTGCAACACCACAGATCAACAGTGAGGCGCAGACATCTAAGCAGACAGTGCTGCATCAATGGTGAGTTAATGAATCATCCAAATCCCTTAATGCTGAGAAGTTGAGGAAAGATCATTGATTGTAAAATAATACAGAGATGCATTTTTGGACTATATATATATATGCTTTCACTGATGTAGGAAACAACTGGTAAGAATTGTTAACTTTTTCAGAAAACTGAGAGGTTAAGCAACTTCTCCATAAGTATGGTCACTAGTCTCTTTCACAGTGGTGGGATTTTAATCCATATCTTCCTGACTCAGAGGCTATCTCTTTTTCCACTCCTGCAGGATCTCTCTCTTTTTTTTTTTTAAACCCTTACCTTCTGTCTTGGAGTCAATACTGTGTATTGGTTCCAAGGCAGAAGAGTGGTAAGGGCTAGGCAATGGGGGTCAAGTGACTTACCCAGGGTCACACAGCTGGGAAGTATCTGAGGCCACATTTGAACCCAGGACCTCCCATCTCTAAGCCTGGTTCTCAGTCATTCACTGAGTGACCTAGCTGCCCCCTCCTCCAAGATCTCTTAACATACAATTAAACCTCAAAAACTCAAATGAATCCATGTAAATTTGGAACCAATAACAGATGACTCTCAGTTACAAAGGATTTCAAATATGAAGTTTTATTAATTCAAAATGCATAAAACATGAAGTATTGTCAAACAGAGGTCTTGCTTTAGTGAGGAAAAAAGTCCCCTGTAATTAATGTAATGGTTATTATTATAATTAATGGCAATTGTATAGTGTCACATGCTAATATAATGATGGTTCTATCTCTGTAGATAAAACATCTCTACTGCAGTATTGATTATATTATGAATTTTAAGCAAATTATTTCTTTAAAAAGAGTTTAAATGTAAACACAGAATTTCAGCATCTCACAATTTTATACAACCTAGACCAACCTAGGCTTCACCAAGAATACTCCGTAGTGAATGCCCAATAAGTAATGAGAGAGCTTTGTTTTGTACGTTGCTAAATCTGGGGAATTCATTACTCCCTAAACTGCTTATTCTTCTTTGGGATAACTCCAATTATTTTGGAATTTTTCTTTACACTATGCTGAGATCTGCCCCTCAAAGATTTCTACTCCTTGTATCTAGTTCTACTATCTTCAAACAAGCAATGTCTAATTCCTTTCTGGTCAATAGCCTTTCAACCAATTGAAGAGAGCTATTATGCCCCTCCCAAGTCTTCACTTCTCAGAATAAACATTCATGTGGCTTTCATGGATTATTGTATTGTAAGCTTTTTAGACCATTTTTCATCCTTGTCACCTTCCTCTGTGTACTCCATAGCTTACTTATTTCCTTCTTAAAATGTAGTCTTTATAGCTGCACAAACTACTACCTCTGTTTTCTGATCATAGCAGAACACAGAAGGATTATAATTTTCATCATTCTGAACACTTTTTCTCTCTTAATGGATCTGAGATCATGTTAGCTTTTCTGGCTACAATATTTCAGTGTCAGCACACATTGAACTTGAAATCCACTAATGCCCACACACCTTTTTTCCACATAAAGTTCATTCTTGTTGTGCCTCCCTGATTTTGTAGTTGGGACCTAAATATGAAGATTTTTTTCATTTGTCCATATCAAATGTCATGGGATTCATTTCAGTCCTAGTGTTCTAGACTATTGATCTGAATCCTGATTATCATTAGTGTTTGAGAGTACTATGTCACCTGCAAATCTAGGCCTTCATCCAAATCTTTATTGGGTGGAATTATCATGAATTTAAATCAATGGAGTCAAACCAAATGCAGATTCAGGAATTTAAAAACCAGCCTGAAACAAATGTGTTGACTGCATAGTTGAGGTCATCTTTTATCTCTGAAATTTCTAGCATTCTGTTATTCTGTACCATGTATATTATAGTGTTAGATAAATCTGATTTCCGCCCTTTATTTTCTGGAATCTTGTAAATGTAGGTCTCGCCAGAAGTATAAAGATTAAAGAATTATTTTTAAATAATGATTTTTTATTTATTGATGCATTTATATACTTAGATAAGAATGCAATTCTTTATCATCAAATTGATAAGGTATAGGGAAAGAGGAAACTAATTTAGCAGAGAGGGAAAAGAGAGATCTTACTGTCTTAATGACATGAAATGGTAATCATCCTTCCACTTAACTGCATCTCTAATAGCCATTTTGAAAAATGACAACAGTCAATATGTGGATTTAAAATATTTTGATTAGGTTTAATTTTGATTCAACCTCTATCAATGGAAGCTGTGTACAATATGATAAACACAACTCTTTACTTGTATTTATGCTCTTCCTTCATGTTTGATACTATTTCTCATTGTTTTACAACACACTGGAAGTACAGATACCATTCATGGCTTATTCCAATCCTGACAAGCACAAGAGCTTTAGATAGTTCTATTTTTCAAACCTTCACAGGATTACTCTTCTTAGTCATTCTGGTGTCCCATCACACCTCCCCCATGGGGTTTCCATGTTGATTCTCTCTTTAATAAAGACAACCCACTGCAACTTAGAACCACTAAACTCAAATAATTACCTAGCCTGCCCCTCCCCATCATCAGGTATTACAGGTAGGCATGGGTGTGCATGGAGCCACCCAGCTTTACACCCTTATTTAATACTGTTGTTCTTCACGCATTATATGTCCCAAACCACACTAGCCATCCCTTCTACTTAATATTCTGTGAAAATGTCCTCAGATTGTTTCCTGGTCCTGAAATGAACTTTCTCCCCCTCTATGTCTGCCCTGTCAAGGTATCAAAGTCCATTTCAGTTCATCAAAGCCCAGTTCAGGTACTACCTCCTTAGGAAATGTTCTTTGATCCTTCTAATTTCGAATATTCTTTATCTCCTCAGTTGTCACAGTACCATTCTTATCTGTTTCCATGCTGTATCATTCCAATAGAATTTAGTCTCCTCCAGGGCGGAAACAGCTTTCTTTTTGTCTTTAGAATCTCAGTAACCACCATATTCCCTTAAACTTGAAAAGCAATTACATGTTTATTGAATTGAATTGGAAACACTCATATATTTCTACAGAGCCAATATTTAGTACAAAATATTTTATTGGAATAAAAGTGCTAAAAAAGAATGAACTGATACATTTAACTAGACTACAATGTCATCACAATGTCAGAATGGGAAGAGGAGAGGCAAACTTGAAGACCCCTTTACCACGTGCTGTCCGGAAATTACCTTTGCTTCTCCTCCACAGAGTGCCTAAAATCTTTCATTAGTGTCGTTATGATAATTCACCAATCCACTGCAGTCACAAGCTATCGCCCTTCACTCAGGAATTTAAAATTGTGTGCCTCTGGCTGCTATAGATAATAGAATCTGTTTGCCTGCCTATCTGTCTGTTTATTGAATTGGTAAGAAAAAGCAGGAAGCACTTAGCCAGAGGAACACAGTTTGTTAATCTAAAGAACCTGATGTATTCAGACATACTCCTGTACTAGCTTGGAAGGGGAACATTAGTGCTATTCTTCCCCAAACAGCCACTGTACTGACTTAGGTAAAAAGCTTCCCAGCAGGAGTGAACTTGGGTTTGTGTCATAGGCTGCCCCTTCAGAGTACCTTGCTGAAATAAGAAGCATGACAATAAAAGTCTGTTTTCCAAGGCAATATGTATGCACATGCATGTGCATGCATGCACACACGCACACACACATTCCTGCTAGTTTTTTAACATAAAGGGTCAGAAATTGCTTTTATTTTGTCATGTATTGTCTCCCATAGTTCAGGTTCTTTTTTTTTTCCTTTTTCCCTTAATTGTAGAAATTGAATCCACTCTCCTTGTAATAACTATTGGAGGGCAGAGTTCTCATTGCTCGTACTCAGCAAGTGACAAGAGGGCAGTGATGCAAGTCACCAGGATCTCCTGGGAAGAGCTTGCTTTATGAATCTTGTTAACAGGATTCATAACTTTTTTCCCCTTCAGTACTTCATTGCTTAAAAAAAGGGGAAAAAAAGGCCCCCAAAAAGCTCATTTAGCAGCACCAGTAGGCCTAGGCATCACAAACCCAATCAATCAACACAAATACTTCCCCACTGAGGCTACCCTGTGACCTTGAGAACTGTGACAAATGACTTAGAGGATAGAACAGACAGAAGTTTTGTGATAACCAAAAAATTATGCTTTGCAGGGTGATGAAGCAAAAATAAAAACGAAGAAGGAGAGTTAGATATATGTTTGGTTTAAATAAGACCTGATAAATTTGGCAACTTCTTTGTGCTGCTGTCTTGGCCCTTGATCAAGGGACTCCACTTGCACTGTAATCAAGCCTTCCCCCCAAACTGGGCCTTGCTGCCTTCACTTTCTCAAATCCTAGTGCTTTGCAGATGTCTTCGTCATTATGTATGGCTGGAAGTCCCAGCAGTTATTAATATCTAAACCATAGACTCCATATCTTGACTGGCAGTGACTAGAGGAGGGCAGTCAGCAAAGTGAATCTTTTCACTTGTCCATATTGACTATTTCTATACTCTTCCTCCCACATGGTAGCCCAATTATAGAAGCTTGTGGTTTTTACTATCGCGGAGCTTTTGGAAGTATTCCTTTCCAAAATTAGAGCAAATGATTACATCCTACTCTCAGCACTTGAGAAGAGAGAGATTCTAATGGTCCATTGAATGGGAAAATGCACTATAACTTAACAAATATGCCTTTTTTTCTTCTTTCTCTTTCTTTGCCCTTTCATGCCCAACAAATCAAAGGTAGGAATTGCATAACAAAAACTAGGGCTGAAGAGACTACCATGGATTAAAGTGGGCAATGGTGATCGAGCCAAATTAGCAGATTATATTTGCAGTAATTAAATTGAAATCTGTCTCAGTGGTCACATCACTGTTTACCTCTTCAACTCTAGGCAAAACTGTAACATGGTCAAACATTTTTGTTGTCACTTTTTAGCAGCTCTGTTTCTGATCTTCTGTCCTTTTTCTCACCTCTTCTTTCTTGATCTTCAGTGCCCTCATGTTACTTTATGATGGTGTGACTCTCCTTACCTGAGTTAGACATCCTACTCTAAAAAATTCCTACCCCATTCTTTCTTCATTAAGTCAGAAAGTCCATTCTCAGAGTGCTTGGCACCACTTAGCTAGGTATCCATCTGATAAAATATATACATATATATTTTTATATATATACTGGAACAAAGCTGAGAAACACCCTAATCCCCCAAGTCTATTAAGGAGTAAAATACATGAAATCAGTACAGCAGCTGTGTACCATCCACCACCATCCTGTCACTTTTGCAAGAAGGTATGGATTCAGAAGAGACAAAGAGCCATTGTTTGGGGAAGAAATCATGGGTTACAATAGTAAGAGCTGTATTTCAAGCAGGATTACTTAAATATTGAATGATGTATGTGTTATAGTATATGTCTCATTTCTACAAAGAAGTGCATACATACATACTGTATTTTTTACAATAATTTAAAATTTTATTAGATCTTTTTAGTTTGTTAGATTAGATTAGAGAAGAACCTTCTGCTAATAATATTCATTTATATAATAGTCAGAACACCAGAAAGATTCTCTCAATATCAGGAGAAATATTTAAATTCACCAATAGAGATTTTCTTTAGGTATCATATCATTCTCCAAGTGATTAATATACTGCTTAATAAATGTGTATTTGTGGTAAAATGAAATGTGATTAGCAATATTTCTTGTACTCAAGACACCATAATTATAAATATCTCATGTATGTATGTTACAGCCCCCACTTCCTGCCCCACTTTGTGTGTGTGTGTGTGTGTGTGTGTGTGTGTGTGTGTGTGTGTGTGTATGGGAAAATGCTATAATCACTAGTGGTAGCATGGAGAAGTAAATGGATAGAGAACCATGACTACCTCAGTTCAAATCCTGCATCTGACACCTACTAGATATGTGGCCCTGGGCAATTCACTTAGCCTCTCAGTGCTTTAGGCAATTTACTAAGACTATAATCTGTAGTAAAAGTCTTAGCCTGCATTGGGTGGGATAGTTTCCTCATCTAAAACACATACATACATACATACATACTTACATACATACATATAAAGGAAAGAGAGAAAAAAGAAAGGAAGAAAGGAAGGAAGGAAGGAAAGAAGGAAGGGAGAGAGATATAGAGACAGAGATACATAGATAATGCAGATAGATACATAAATGCACAGATTGATACATAGATATTTAAATAGATACATAAATACATAGATACATAGATAGATAAATTAACAGATGGATCCCTACATACATTGCTGTTCCTCAGTATTTGGAGGAAGAGAACTACTCTAAAGGAATCTTAAACAGGGGAACACCATACTGTTAACTAAAAAATGTACATCTATTTTGTTCTTGCATTCCTTTTCTCTTTTTACTTATCTATTTCTGTGGATGCAATTAGGAAGTGTGATTCCATAGTATTAAGAATTTATATGAGAGTATCTGTCTTAACCAGGGCAAGTTGATAGTGCTATCTACAATTTGTCACCTTAGTGAATTGTCTCAAGCCCTTGAGAGGTTCAATGGCTTGCCCATAATCATATAGCCGCTACATAGCAGTTCTTGAACCCAGATCTTCCTGATATTGAGGGTGATTCTTCACCATTTATGTCTGTCTCTATTAATCTATCAATTTATCTCTATATAAGTAGGTCAGAATTTTTAATTTCGTTGATATAGTCAGCATCTGTTATGAAACTCCACTCTCCCATTGCCAGTCTCTGTAATGTATAGTCTTTGAAATAATCACCTAAGGCTCTAAGAGGTTAATTGACTTTTCTGTGGTCACACAGCTAGTAGAATTCAAAGTTGGGTTTAAATCCAATTCTTCTGGATGCCAAGGCTGGCTTTCTATCCACTCACCCATCGATACTGTTTCTAATAAATACGTAAGAAGCACAGAAGCCTCTGAAAGTTTTAAAGAGGAAAAGGTCAGTAACTGGATAAAATGGTGGTCCCTTTTGTTTACTTACAAAATCTAAGTGGTGGTAAGCAAAAGCAGCAGCGTTGTGGATAATCACATAGTGTTGCATCATGAACAATTTGTAGAATACTGTATATTTGCAGAGCACTATATTAGTTATTCAATAGCTTCATAATGTTTTATCTAACATAGCAACATTATGCAAACATTCCCATGCTTTCTTCCCTTCTTATGTTTGTTAAAACAGTCTATTCTGCAGCAAACTGAATATAACATTTTTCTTATGCCAGAGTGCACCTTCCAGTTTTTAATGCATGAACGGGTGTTTTGGTTCATTAAGCTCAGTAACTCTGCTACTAAACTAAAGGGAGAATGAAAGGAGGAGGCACAGAAATACCATCATCCCACTAATGATATTGAAGCTGGTCAGCCTTATTGGGAGACTGCCCAGACATCCACTAATAGTGGGCATAGTCCAGGATGTGAACTGAGTGTTGGAGTGCCAAAATTGCAAATCCAGAATTTGCATTGCTTAACAGAGTGTCTGAAGTAATTTAGGGAAGTCTAATCCAGAATGGGGGCAGGGCAGGAAGACTGATAATTGATGCAAGGGTACCAGAAAATGATAAAGTCATATTTCCCAAAGGACTTTGGTTCAATTTGCCAACAAGACTATTGCATCTATGGTACTTAGATATAAATAGATGAGAGGAAATTCAGGTATCTGTTTGTTATTCAGTGTTTTATTGAATTCAGTAAATCAGTCCTACAAGACAAGTTCTGATCATTGTATATTAGTTTAAGGGCTATAGCATACAATGCTGTTCAGCTACTTTATCTAATTTCTTTCTTTCTTTTTTATTTTAAACCCTTGCCTTCTGTCTTTAAATCAATACCAAATATCAGTTTCAAGGCAAAAGGGTGGTAACAGCTAGCTAGACAGTTGTGATTAACTAATCTGCCCAGGGCTACACAGGTTGGACATTTCTGATGTCAAATTTGAACTCAGTACCTTCTGTCTCCATCTAGCTCTCTACCAACTGAGATACCTAGTTGGCTATACTTCGTTAAGTTTCAGTCCTTCCTCTTTTACCTACCATCTCTGTGTTCCTGACCAAATTCACAAACATTGATTGGCATATTTTTTCCTTGCAATTATTATAATTGTTTTGAAGATTTTTGAAAAGATAATCAATATCATAAAAGGGAAATCCTCATGGAGGAATAGCAGCCTTCATTAGCCTCTGGCTAACACAGAATCATGATGGGCTTTTTAGGAATTAGAATCAAGGTATTGGAGGGCCAGAGTGGGAATAGCAGCTACATTCACTGAGAAATATCTTTGTGGTCTTAGACACATATCCCAAAGATACTATTGGGAATGATCATTATGCTTGTGTTTGGTGAAAGAAGAAGAAAAGTAAGATAGAGGAAGTACATTTCCCATCTTACGCCTTTCCTTATATATTTCAACACATTCCCTTTCCCACACACAAGCTTTTTTGTATGCTTTTTCAGTCTTACTTTATAATCTACAAGTAAGACATCTGTGGTTAGCTAGGTGACAGTCTTTAAAAAAAAAAGTTTTAATATGAGCAGTAGAGTATTGAACCTAAAGCCAGGAAGAAGTGAATTTGAATTTTGATTGAATCATTTAAAGGCTGTGTGAACCTGGGCAAGTCACTTAATATCATTCATCATCAGTTTCTCATAGATATAAAATGAGAATAAGACTTATAACCACATAACAGGATTGTTGTCAAGATCAAATGAGATATTAGATATAAAGTTCTTTGCAAATCTTTAAGTGTGCTAGAAATGCTAGCTAGTATTATGATACTGAATAGTTAATGCTAGCTATTAAATATAATTATTATAATTATTACTAGGTCATTAAGCTCATTTTTTTTGCATAGAGGACCTATTTCTTATCTGATCCATATAGAAGAAGAATTAGAAGAAAGCAAATTAGTGTAAAAGAATCAGTGATGGTCAGAAATTATGAGTTTTTAAGTAAATTTTGGAATCATCACTTGGGTATTAAAGGTTTAATTGTTTCTTTGTTTTTATTTATTTGTTTATTTATTTATTAAACCCTTACCTTCCTTCTTGGAGTCAATGTCTGTGTATTGGCTCCAGTGCAGAAAAGTGGTAAGGGCTAGGTAATGGGGGTTAAGTGACTTGCCCAAGTTCACACAGCTGGGAAGAGTCTGAGGCCAGTTTTGAACCTAGGACCTCCCATCTCTAGGCCTAGCTCTCAATCTACTGAGCTACCCAGCTTCCCCCAAGTTCTATGTTTTTAAACTAATATTGTGGTTGAAGTTTCTCTTGAGAAGGAAAAACACTGGTTGGATAAGCTCCAAGTAAGTGGTACCAGAAAAGGATGTAAAGAGAAGAAAAAAGCAAATGTCATTCACTAGAGGGAAAGAAACAATTAGAGAAATGTAAGACAATGAAGATGAGAGAACACAAGATATTTCTGTGTTCAAGGGCACAGTTTAAATTTCTATATATGCCCAATGGCCTTTCATTCCTATGTGTAAAATAATAATAGTTCACATTTATAGTCTTAAAAGTTCAGTCTCCATTCCTAACAATAATCCTGTAAGCCAATCAGTACTGATAATGTACAAAGCTGAGATAATACCATCCAGTAGCTCTTGCTCACCCCAATAGTGACCTTGATCCACAGTGACTTCTTCTTCCCTACCTCTGGGTAGTAAAGAGGGTATAAACAGCTTCTGCCTCTCTGCCTCCTCTCCTACCTCTTCTAACAGAGGCAAAGAGGCTATAATTGCCCACCTCCACTGTTACCTGTGCCCCTGATGGATAGCACACCTTGCCCCACCCCAGCATTTACCAGAGGAGCAAACATTTTGAAGGACAGCTCTTGGTATTATTATCCCAATTTTACTTATGAAAAAAAACTTCAAGTTAGAGAAGTTAGATAACTCTATGGTTGCATAATTTTTAAGTGTTGGAGAAGAGACTTGGGCTCTGACTCAAAAACCAATGCTCTCTCAACCATTTCTACATAAAAATAATAACCCTTTTAAAATTATATATAAGAATTAAATTAATTTCCACTATGAGAAAACTTTAGTTCTAGAGAGACTATAACAGTAAGTAATTTTAGGATAAATAAGAGTATATGCTGACTTATTATCAAGTTTTGTAAAAATACCATACATTTCTTTTTATAGATATAATTTCATCAATTCTATCCAATCTGAGGTTCAGATCAGAAATAAATTAGGTTAGCAGAAAGTCCTATTTTCCCAATGCTATGTCCTTGAGTTCTAACAGATTCATACTTATGAAATGTATATAATACCTATGAAATACATCACCAGTTCTCTGCCCCTGGCTAAGACTTTGACTCTGTAAATCTGGATTTAATAAACATGTTTCTTTTATATGGTGGATCATAAAAGATGACTGTTTTTTTTAACAATGCCTCTTTTCAAGGCAAGAGGGAATGAGCTATTTATTATCATCCTCATTCTCTTCATTTTGCTTTCTTTTTCATAGTTGACTTGGATATGAAATAGTAAAAATGGAAGAATCTCGGGAAGCTAATAGCAGCTTAGGGTCCTGGCAAAGAATGATGAGTAGAGAATAGTTTCAAAGAGTATTTGGGAGTTAGAGGATGTTGTGCCTGTCATTTTGTGAAACTCACAAGATATATCAGGAAATTTCTTTTAAAGAAGGAGAGGAAAAAAAGCAAAACCTTTGGATCAATGCTCAAAGCTTGCTAATTTCTATCAGGGAGGGCACTTAGCTTCTGTCTGGCAGGTGAAAAATGGAGCTTGGGAGGAAAAAATCAAGAATCATGTATACATTGTTGATCTGTATGTTCTGGAACCTGTGGGGGTAGAGGAAAGAGCAGGAGAGGAGAAACCTTGAACTGTAATGAAATGAATTTTATTTTTCAGGCATAGAGCCCATGCTACTTCATTTCATTAGTAGGATATGATGAAGAAGCCAGGATCAACCAGTACTCCAGGCAATGCAAGCAGATGATAAGCATTTCATCATAGCTTTAAACATATTATTCTTTTTTTACTATAAATTTTATCAACAGCATCTGCAGAGTATGACAGCTCTCTATTTAAATTAAATCTTATTATTTCTCTCGTTCATTTCCATCCCTTCTCTTGTATGCTCTATCCAGCTTTTGTGCACCTGACCAGTCTGCAAATTAACTAATTGGAAGATTTTTTTATGTGTTAACTCTGAGCCTAGGATTACCTACTGTGCTTAGAGGAAAGAGGTAAATGATATTGTAGCAGCAGTAACTATAACAGAGAAAGGCATGGTTTGGAGAACATTTTCTTTTTTTCCCTCTCTTTTTATACCTCAAAACTTAAGTACTCATTTAACATTATACTCGAGTAACCCCTCTACTAAGCATATCCCATTGACATATTCCTTTGTCCAAATGATCATTACTGGAGGGAAAAATGATATAGGTGGTCTGGAGATATTTTTCACAACTTCAGATGAGAAAATGTTATAGCCACAAATCATTAAACGCTGGATAAAATGTGGTCCTGTGCCTGAAGATTATATATATATATATATATATATATATATATATATATATATATATATATATATACATCTTGGGATTAGTGACGGAATGGGAAAGAGAATGGAATTTGTAATTTGGAGGGCAAACCTTTGTTAGGTGGGAAAAGTGTCAGATTTAGAGGAACCATTCTTAATATCTAGTCTGTTATTATACTAGTATCATCAGTCAACTTTCTTTTTTAATGGATGAGAGTTTAATTGATCAATTAAATAAATGCCAATACATTGCCAACATTAAATACAGTAATAATAAAATACATTATTATACAGTACAGTACAGTAGTCCCCCCTTTTCATGTGGCATATGTTCCAAGATCAGTCAACTTCCTGAGGAAGAACTGAAAAGGAAAAAGAAAAACAACAACAACAACATGGGCTATATCTTATCTATTCAAAATCCAGTTCAGAATGCCCAAAGGGAGGTAAAAGACTGTCTTCCCTTTGACCCAGCCATACCACTTCTGGGTTTATACCCCAAAGTGATAATAAGGAAAAAAAAACTTGTAGAAAATATTTATAGCCTCCTTCTTTGTGGTAGCAAAAAATTGGAAAATGGGGGGATGCCCTTCAATTGGGGAATGGCTGAACAAATTGTGGTATATGTTGGTGATGGAATACTATTGTGCTCAAAGGAATAATAAAGTGGAGGAATTCCATGGAGACTGGAACAACCTCCAGGAAGTGATGCAGAGCGAAAGGAGCAGAACCAGGAGAACATTCTACACAGAGACTGATACACTGTGGTACAATTGAATGTAATGGACTTCTCTACTAGCAGCAATACAATGATCCTGGTCAATTCTGAGGGACTTATGAGAAAGAACACTATCCACATTCAGAGGAAGAACTGTGGGAGTAGAAACAGAAGAAAAACATCCAATTGATCACATGGTTCAATGGTGATATAGACTTTAAAGGAGATAAAGAACATGAATCTTGTAACCATGGAAAAATATTCTAAATTAATTAAATAAAAAAATTAAATTAATAAATAAATAAAACCTTTAAAAAATCCATTGATGGGGAGAGGGGAGAAGTCGAATTTAAAATGTGGTTCAAACTTTCCCAGAGCTTATATTCAGGTTGGGAGATGGAGTTAATATCCATGGATTCATAGGGCATTTAATATTATTAACCTCTAGCAATGTAAAACTTATTAACTCCAAGTAACAAACAGCTAAGGCAGTTAATTTGAACAGTGGTTAGAGTTCCAGGGCTATAGTCAATTAGACTCATTACCCTGATTTCAAATCAAGCCTCAGAATATTTACTAGCTACCCTGAGCAAGTCACTTAACCCTGTTTGCCTCAGTTTTTAAAATGACCTGGAGGAGAAAATGGCAAGTCACTCATGTCTTTGTCAAGAAAACCCCAAAAGGGATAACAAAGAGTCAGACAAAAATCCCTGAACAAAGACTAGAAGGAAAAAAAAGTGTAATGTGTCCAAGTGTAGTCAGGAAAGGTTTTCTGGAAGTGATAGAACTGGGAGCTGGATATTTGGAAGAGAGGGGAGAAGTCTTTCCATTTGGGGGAAACTGCAAAATCAAAGATGCAAAAATGAAAATTGGTGTAATATATGCAGACACAAATAATTATTAAATGAGATACATTATAATAGGAAAAGCCTTGTCTTTGGGGGGGGGGAAGACTGCACATTTTAGTGATTGTAAAATATTATCTGAAAGATCTTAAGTTCAGTGGCTTCTAGGATGTAACTGGAAATTTCACAAGATCAGACTTCTCTGAGGATTTCTGAGAAATCGATGTCCTGTTAAGATAGAAAAGTCTTTCTTATTGAATTTGGTCACTTGGCCTTCCAGCCCCAACTGGGTAATGCAGAGGTAAATAAAGCATTTAAAGAAGTCTAATTTGTTTGAAAGAGTGGATTGAGGGACATATTGATTCAGGAGCTGATGCACAAGAGCCTAGCCTCACTGAATTAAGAATGGGGCATAGCTCTGTTTTGAAAGAGCTGATGCTCTAGATAAATCTGTTAACAGACTCATCTACTCAGAGTGCCTGAATTTAGCATTTTCTGATTTTAAAATGTTTTGATTTTAAAATGGAGAGACTTCAGTACCTATCCAGTCCAACTTGTATATATATAAAAGGAACATATGCCTTTATTTCATTTCCCTTAACTATTTACTTCCTCCAGTTTTTAGGAATATTAATACAAGAAGGAAAAAATGAACAAATCTGAAAGGACCTGGAAATTATCCTAGTATTTTAAGGCTGTGACCAAGCATAGTGCACATACCTGTAAGATACCACAGAAGTTAAAACAGGAGGATCTCTAGAGGTTGGGAGTTTTGAGGTCAAGTGAACAAATAAGCTGATCAGTGTTGGCTAAGTGAGGCATTAAAATGATGACTCCAGAGACCTCCAGGTTACCCAAGGGAGGACAGAACCAGCTCCAGTCAGAAACAGAGCAAATAAAATATTCAAACTAATAAGAATGGAAACCAGTCCCTGAGCAGTAGACCTTGTTCTTATAGACTGGGGCAAGATAGGGAAACAAAGTTTTTAAGGAAAAATAAATAAAGAAGTATTTTAGGTATAGAATTTATTCTTTAGCAGTGTGAGATGGTAGAAACAGCCTAGACTTTAGAAAAAAAATTTACCTGAGTTAGAAATCTTCTACTTGCTATCTCTGTAACCATGGGAAATGTACTCACTCAACCTCTCTGGGCTGATTTCCTCTTTTACAAAATCAGTAGACAGGATTTAAGGGCTCCTGAGGTCCCTCCAGCCTCAAATCTCTGAGCTGCTGGAAACCAGAACTTCATCATTTTGTGTGCCAAGTAATCAATATCCAGTGCTCATTTATACTTTAAAAATCCCAAACAAGGAGACCAGATGCTTTATGTACCCTATTATTTTGAATTAGGTGCAGTCATAATTAAAAAGAGCAGCTAACCATTTACCACACAGTATCCTTGGTATGGATAATTTCATTTAGTGTAAGATGCTATCCAGAGTTTATGAACAATCACATTAATTTTCATGCATTAATAATTTATAACTGAGGAGAGGCAGTTTAACATAGAGGATCAAATGCTTTGCTTGAATCAGGAAAATCTAGGTTCACAATCTCCTTTTGATCCTACATGATCAAGGAAAGTCACTTCTATCTGTCTCAGAAAAATGTCTATAACTTATCTACTAAGCCATGAAGGAATTTCACATAAGAAGTCCCAGATTGTTTTATTTTTAAATGAACTTCTTTTGGCGGGCTGCTAGGTGGCACAATAGATAGAGCCAGGTCTGGAATCAAGAGAATCTGAGTTCAAATGTGACCTCAGACACCTATTTGCTGTGTAGCCCTGGACAAGTCCCTATATCCCATTTGCCTCACTTTCCTCATCTGTAAAATGTGCTGGAGAAGAAGATGGGAAAATACTCCAGTATTTTTGTGAAGAAAACCCCAAATGGGATCATGAAAGGAGGATCCAACTGAATAATGACAAAGTTCCTTTGGAACAATTATAGTCCAAGCTGCAAATGTCAAGGAAAAAAAATCTTTCTCCCTCTCCCTGCATGTTTGTGTGTACAGAAGACACACACACACACACACACACACACACACACTCCCATTGGTTAAGAATGGGGTCATTGGTATAGCAAATTTTCAGGTGAAGAAAACTCTTTTATCAGTGCAGGTCCACACCTTCTCAGCTAAGAAGAGACTTGCTAATGATCAAATAACTGCTATTTGTCTGTGAAGGGACTTGAATGCAAATGTTATTGCCTTCTTGGTCAGCTCTCTAGCCCCCATACCATACTGTTATTTGGTTGGGAAAAGAATGTAGGATAAAGGTTTATATCAATTTATCTATCTATCTATCTATCTATCTATCTATCTATCTATCTATCTATCTATCCATCCAACTATCTATCTATCATCTATCTATTGATCAATCTATGGATCTATTCATCTATCTGTCTGTCAGTTTACCTATATGTCTAGGCATCTATTATCTATCAATCTATTTATATCTGTCTATTTGTCTGACTGTTTGTATATCTATCTATCTATGTCAACCTATCTATCATCTGTCTACTTATTTATATATAATTCAATTCAGTTTAAGTTCATGTTATTTTTGTATGACCTTTAAAACTCTTCCCATGACTTCCTGTGCCAGATTATTTTTTAATGAAAAGGAAAATTAAATGGACAAATAATTAAAAAGCCAGTGAGGTTTATCTTTATTCATCATTGCCAAAATTTTTAGTGATAGGAATGAAATGCTTTATGAAAATAGTAAAATTCTGTTCTTCTATCAATTCTTTGTCAATTTCTGGCCTTATACTGTCATAAATCACTTTGCCTGAAATTTGACCTTCATAAAGAACAGCATCCAGGGTCCTTTTGAAGACAGCTGTGTTTGTTGCATCATGGTCTCTAAAACCATTGCCCTCTCCAGACCTTGCTAGCAAACAGGACTAGCTATGTAGTGAGTACTAGCAATTGAAATCACTGTTTCATCATTATTCCACTTTCTTTGATTTATGTTTTAGTGCTTCAAAAGTGCAATATAAGCCATCTCCTTGTTTGTCCTATTCACTGCAGCTGTGCTTTGGGTTGAGTGCTTTGGGGCTATTTTTCTGCAATAACAATTCTCAAACCTCTTTTCTCATCTCATATCCTAGAGCCTTTTTTTGATTTGTACATATTCCTACTGGTTGGCCTTTGGTTCCAGAATATGTTTGCATTCATTTGTACAGAACTGCATTTTTGTCTTTAAGTCAAATCACATAGTAAATTGTAGTAAATTATCTAAATTTGTTAGTACATTCTAAAGGAGAACATATCATTGCCTGTTCTGCATCTTAATTTTTATAATATTAGTGAATTGTGTGTTTCATTTTAGAACTAATCAACATAATTATTTTAATTCAATTAGAGTTCTGATATGTTGTCAAGAAGAATAGATTTTTGAAGTTTCTATTTTATTTCACTCCTTTCTGTTGTTTAGGCCTAAAACACTGTAATGACATTTGTCATAAATATCTTTTCAGGGGCATTTTTATAAATTAATTCGGCGTTAAAAGGAGCTTTTGACACATTCTTGCTATCTCAAGGAATAAATAATATTAAGTAGGTATTGGACAAGTTGTCCTCCCTTTTTCCCAAGGCTATATACCACCATCTGCAAGTGCTTTATTCTTATCTCTTTTCCCTGAAAAGAGAAATAAGTTACATAGTGATCAGTGTTACAGAGCTAATTCACCCAAATGATGACCAAGCACCTCATTTTGCTTAATTCCTTGGACTCTAGACATTTGCTATGTCCATTCACTTCCAATGAGTGGACACTTTCAAGAGCAAGAATTGATCTATGACTAGTGCAAAAATATATAGTTATAAAATCATTTGAGTAAACTTACCAGTGAATTTGTTTTAGTAGTGGACTGAAGTAAGAATGTTCCCCAAATTATTCATTTTTAAAATGTTTTTATTATATAGTTTGCACATATAGTATCATATAATACATATGTCTGCATTCATGTTGTAAAACAGACACATTGCTTACACTAGAGAAAAATTCATGGAGGAAATAAAGATCAATATGTTTCAATTTGCATTCAGACTCTTTCTGTTCCTTCATTGGGGATGGATATGTTTTTTTTTGGTCATGAGTCTCTTGGTATTATCCTAGATCCTTGTTGATAATAGTCAAGTCCTTCATAGTGATAATATATTATTGTTGTTACTGTGTATAACATTCTCCTGGTTCTGCTCACTTCATATGACATCACTTCATAGAAGTCTTTCCAAGTTTTTTATGAACATCATTTTTGTCATTTCTAGTGACGCAATAATATTCTATTACAAGCATAGACCCCAACTTGTTCAGCCATTCTACTAATAATAATTTACATAAGTAAACTCAGTAAATTCTATATTTATGATCAAATTTACATCACATATGCTTTTATTTTGACCTAAGAATGAACCCACAGCATTTCTGTTAACTATTATGATCACGATCACTCTTTGCACTCAGTCTTGTTATGTTCTTCCCAAATGTTTCATTCTTTCTCTCCTTATCATAGCTCCTTCCTCCTCTGAGTATTCATATCACAATTACACTATATGCTCTCCCACTCTTACTTCTTTTTAAAAGTCTGCTTCCATGTAATTCATTCAATGCTGATGCCGTTAGGAAAAAAAATGAAACCCTGATGCTATGCTTCAGATATGCTCTTTGCCTTTTGCTCACCACTTTTATTCCATGTTTTTATTAAATGACAGTTCCCCCCCCTTAATCTTAAATTCAATTTGCTCCCTCTACCACTTTACATTGTTCTTCCTTTTAAATTTCCTGTCTTTATGATTTACCAAGATTCCTCACCAATTTACTTTCCATGCCAGTGATAAAATTTTATATTTCTTTATTATTGCCTCACTAAAGTAACTAATATCAAATAATATTAAAACAAACTTCATTGGCAGTTCTTTATGGCATGGAAATAACAGGCCCAGTCATGAACATTTTAGTCCCATGTAGGCTTTCTAAATAGAAGATATTTTGACAATCAGTAACATTCTTACATTGTCTTTTTTATTATTCCAGATGATATTCAAAGTTATAAGTCAATAAGGATCTGACTAAAGTACTCTCATAAGTATCTAATTAAAGGCATCATGTTTATCTTTTGAGATGTAAGCTTAAAGTCAGTTTGAAGAGTATGATAGCCAGAAATTGACTTATTATTGTTTTAAGCAAAAGCAGGATTAAAAGTATAAATAGTTCCAAACATCTAAAAACCTTCTTTACCTAAATAAAGCCTTCTGTAATAATTGGTTGACCCTTACATGTCCTAGCATGAAAAATACCTGATTCTTGGAAAAACTAGTCTAGGTTTAGATCAAATTGCAGCAGAGTTTGGAGACCTCTCAAAATTTAGGTAAGTGGGAGTCTACCATAATGGAGAATTGGGTTCTAGTCCAAAGTGAACAACTACTTACTGTATGATTTGAAACAATTATTGAACCCATCTGAACCTCACTTTCTTCATTTGGAAAATAAAGACTATGGGCTATTTGCCTCTAAATTCTCTTATAGTTTCAATATTCTTTGACAAAGAACATTTAGAAACATTAACAAAATAAGAATAAAAAATTATCTGTTACATTTTATTGAGCTATTTCTCACTTGATATTACCAAATTGCTTCTCTTTTTATAATAAACAGTTGATTAATTTATTTGGCTATTTTAGGAAAATGATTCTCTTTTGAGACTTTTATTGTGTGAAGATAGTATATCGTACAATAGAAAGAATACTGTATCAATAGTTAGGTGTCCTCGATCAATTCTAGCCTGAATTCTATTCCTTAACTAGGTATGTGTTGTCTTTTTGGTACTTATTTTCTTCCTCATGATGATACTATATTAAATTCTATGTTCCAAAAGAGGGTACTAATTTCATCTAGCATCTACTACTTCAATTGAAAACTCTTACCATTCTGTCTTACAGTCATTACTAAGACAGAAAGTAAGGCTTAAAAAATGGAATATATGGTCTTAAAAATCTAACTGTTTTAGTGATGACAGTGTCAAATGATAGTGAAAATAAAAGAGCTCTGTTATTGGTGTAATCCATTGGTCTCATGCTTCTATGTCACCTAAGGATCACCTTATCATCTTTGTCTATAAACAGTATTTCTATTGACTTGCTAATCAACATTTGTACTTTCTGCTCTTGTCTCTTTCTGTTTGTCCTTTAATAGGGCTATTTAGATACATGCATTGTACCAAGATATAAAGTTTACCTATGATTTCTGTTACTTGTCTTAATATTTTTCTTATAAATTCAAAAAAGTTTTAATTAATTAATCCATGGCATAGAAATGCATTCTTTCATCTTGTGTACCAAGACAAATAGGAACAATGACTATAGAAAGTATGTATTTGAATACCTAATCTAGTTCTAATAGTTTGTGAATGGTCTAAAACAATGCTATTTGTGTTAATCTGTGCTTTCAATTTTAAGCAGTTCTGCCTAGAAGTATTATCTGTGACCTGGATGACAAATATAGATAAGCACTAAATGTATAGTGAGAGCTCTGAATTTCCCAACATAAAGAAGTCCTAATGAATAATAGTGAAAAAGATGGAAACTGTTCAGCTTTTTGTCTTACTTGTTTAGTGACATGTACTTCACACAACTAAATAATAATAATATAATAAATCACTGAGAATTTTAATCAATTGATTACACTAGATGACAAGGCAATAAAATATAACTTAAGGTGTAACATTTAATGCCTGAATGAATTTTCTGGCGGTCAGCAATACCTAAATAAAAATCACAGGTTAGCACCTCTTACAGCAAATATTATTGTAGTACAAATCCCTAAATAACTATAACATAAAATTTAAGATCCCAAACAATGGCAACATCATAATTTTACTTCAAAAATAATTTGACTTCTCTTAAAATGCAACATAATAAATAAATCTAAACTGACATGTCTTCCTATAACTCTTCCACAGAGGATGTAGTCAATGGAGTGGAGGTCTTCCTTTTGTTCAGTTAATATTTTGTGTATGCCAAAAAAAAATGATCACACTGAATTTTGTGTCCTTTAATCTCAACATATGATCAACTCTTTTATTTATATTTATTCCAGTTTGTGGTTAAACATTTTATGACTCTTTAAACTTACAATTAATTTTACATCGAATTCCTTTAACCTGAATTGCTTTTTGTCCACTCCCACCCAGTTTTTGAAATAATAGCATTTCTTGATTTTCATTCATATAGTATCAGTACAAGAATAATGGCAATGACTGGGAATCCTTGAAAATGTGTAAATGGTTTCCAAATATCACAGCCCACCTTTTTCTCCTCCTTATTTATCTGTAGCGTATATCCAAGATACATCTATTGGGGTAGTTTTTAGGATTCATCTAATAAATTAGTGAATTCATATAGATTATATTAGAAACTTCCTAATTGGAAGAAGTATCTTGAGAAAAGTGTGAGCACATACCAACTGTTATATGTGTATGACTATTTGAATTATGCTTCTGCCATCTCTTCATTGCTCATTCAGGAGGGAGGTGCATTCTTCAGAAGAAATATCATGATGGCACCAAATTTTGGTGAATCTTTTATTACATAGTGATAGAAGCATTTGGAATAAAAACTGAATTTGTAAGTATCGCTTGATTGATGAATTAAGTATGTAGCTACATGGGGGTGTCGTTGAAAACTATTCCTTTGTTTTTCATACACCCAGAGGTCCTAATAAATTCAATATGAGCAAGAGAAACCTGATTTTTCAAAGATAGTTATCATGTCGAAGCTCAGTGTGCCACTCTTATGTTTGATTATCATTCAGAGTTATGCACAAGAATGTCTCTGACTGAGTTATTGTATGAATTTGTGAAAGTGTCCCTACAGTATTGTGTAGTAACAGATTTTATTAAAGGCAGAAAAGTCAACACAAAGTGTATTGGCTTTAAGGAAGGGAGTCTCTAGTACTTTGACATCTGTGATAAATTGACTTAAATATGTTTTATTTTACGTATTTACACATATATGTGACATACAAAAGTAAGAAAATGTGCCCTTTCCCTCTATACCTCTATAAATATAATCAGATTTTGGAGGGGATGGAGTTTGTACCAAATGGCAGGGTGAGGCAGTGGGGTGGCATGATTTCATGTCATTATTCATTGGATAGAAGCATAGCATGTGTTTTTTAAATTATATTCAGTATGTTAGATTATACATCTAATATGAAATTAATTTTGCCCTTACAGCTTTCTAAACATATTTTAGGCAGTGGGGCTGTGATATTATAATCCCTCACTTGTGAGCCATGTGTTGGAATTATGTTTCTTGAAATATCAGTCAACTTACTGTTTGAATGCCTCTGGCATCATTTTTGAGAGATTTTCACAATCAAGTCTAGTTTCTTGAAGGGAGATAGTGATACCACCCTTGCAGGTGGTCTGTGGGATAGTCGTTAGCAGCTTGAAAATGATTTTTTAAAATTTTTTATGTATTTATGGCTCTTAGATTCTTTTGGAAACCAGTGAGTTCTGAAAAATTCACACATTCTCTAACTTTCTTCTTTTCTTTTCTACCCCACGAATCTCTGTTTGGAAAATCTCTACTGTTGAAAGTCAATGGATTCTAAAAGTTTTGGAACACTTCATAGCTGTGTGGAGGATAAAATAATATCCAAAGAGGAGATAAGTTCATGAAAATATTCCCTGAAAACAAATAGTCTATTGGAACCCACCAGAATGTGTGTATCTATATCTATAGCTAGTTAAAAGATTTCTTTAAAAAATTAATCTTTGATAAATGCTATTACATCAGAATTATTACCTCATTTGAAATTTGGCTAGTTTATTTTCCTGTTCTTTCTACACTCTTTAAAAATTTGTTCTCAGATTTGTTATGGTATTTGGACTTCATGGTTTCATGTTCTAAAATTAATAACAATTAAAGATAGCATTTATAGTACTTTGCAAATATTTGCAAAGCACTTTACTGATGTCTCATTTTATTTTTATCCCGCCCTAGAATGTAATTGCTATTATTATTATTTTTTAAAAACCCTTACCTTCTGTCTTGAAATCAATACTATGTATTGGTTCCAAGGCAGAAGAGTGTTAAGGGCTAGGAAATGGGGGTTAAGTGACATGCCCAGGGTCACAAAGCTGGGAAGTGTCTGAGGCCAGATTTGAACTTAGGACCTCCCATCTCTAGGCCTGGTTTTTTATCCACTGTACTACCTGCTGACCCCTAATTGCTATTATTATTGTCATTTAACAGAGAGGAAAACTGAGCAAAATAATGGAAATTAAGCTACCTGACCAACATCACATGAGCTATTCCATTTGAGTCCAGATTTGAACTCAGTCTTCCTCACTTTAGATAAAACACTTTTACCTCTGTGCTATCCAGGTACCAAAGACCAGATTCCGAAACACTGTCCTTTCTATAGAAGACATATTGACTGTATTTTCACACAAATTTTGTTTTGTTTCAATTCTTTACCTTAAAAAAATGAGTTTTCTTTTATTATTTTTGGGAGGTTGAAATTAAGTAGACCTTTATTTAGAAATGCAACTAATATAAGGAGAGAGAGAATGACACTATATGTTAAATATATATACATATATATATATATATATATATATATATATATATATATAAGAGAAATCTAGAGACAAGAGAATTCAAAGTGGAGATCTTTCAGTTAAGAATAAAAAGAGAAAGAAATGAGTAAAATTGATTTCTTGCATACTATTAATGAGAAATGTATAAAGAAAGGGTGTAGTGGTCTTGAAACCTGAGACTGAATCACTATCCTGAGATTTATAAGCTGTATCACAGGAGAAAAATGAATTTATTTCTATGATTATCATCTTATCACATGAAATGGGAATAATTCTACCTGTTCATCCTCTTAGAATTATAAGGATCATTATCCTTACAATTATATATATATATTTGAGAAAACTGAGGCTTATAGAGGTAGAAGACCACCTTTAATTAGGGGCAAAACAAAAATTGGAGTCCTCTGTCTAGATTTAGTGTTCAGTAGCCCACAATGATTTCTCCCTTCCCTGACCTTTTAAGGCATTTACTGTCTAACTGTAGGATTTATTGTGAAACCTAATTTCATATTCCCTTGCATAGTGGCTTATTTCATGTAGTATTATTCAGTCTCATGAATTAAATGATAAGTTCTTGGAGGGCAGGGATCATCTCGTACATGTTTTTTAAATTCCCATTTTGTATCTGTGTTGTGCTAATCATAGGTTTTTAATAAATATTTGCTGACAATTAATTCTTGCTTAGGGCCAGACAGCACAAAGGTCCTGAGGTGGGGCACCAGAATAGTATAATAGAAAGAAATCTGCAAGCAGGGTCAGAAGACAAATGTCTAAATCCTTATTCCATCACTTTTTAGCTAAATGTCCTTGATGATATCCTTGTCCTTGACTTTCCTGCTCCAGAACTCAGTTTGCTTTTATTTAAAAAGAGGACTTTATTTCTTTAATTTCTTTATTTATTAATGTTTTATGTGTTATTTAAATGTGAACAAAGAGTATGGGTGAGGAAAAATGCTATTTTCCTAATATAGATTACCTAGGGGATTAAATCCATGTATAATTCTACTGTAAATCTAATTCTTAAAAAAATCTGATAAATTCTTGATTTACTTTACTCTAAATATAACTACTAAGAAGGTTTAAAGAAACTAATTTGTAGTTTTGCCTGAGGAAGAACTGGATAAGGTACAGACAGCTCTTGCTTTACATAAATCCACATTGTGCCAATTCAACTTTGCTTAAAGAATTCTGAAAGAGTTCTGCATTCCCCAGAGACACCTATGTTAATGTAACTGTATAGTACTGTGCTTTCTCTTTCCTCTCCTGCCTCTCTGCTTTATGTTTGGTGCTTCTGCCATTCCCTAAATCCTACTAAAAGTTCCTAAATGAAAACAATAGAACAGAGGTGCAAAGAGATAGCCATCATCTTCAGTTCTGGCCTTGGCTTGAGACCTTTGCCATCCATGTGCCAGGCATCCACATTTTTGCCTTCTCTCCTTCTATGCTCATGGTGCCACATGACTGTCCCTTGCTTCTGTGTATTTCTCACCTTGTTCACTCTTCTCTGTGTCAGGCCCCAACCATGTGCCCCCTCCCTGCCTCTACAGAACCAAGGCTCCCTTCCTCCTTCCCTTTTTCCCTTCTATGTGTCCACAAGCAAATTTATATTGTGTAAAAAATGCTTTACATAGAGATCTGCTCAATGGAACACACACAAATCTAGAACTCTCGGCAAAGAAGATGACTCTGACCTTAGAAATCATAGATAGATAGAATGAGTCAACAATTTTAACCAAGTAATCTAGCATAGTCTTTCATTGTACCCTAGTTGATAAGATGAAGAATTGATTATTTTCTGGTAACCAATTGAACAGTAATCAAAGATTGAGTGCTGGTTAATCATTTTGGAAAGGGTCTTTATTATGCCATTGTGATCTAACTTTAGTCTTATTTTGTTCAACTTCTTAATCACTTATTTGCATAAAGGAATAAAAATAAATAATTAATTCTTCAGGCATGACACAGCTCATAGAGATATCTACTGGATGACAGAATATGGATTTCAAATAACTTCACAGGTTGACAATTTCTGAAACTAATAAAATAAAAAGTGGTAGGAAATAATTATTAAGTATTATATTTAGTTTTTTTAAATCAACTTCCAAAGTATAGTAGAGGACTTCGTAATAAGAGTCCTGCACTGTCGGACAGGGTGTAGAAGAGTTGAAAGTTAATTGATTAATTGATTTTAAATTCCATATAAGTCAATAGTTTTGTCAGAGCTTGCACAAAACATAAACCACATGAATAAAAGTGCTATTTTCAGAAAAAGGAAGATAAACTCTTTCTTGACAGATAATATCTAGAATTCTATATCCAATTCTGGATACTACATTTTAATAAAAAATATTACTAACAGATCCAGGAAAGATTACACTAGGATGATTTCCAGTCTTTAACACGTTTAGAGAATTAATGAAATGAAGAAAATCAGACTGTTTAGTCTAGAACAAAGAACTTCTGGAGGCAATGGTATGAATATGTGTGTGTATGTGTTTGTATCTTTCTACATGCTTGTGACAATAGCTGTTTTCTGATATTTGAAAGGCTAAAGTGTAGGAAAAAGATTAGGATTATTTGATGTAGTTCTAGAGGACAAAACAAAGGTTAAGTGTGTAGGTAGGTTATTATTCAACATAAGTGGGTTGCTTTTTGGTTGATTTGCTTTTGGGAAATTACAAAGCACCTTTAGTGACTTCATGTTAAATACTACTATGATACTTAGCCTATAGTATGAAAAGTTATAGAAGTTTAAATATTTCTGTAATACTTAAATCTTACATATTTTAAAATGCAGTTTTAGAACCATACAGATTTATAAAATTTAATGTTTTATATAATGTTATATGGTTTTACATAAAAATATAGTCTTAAAATGAAAAAAGTTACAGAATATAGTATTTCAGAATTGCAAGGGATTTGAATAGCCATAACTGAATTATTGAAAATAATTCCCACTGTAACCAAGAAGTAGCCATTTGAACTGTGTCTGAAGACCTCCTGGGAATGGATCCTGCAAAGTCACAAAGTGGTAGATTTGACTTTGGAGTAGTTCTGATCATTAGGAAATCTTCTCTTACTGAAAACCTAAATTTGCCTTTGTGATTTCCACCCATTGCATCTAATTCTGTCTCTTGGAACCAAATGAAACAGGTCTAATCCCACTTCCACATGTCAGCTTTTCAGATTGTCAGAGACATGATGTCTTACTTGAGTGTTCTCTTCTTCAGGCTAAACAAACTAAATTCATTTAAACTGATCCTCATTTGGCAAGAACTCATAGACCTTTGTCATTCTAGTTGCCATTCTCTGGATATCTTATAGCTTGTTGCTACCCTTCAAAATGAGAAAATTAATTTCTGACTCTACAAATAAAATAAAAAGTCAATTTTCTCTCTTATTTTATTCAGATATTTACCTCCTGCTAGAAATCACCCATTTCAATGAATGGATTACTTTTAAATGGTTAACGTTGTTTCTCAAAATAATAATATATTAAAAAGTGGATATTTCCCCTCCATATTTTATGTTTCAAATTGATCTGCCTTGAAATTCAGAGAAATTAATAACCAAAGAAAATTTTTTAAAGAGAGACAGATCTGGAGGCAAGAATCTGAATTTAAATTTGAGGAGTTTTCTGTGACCCCAACAAGTCACTTAACCTCTGTTTGCTTCAGTATATTCATCTGTAAAATGGGGGCAAAATAGTAACTTCTTCTCAGGCTTGTTGTAAGGATCAAATGACATAATAATTCTGAAATACTTAGGATGGTTCTTTATACACAATGATCTTTCTCTGTTTCCATTTCTTTCTTTCTTTATATATATATATATATATATATATATATATATGCATATATACAAACAGGTATTAGCTATTAATAATATGTATATGTTTTAACTGGCACAGGTTAAAAAATAACAAATTAAAAACAATTTACTAAATGTCTACAGGGGCTAAATAAATATTAAAGCATCAGACTAGTACAAATTAAAAATGAGAATCTAAAGGCACAATAAAAAGAGCACTCAAGGGGGAAAAAGAATATCAGTATGTCACTTTAGCTCAGGTGCAGATGACAGAACAAAATTAAGAAAACCTGTGTGTCTCACATATCAACAGTGCCTTTTCAGTGTCTCATTCGTATTCATTCAAAAGCCCTTCATTACTCATATTAAGTGCTTAGTATTGTGAGTAAACAAAAACAACAAAAAAGGCAAAGTATAAAACATGACTTCTTCTAAATTAAGACTAGAGCCCAGATTATATATGAGTACTAGAACAGGCTTTCTTTGCTGTTCAGTCATTTTTCAGTGATGTCCTTCTCTTTGTGACCCTATTTGGGGTGCTCTGCATGCAGACACTGGGGTGACATGCTCTTTTCTTGTCCAGTTCACTTTACAAATAAAGAAAGTAAGGCTCAGAAAGATGTCTTCTTAACTCCTGGCCCAGCACTCTATCCACTGTGTACCCCAACTACTTTACAAATGACCAAAGAAGAAACAATTTTGAAAGCTTAGGGGAAAACCCTCTTGGATAACAGAAGCCTGCTGCCTAACATTTCATTTAGTTAAAAAAATAGTCCATATATTCATTTGAATAACCGGGGCAATATACATGTGTGACTGGTAGCCTGGTAGAGCAGATGCAATACTGAGTTCAAATCTGGAATAATGCTTAATAAGGAAGTCATTGAAACTTTTCCCCCCTTCAGTTTGCCCATCTCTAAAATAACACAAAACAATTATACCTTCCTCACATGGTTGGTGACAATCAAATGAGATTTGCATTTGCCAAACCTTTAAAAAACACAAATGTCAGACTTCATCATCGTTGTTATTGCCATTATGATTGGAGAAATGCATTTCTCTCCAGTCCTCCTTTTCACAACATCAGCATCTGTAAATATCAGAGCCCCAAAGAGTGCTAACATTTTATGGGTGTTTGAGAAGAGTGGGAGGATGCTGAGAATGAGTATCTACACCTCCTATGGGCATGGCAAGAGAATGAAGGAGATTAAAACAAAACTTCCAGAAATGCAAATATCATAGGTTTGGTAGATTGAGGGCATTTTTCTGGCTTAAGATTTTTTTTTAAAAGTCTGTGGCTTTCAGAATGCAAAACAAAGAAAGCTTAAATGGATTTCATTCATTGAACAATAATCAACATCACAATTCTTCTGCTAAAACATTTAGGCAGCCAAATATAGTCCTACTCAGTGCAAATTAAAAAAGAGATCAAAACAGATATGTTTCTATTTTCTGGTTTATGCTTGTTTCTTCACCTGCCCATATCAGGTCTTATTAAATGATGTTTCAAGCTGAAACAATTTAATTCCATCTCCATTTCTTTTGGCTGCACCCATGTCTCTAGTGAATATTGAGTGGCCATAATATTTAGGAAGGCCCCTGATGGAACCATAATTTTTTTAGATAGTACTATGGATTCTGGTTAAAAAAAGACTGAAGATGAGAAAGTATACAAAGAGCCTGAAGAATTGCTAAATAAAACAGAACAAATGATTCTGCTGATCAAATCTCCCAGGATTCAGTCTGCTTAAAAATTGTATTTGCTCTATATTACAGCTTGCAGTGAAGTAAATCATAATTAATATAAATATACATGCACACATATGCACACACACAGACATGGTGGCAAGCATAGCAGCCCTGGGCTGGGTCTAATGCTTTGGTTGTATCTTTTTTCTCTTCCCAGCTTTATTTTTCTTGCTGTTACCTCCCACCAACAATTGGACCCTTCTTATCTACCAAAATTTAAATAAATGAGAAACAGCTGCAGTAGACACTAGCTTTTTAATTCTATTGTTATATTGTTATTCCAGTTCTCTTCACATGGGTAAAGTGATGGGGTGATGTTAGATAGGGCAATTTTTCGCATTTGAGAAGTAGAATTCGCTCTCTGCTTTGGAACTCTTTAAGGAAAAAGTGTAGGATTTCAGAAAAAGGACCAAGCTAAAGGTCCAAAGAGCAGAAGTGAGCCCTTTAGCTGTGGCTCAGCTATTCTGTTAATTGAAATGCAAATATAATTGGCACATATCTAGGCCAAAAAAGCACCCAAAGTACTGCTATTTAAATGATAAGTGTATGTTTGTGGCCATATTAATATCAAATAAGAACTGCTGAAAGCATTTGCTGTTGATTGTAATAGTCCTGAATATTATTGTGCATTATCCTCTGCAAAATTTGATAGTGATTGGGAAATATTTCAGTAAGGATTGTTTAAAAATTTCATCATGAAAATAAATATGATTATAAAAGCAATTACAATATAGCATCATGGTAAAAATGCCTAATATCATTAGCATGGCATTATCTTTATAGGCTAATATTGAATTGAACCATGCTAAATGTGTATGCAGATTATAATTTAGTAGCACTTTCAGAAACCATTATTAACTGTCAGGTGTCATATTATATCAGTAAAATTTTAATCACTTCCAAATATTATCATTTGTAATAGCACGATGGCCATAGAAACCTACAAGACCCTGCTTAGGGTAATATTCAAATCACATGTAAGATGTAAGCATGCTATGGGAAATGGACATATTTATGTATAATAAAAGTAAATTAAGGAAAAGTAGTTATAACCCTCAGATAACCACAATTTTTGAATGTTTATTTTGGGGTGGGGGGTAAGGAAAGACAAGCACCAAGAAAACAACCTCATATATTTATTTCATCTATATGGCATTAGTGGGATCAGAACATTGTCAACCTAATTTATTGCATGTTCTATATCTAATGTGTTATATTGCATAATAGTGTGTTTTATTGTGTAACAATTTTAGCAAAACATTAAATCATCCAAAATGTGGTATAGTAGAGAAAAGGCTATAATTAGTCAGTAAAATCTGGAGTCAATTCCTACCTCAGACACCAGCTGGGTGACTCTGGACAAATCCATTTATCTCTGAGTTTCAGTGTCCTCAGCTATAAAATTACTCAGGAACCCTCTGTTTGTCTTTTTCAGTTTAAAACCTATGGTCCTGTGGCTCGACTCCACTTCCTGTAGACCATGGAAGTGAAATCCATCCATTGTAGAAATATTTAGCACAATGTGGATTGGGCTTTATGGCCTAGATCTTGGGGTGAGGTGGGTGAGATCATCTCTCTGGCTATCTCCAGAATTTAAAAATTAGACAGACCTTTAGGAGCAAAAGAGGGAATCTAGAGACACTCAGGTTATGGCTGACAGAAGGAAGTCTATCAGCATTAAACGGGAGGTGATCTGGGCAAGAAAGTGGTTGTTCATGGGGTGGTAGCTCACTGGTGGAGGCATGGCGGCAGAGATCTTTATTGGAGGAAAGAGTTCTAGGCAGGAATATTGGCCAATATTCATGGTTGACCCTGGCTCAGAATTAGGGTTAGAATTCAAGTCTTGTTAGAATTGGCCAGAAATCCTCTAGGAACTGGTTACTGGAGAGAGATGTCAGCTTTGGGAGAATGGCATTGGATAGAGACTCAGTTCAAAAAACAAACAAAAAGATTACAAATTAGATCCCTTTTTACAGATAATACAAGAATACAATGTCAGACTGGGACCAAGAGTAAGTAATTAATATTGATATACCTAAAGTACTAGATCATCTATTTATCATGCATAGATGTTGGATTTAATTTAAAAAATTCAATAAATCTGGAGATAGGAATTAAGTAATTCTAGATATGGGGTCCATAAGAATGTTAGAGGAAGGCAGCCAAGAGATAAACACATAAAAGTTTTGCCTTAATTTTTAGTTAACAAGAAAATTCCGTTAAAAAAACACATTGATATTTATTACCTCTATGGATCATTACATTTAATTTTCTAGAAATGTATATACTCCAATGTGGTATAAACACAGGTCCCTGCATACACTTTAAGGATTTGTGATTGCCTTGATTTGAGCACTACTTTTACCAAAACAGACTGCAAATCTGGTATTTGTATGCTGAATAGTCTTACTGAATTTGTATGCTAAATAGTCTTACTGGCTAGGGCAAAAAATGTCATTTCATTGTGAATAACCTATGGATAAACCTCCCTGAATGTGTCTAGGCTAGACTTCCAGGGAGAGGCAGTTTGTTACTGACCAAGTTAGAATTCTTTCCAGAATGGCAGGATCTGCTGGGGGACCTGGTGCCCTGTTTACACAGCCTTTAAAATCCAGAGTAACTTCTGTGCCACCAAGAGAACTGTTAGCAGAGGATAAACACACACACACACACACACACACACACACACACACACACACACACATGAGCATGCATGCACACCTCTTGATTTTGTCAGATTCCCATACATTATGTTAGGGAAGTCTTGCCCTTAAAGTAAATACTATGAATGTGTAAGATGACACATATTCTATTCTTCTGTAAATCAGCATTTGTGTGTGTGTGTGTGTGTGTGGCGTAGGGGGAGAGAATCCTCTAATCTGCTTGAATCTCCCTAAGGGAAGAAAAAAGAATATCTTAGAGTTAAGCAGTTATGTATTTTAAATATTTAGAAATTCAAACATCACTCTGTAATTTTAGTCCCATATATGTATTAAGACAAATTGTTCCCTCGTTCTGCATCCATAAGCATCACAAGAGACAGAATTAATAATCATTAAATAGATGCCTAAATAGAAACTGGGAACCAGTCTAATGGGATTTTTATTTGAAAGAAGCTTGTAAGTGGCTAACACCTACTTTGAAAAAAGACTTTCTTCAGAGACTGTAGAATAAACTTTAATGAGGAAACTATCGTGTACTCTCATTTTCAGTGTTAATTTAGGTTATGTGACCTAAAAACAAAACTAAATGGTATTTCAGTCTAATTAATTTATATTTGCCCCAAATGAAGTAGACCAAATAGATTTAGTTGCCACCATGCTTAGTGTTAAAACATTCCAAGTATGACTTCATCACCTTGAATATTAATTACCATTCTACCATGATTATCTATCTATCTATCTATCTATCTATCTATCTATCTATCTATCTATCTATCTATCTATCTATCCATCCATCCATCCATCCATCCATCCATCCATCCATCTATCCATCTATCTATCTATCTATCTATCTATCTATCTATCTATCTATCTATCTATTATGTGCTCCAAACAGGTTGGTGATAGGTGAACCTCAGCATTTATTACATCTTACAGCAGATACGAATAGTTGTTTTAAGAACAAGGAGATGCTTCATTCATTGTAGATAGGGCTTGATGATGGTGTATAGAGCAACAATTCAACATGTCAATCCAACTACTTTCCTTGGTGTCTAACCTCACAGATAAAAGTCAAACTGAGGGAGTGAAAGACACTGGAAACTGAGGGAGAAGCAAAGGGTATTTCTAATTGTGCAAATAGAAATTTGATACACCTGAACTATTTACCCAGCATCCTTTTATGTTGCATCCTGATGTTTTGGGATATAAATTTGCTGAAAACTCCACTGTAGGCACTTCTTTGAAGCTCTGCAGCCCTCTCCCAGGTGTGCAGTCTGGGAAGCTGATTTTTACTGAGGTTATTCTTTCCTTTGCTTCAAGTCATTATTATTATTAAATCTTATACAAATAATCATTGGAGTATTGGGATATTAATTCTAAATCTTACATAATGTATTCTTTTCAGCAGAACAAGCAAGGATGTAGGAACCCCTCTCCTAAAGAGAGAAGAGCCCATTAGATATGGAAATTAGTCAACTTGTTTGAAAGATGGGGAAGAGAAAAAAAAGGAACAAATTGCAGTGGGAGGTGCTACCGGGTATAATAGACAATTCTTGACAGTAACTCCTTGGAGTGACTTTTGGGGTCTTAAGGAGATAAGCTGTTAACAATTATCTGGAAATCTCTGGAGCCCTTTCTGGTAAGGCAATCTTTTTATCAGAAAAGGTTCTTGGGATTGTTCTCTGTCCACCACCGGTTGGTATAGTGAGGGTGGGATTCAGATGATAGGTCTCTGTTGTTCAAGCTTAGTTTATGTTTTCAAAGGATTATAGTTATATAGCAGAAAGTCCTGGGAAAAATTGAGGCTTGAGCAAATGCAACCAACACCAGACATGTATTAAGTACCAGTTACCATACAAGACACTCTGCTAAGTGCCAAGGGTACAAAGGTACCCAGAAGTACCCTAATTAATAGCAATTGGATTTGTTCCTGTGACATTTGTGGCAATATTGAAATAGTTTCAGAAAACATGACATCCAATTTTCCTTGAAATGGAGGAAATATGTGATTTTTGGCAATGAGTTCTATAATCCTGTTCTCTAGACAAATATACTTCTTGGAAAGTAGTGATGTTACACTGATACTGAAGCCATTTTACCTTTGCTCCTAACCCACGAATACAAAAGAAAAGAAAAAGATGTCAGGGAACAAGGGAGTGTCCATGTCCCTATATATGTGAAACAATAAAAGACATAGTAGGGCTTTAGTTTAGTTCCCTTAATACATGCCTAGGATTCTTTGTGAGGCAAATGCATTCAGCCACCTGAGGTGTTCCTTAATGGAGCACTAAAAGATACCCTAGAGAATTTTAATGTACTTGTAATGTGCCGATGTGTAAATGATTTTTAACTATTTTTTTTAAGTCACTTTAAAATTCTTTCAGCAAGTTCTTTTTTCAAAAATAGGCAGCTGGGGAAAGGATAGAAGAAGATAGATGGCTTAAAATCCTTAAAACATATTCTGTTAAAATTAATTTTGAATCTGGAAAATAGTTGAAAAGCTGACTTCACAATTTGATTCTAGGGTTCTGTTCTCCTGTCTTGTAGTAGATCTCCTACAATGATGTTTGTTCCCGCTTTCCCACCATGGGCTGTGCATTTTATCCAGAAACTTTTTCTGTCTGGTGCTTTCCAGGAATTTGGGCAACTTTCAAGTTTATTTACATTTAAAAACACATATTCACAAAATAATATACTGAAGGATCTGAATAATATTTTCAATTTAAGTTATCAAACAAACCAAATAAGCAAAGGACCACAAGACACTTTTTTTGGGAAAATTTCATTTAATTAGATGATTTAGAATATTTTTTCATGGTTACAAGATTCATGTTCTTTACCTCCCTTCCCCCAACCCCTTCCCGTATCTGACGCATAATGCCACTGGGCTTAACGTGTGTCATTGATCAAGATCTATTTCTATATTATTGATATTTTCACTAGGGTGATTGTTTAGAATATATATCCCCAATCATATCCCCATCAACCCATGTGATCAAGCAGTTGCTTTTCTTCTGTGTTTCTACTCCCACAGTTCTACCGCTGGATATGGATAGTGTTCTTTCTCATAGGTCCCTCTGAATAGTTCTGGATCATTGCATTGCCACTAATGGAAAAGTCCGTTACATTCAAATGTATCACAGTGTATCTATCAGTCTCTGTGCATAATGTCCTCCTGGTTCTGCTTCTTTCACTCTGCATCAATTCCTGGAGGTCCTTCCTAGTTCCCATGGATATCCTCCATTTCATTATTCCTTTGAGCACAATAGTATTTCTTAAACTACATAGACCACAATTTGTTCAACCATTCCCCAATTGGAGGGCATCCCCTCATTTTCCAAATTTTTGCCACCACAAATAGCATGGCTATGAATATTCTTTTACATGTCTTTTTCCTTATTATCTCTTTGGGGTACAAACCCAGCAGTGCTATGATTGTATCAAAGGGCAGACAGTCTTTTAGCACCCTTTGGGCATAGTTCCAAATTGCCCTCCAGAATGGTTGGATCAATTCACAACTCTACCAGCAGTGCATTAATGTCCCAATTTTGCCACATCCCTTCCAGCATTCATGACTTTCCTTTGCTGACATGCTAGCTAAACTGCTGGGTGTGAGGTGATACCTTAGAGTTGTTTTGATTTGCATCTCTCTGATTATAAGAGACTTAGAACACTTTTTCATGTACTTATTAATAGTTTTGATTTCTTTGACTGAAAATTGCCTATTCATGTCCCTTGCCCATTTATCAATTGGGGAAATTGCTTGATTTTTTTGAACCATTGATTTAACTCTTTATATATTTGAGTGATTAGACCTTTGTCAGAGGTTTTTTATAAAGATTGTTTTCCAATTTGTTGCTTCCCTTCTAATTTTGGTTGCCTTGGTTTTGTTTGTACAAAATAGTTTTAATTTAATATAATCAAAATTATTTATTTTTAATTTTGTAATTTTTTCTAACTCTTGCTTGGTCTTAAAATCTTTCCTTTCCCAAAGATCTGACAGGTATACTATTCTGTGTTCACCCAATTTACTTATAGTTTCCTTCTTTATGTTAAAGTCATTGACCCAGTCTGAGTCTATCTTGGGTAGGGTGTGAGATGTTGATCCAATCCTAATCTCTCCCATATTGTTTTCCAATTTTCCCAGCAATTTTTGTCAAATAGTGGATTTTTGCCCCCAAAACTGGGATTTCTGGGCTTATCATAGACTGTCTTGCTGAGGTCACTTACCCCAAGTCTATTCCACTGATCCTCCTTTCTGTCTCTTAGCCATATCGTTTTGATGTCCACTGCTTTATAGTATAGTTTGAGATCTGGGACTGCAAGGCCACCTTACTTCACATTTTTTTCATTATTTCCCTGGATATCCTTGATCTTATGTTCTTCCAAATGAACTTTATTATGTTTTTTTCTAATTCAGTAAAAAAAGTTTTTTGGTGGTTCAATGGGTATGGCACTAAATAAGTAAATACGTTTGGGTAGGATGGTCATTTTTATTACATTAGCTCATCCTACCCATGAGCAATTAATGTTTTGTCAATTATTTTGATCTATTTTTAATTGTGTGGAGAGTGTTTTGTAGTTGTTTTCATATAGTTCCTGTGTTTGCCTTGGCAGAGAGATTCCTAAGTATTTTATATTATCTATGGTGATTTTGAAGGGAATTTCTCTTTCTAACTCTTGCTCCTGGGATGAGTTGGAAGTATAAAGAAATGCTGATGACTTATGTGGGTTTATTTTGTATACTGCAACTTTGCTAAAGTTATTGATTATTTCCACTAGCTTTTACAAGACAATTTCAATTGCAGGACAGTAACTGAGTATTTAGAAGGGTTAAAAGCAGGATTTTGGATGTTTGAGGTGGAGAGAGGAAATAGGTATGCTCTTATAATCTGGCATACACTAGACCAAGGAATTCAGAACTCTAAGCCAAATTTTCAAGTGAATGTGGATTTTGTAACATCAAACACTAATATTAACACCTACATATTCCTCTACACATATCCCTAAACATTTTAAACATAATTGCTGATATTATCATTGACATTGAAAAATAACCATCCACAAACAAATGTTTTATCAAATGTCATTATTTTGATGAGACTCTAAGTTTATAAAATGCAATAACTTTGAGCTTTTTCTTAAAGAATTTCTATCTGATCACTTTTTCAGGTATTGGAGAAAGATGGAAAGAGTACCAAAAAGGGGAAAAAATAGGACATTAGCCCTTTCTTGTTATTTTAAGGAGAAACATCAGTTACAAAGTAACATTGTTTAGTCAATAGAGAACTAGTTTTGGAATTAAGATTCTAGTAATGTATGAATATCAGCAAATCACTGAACTTTTCAGTCACCTCTACAAAACTCGCCATCCTAAATTACTGGAAGACATTTCCAGAGATGAAACTTAACAGATCTAGTCCATTGCCTAATAATAATTTTAAGTGAAAGAGTTTGGGAGCTAAAGCTCAGGTAAAATCATCAGATTAGCTGATATAAATAAAAGCATCACTTCTGCTGATGGATTCCAATGGCATTTGCCAATTCTTTGGTCAATTTTATCTTGGGTTTTAATTTGGGTACTGCCTTTTCTGAAAGGCCACTGGAAGGTTAGTGTGCTATGTAACTTTACCTAAGATAAATTAGAGTAGAGTTCTGTCACAAAACATTATCACAAAAGGTCATTTTCAGACTATGCTTAACATTACTTTTGTTAAAATGAAATCGAAAGACTTTTGTTTCTCTGAAATTTAACTAAATCCTCTTTTTCTGGAAATTTTTCAACTGCCTCATTCAAAGAAAATTCAATTTATTTACAAGTAGCAGCTGCTTCTATTAGTTGGCCAGTGTCATTTCCATTTCCAGGTCAAATTTATGTGAGTTCTTTGGAATAATTCCACTAGTAAATAACATAGTGTGCCTTCCCATCAATAACCCTTGGAATTCAAGTATTATTTTGCCCATTTTATAGATGAGGTCACTGAGGCACACGTAAGAGTCCAGCTTCACATGGCAAATCAGTGGCAGAATTGCAATTAGGATTTAAATCTTCCAATTCATTGACAAAATCCTTTTCTACTACATTGTTCCATTTAATGGAGAATAGGAAGAAATGGGGAAATTGTCACTGGGAAAATGATTTTTTAAATAGCCTACAGATAAATAACTAAACCAAGCCCTGTTTTCTAGTTTAATGAAGAACCATTGTTTATCATCTGGTAGTATATTCTTAATGTTTTAAGCATTCTTGCAAACTTTAGCTTCTGTCCTTAAATCTTTAAAATTTTATTAGAGAAGAGTCAGGTAGGTGGCTTGTTAGTTTCATAGTCAGTCCTAGGGAAGACCTGGGTTCAAACCTAGCCTCAGTCACTTCTTCGCTTTGTGACCCTGGCCAAGCTATTTAACCTTCATTTCCCAGTCCTTAACTCCTTTCTGCCTCAAAACCAATACACAATATTGTTTCTAAGATGGAAGGGAAGAGTTGATGTATTTTTAATTACTTAAAACATTTACATTTTCCCCTTAAAATCTGGATCCAATTTATATTGTGGGATAATATCTACCTTTTTACTCTCAGATCCCACTTGCTAGTCAAATATGAGTACTTTACACTTATTTTAAAATAGTTTTCCTCAAGCCTATTGTTCCTCATGTGACTTGTCTAATTGCCTGGTTTTCTAATAAAATTTACCAACATATTTTTTTTTGCTGCTGAATAGTTATACCTAGATGCATAGAGTTTGAAGATATATATTTAATACTCCATCTAATTGATACAAGATTAAAAGATTAAAATTTAACCTGCTTCACTGACATGCTCTTTCTTTAATGTGGCTAATCCTTTTATTGTCTTGATACTAATAATTTGGAACTTCTTCGATAATTGGGATCACTGGTAGAATTGTCAAAGGAGAACTTGGTTAATTTTTCTATCATTTATTTTATCAGGACAAACACCAGTATAGAAGTTGTGAACCTCATGCCCATGCTTCTGGGTGAACTGTTAACATAGATCTTAAATATTAAAGAACAACATAGCATAAAAGAACTGGCCCTGTGATTAGTGAGAAAAGTACTGGATTTGTAATCAGAGGATCTGAGTTTTAGTATTTGCTTAAATAAAAGATTTTGTGCCATCCAGGTAGCACAATGGAAAGAGTTCTGGCCCTGAAGTGAAGAAGAATTTATCTTCCTGAGTTTGAATCTGGTCTTAGAGACTACTTAAGTGACTCTGGACAAGTTGCTTAATACAGTTTGCCTCAGTTTCCTTATCTGGAAGATGAACTAGAGAAGAAAATGGCAAACTATTCCAGTATCCTTGTCAGTAATACCCCAAATGGAGTCACAAAGGTAAACATAGCTGAGATAATACAACAACAAAACAAAATATGACCTTAGGAAAAAAATTATTTTCTCTAGGATTCAGTTTCCTCACTGTAAAATGAAGGGACTAGACTAAAGTGATGTCAAAGGGCTCTTCCAGGTCAAAATCCCCTAAGTATATAATACCACATATATGTAAAAACTGACAATTTCATTGTAACTCAGCTCTCCCATGAGACTTGCAGTCAGAACATTCTCCATTTTTTGCCTATTCTTATGGGAAAGAAAATGTTCATTTCCTTGAAAAAAAATTATTAGAAATCTTTAAGAATCTTCTTCCAATATTGCTAAAGAATCAGTCTTACTATTGGTGTCATTTACTTGTTACAGATCATCAGTTGTCATTCTAACTCAGTGCTCCTCTATCACGGATGACTCCCTATTTTCTTTGAAATAAATTCCATGCTATTTGCTTGGCATTTCAAGCCCCTCGCAATTTGATGCTTATTTAAAGACACCCTCCATTTGTTTCTATGATCCCCTAACACAGCCATCTTTTTTCTCCCTTCTGTGTCTTTGCTTATCACAGTCCTAATCCCTAGAGAACATTTGTCTGTGGAAATCCTACCCATCCTTCAAAACTTAGCTCAAATGCTACATGATCCAAGAAACCTTTCCCCATTTCCCCTGTTGGAAATGGTTTGTTTTGTTTTTCCTTCCATATCCATTAGTATTCTGTTTTTGTTATATATATATATATATATATATATATATATATATATATATATATATATATATATATATATATATATATATATATATATATATATATATATATATATATATATAATGTTCTATGTTCTAAATGGTGTTAATTGTTTACATGTTTAAATCCCCTAATGTATTTTATAGTCTTTCGGCACAGGGGCCATGTTGAAATTCTTTCTTTATTCCCTCAGCACCAAGAACAGGTGCTTGGCAGGCATCGAATAAATGTTTGTTGATTTTAATTAATAGAATAGGAAGACATTGACCTACTACAAAGGGGTAATTTTATTTCCCTGTGTTCCCCAGTGCCAACAAAGCATTAATAGATATACTATCCAATCAAAGCTTCTCATAAGCCCATGTTAAAGTCATTGAGCAGTTGTAAGCATGATGGGCTTGGTATCAATGGTTTGTTTAGTCTTGATCGACAGGGGTGTGAGGGTTCAAGTCCCTTCGTGGTCACCATTAACTGTAACAGTTAATTTAGTGGCTCTACTAAAAGTATTATATTTTATAGGTTTATTAGATTATTAGAAATCAAGAGTAAAGAAATACAAAATAAGAAAGCATGTGCCTAGGGCACATATTACATTCAATTTCACTTACTGCATCTTGCAAGACTCGTGTGCTTAGAAGAGGAAGCAGAGAGACCAATTCGGAGGTACAGTCAGTTTAAATACAAATTTTGTTCTCTGCCCAGGTGGGGATTCATATGAGATTATAGGGAATTCTGGGAACTGCCAACGACTTCTGGGGATTGAAGTCTGGGGTTCAAATCTCCATTTTTACATGTGACTGTGGGTTCCTGAACCAACCACTTCATTTATTTGAATCTTAGTTTACTTATAAAAGAAAGATGATCATGATTATCAGGCTGACCTCACAGACTTGTTGGAAGGCAAGGATTTTGTAAAGTTTCATTGTTGTGTAAATGTGAAGTTTAAAAAAATCCTATTCTTTATTTTTATTGATAGCCTTTTTTTTTTACCATCACCTTAATTTCCAAATATGTCCCTCCATCACCTGTTCCATTGGCAGCCTTTATGATGAATATTTAAGAATACTAATATATTCTTATTAATTAATTAAGCAGAATATGAAGCAGAAAAAAAGTAGAACTAACCACCTCATCATCTATGCCTGAAAGGATATGCCATGCTCCATCCCCATACTCAAAGGCCTCCAGCTCTGCACAGAAAAGAGGAAGACACCTTTGGATGACTGTCATTATAAAGCTGGCTCTCTTTTTGCACTTCAAGTGCAGCACCACATTTTGGGGCCACATTTTGTCATATACTGTCAGAAATGGGCAGGAAACCAGGGAGAACCCTTTTTCTAAAAGTGACTTGTGTAAAAATATTGCCCATTAGAAACATAAAATGTGCTTTATCATAGGTCTTGGGATTGTTTAAGGCTGAATGGTTAAGAAAAGTATGTGTTCAATGAACAGGGAGATTCCTTTATAGTCCAAATTCACCGGACATCAAGGTACCTCTCTCCTGATTCCTACTAACATAAACAGAGGCCAGTAAAGGGATGTGTTTATGACCTGCAATCAGGGTTCCAGAGCAGAGCTGCTTCTGTGAATGCACTCCACTCAGACTAATAGAATACTGA
Organism: Monodelphis domestica; assembly: GCF_027887165.1. NCBI lineage: Eukaryota > Metazoa > Chordata > Mammalia > Didelphimorphia > Didelphidae > Monodelphis > Monodelphis domestica. Next base: position 117,860,298 of record NC_077234.1, on the reverse strand, counting down.
CAAGATGTTTTCCAAAGAAACCTGTGTATAAGAAAATTGCTTAGACATGCACAATCCTTTTTTAAATGGTTGTCAGGCACTAGTCCTGAGGTTTGAGAACACATTATTAAAATGGTTACTGACCTGATATCAAAGCTATAGAACAATGCTGTTTATATGTTATCAGTGATGCCGTGATTACCAATGACATCATTTTGCTTTAAAATTGAACTCAAATCAAATCACACAAAAGTCAGAGTCTCTGATGGATTATGGAGCTATTTAGGTTTTAGCTTATGACTTTTCAGCTCACCTTTTGCACCCTTCCTTTTATAAAATGGACAACGGAGAAGAAAGGCTAGGGAAGGTTTTTATTATTTCCCCCTCTCATAATAGATTTAAAGACTTTTGGGGTCCCATGTATTTGTATTTCTTTCTTTGATTTGTGGTATTACTTATAATTTGGTAAAAAGTGGAGAGTCAGCACTTTTTCATTTATTAAAAGCAAAGCTATTTGATTTATTTATAACTAAAGTTCAGTTCTGAATTTTTTTTTCCTAAGGGTTGGAAATAATGAGTGAATTGTACATAATGGAAACAACATGGCTCATTTGAGGCATTTTAGTGTCCAGGGTGGAACAGCCTTTGACTGATTAAGTGGGCAGACTTTATTGACTACATTATTAAATATGAAATCTATTAAAGTTAAGTACAACCTTCTTCTCTCCCCCCCCCCATGTTAACATCAGTGCAAGTGCCAGAGTAAAACTCATGACATTTAGAAAGGAGAGAGAATCAGATGAGATTTACCAGAAGGAGGATATATGAATAATTGAATAGGAACGTCTGTAACAATGCAGTGCCTTTAGATAAAGCTTGACAAAATATTTTCCATTTTTTGATGGGGCTAAGTTGCCAAAGGAGGGCCCAATCAGTTTTTCCATGGGCCCCATAATAAGGATAATTTCTGAGGCTTCTCTCCAAAATCAGATTCATTTCATCCACAGTCCAAGGGGACCACCACTAGATTGCTTTAGCTTTTGCATCTTCACTGGAAGTCCTAAAAGTGTCACACTCACTTTGGTCCCTTCCCAGGTCAGAGGAGTGGGATCTTTGGGGTACAAAAGTAATTTATTTATTATCCTACTTCTTCTCTAACCAAGATTTTCTCTTCACAACTGAAATGTCCATGAGATGCCATTAAGTCATATTCAGAAAGCTTCAGTAAAAATCTCTTCCCATCTGGGATGCCAACTTAGAGTAGAGTCACTGCACCAAAGTGGGATAAATGAGTGCACTGACTCTTAGTACCATTTTCATAGCTGAATCAGGGGCTGAGAAAAATGTAGCTTTTCTTGCCTGCTATTCTATCTATTACATTGTAGGTCTCTTCAGAGGTGTAAAAAGTTGACCTTTCTCCTGAAAATGGCAAACTGCTTCTTTGAGAAAGGAGCTTCTGTTGCTTCTAAAGAGAAGGGCTTCTGTTTTACTCCTTTGAAGAGTCTGCCATTACTATCATGGGTAAAGCACTTACTGCAAGGGAGGGAGTGCCACAAGTCTCCAAGGCAGGCTCACTTTCTTAGGAGGGCATTAAGGTTTGCCAGTGCTTCCCAATGTTGGAGCTGCCAGAGGTGTTTCTTGAATGCCAATGTCTTTAGATAGATTACAAGTCCTTCTCTTTCCTTGTTTACATTCTTAAAGTGAACTCTTCCTTAGGAGAGGGAAAGTTTTCTGAGGAACAGTCAAGGAATTTAAATCCCTTTATGTATTTTTATATCTTTTCCAGAATCAGTCAGTACCACTGTGGTCTCCCCAGACTGCCTCTAGGTTAGTATTATCCAGGCTAGTTGAGGAAATAGGGTAAGACTAAAATATTTTTTTAAGAGCAAAATCTCCTATTCCAGTGTTTATAAAGGCTATAGGCTTTCTTCTCCTTCATAAAATGTAAAAATTATAGATTGCTACAGGCTCCCAATAAATGTTCACTTAACTGTTGGTTTCATCTAATTCTGATTAGAAAGGATTCATGAATAGACAATGCTTAGGCCTTCAGACCTCTCCTGTCTTGATACATGGCCAAGAATGATGCCAGAGAGTACTTGAATCAGTGGAGTATTTTTACAATATAGGCATTGGCAGTGATGGGAAATGGAAATTATTTACTCTGGGAACTCTGAATGTCTTACTGTTAAAACATTTACATAATATTAAATAATTGGCAAAGTAACTGGTTTGGATATCCCAGGGCTGTTTTTCTGTCCATGTCCCTCTCCAACCTGCCACTCTCAACACTTTTTTTTTGATCCAACTTCTAAAAGAAATTAGCTCAAGTCTTAATGAAATTAGGCTGAGGAAAAGAAAAAGAAAGAAAGAAAGAAAGAAAGAAAGAAAGAAAGAAAGAAAGAAAGAAAGAAAGAAAGAAAGAAAGAAAGAAAGAAAGAAAGAAAGAAAGAAAGAAAGAAAGAAAGAAAGAAAGAAAGAAAGAAAGAAAGGAAAAAAGAAAGAGAGAGAGAGAGAGAGAATAAGGAAGGAAGGAAGGAAGGAAGGAAGGAAGAGAAAATAAGGAAGGAAGAAGGGAAGGAAGGAAGGAAGAAAAAGAATTTTGATAAAGCTTCAAAATATGTCATTCTGATGACATTAGTTCTTCAGGCTTCCTTATAGTATAAAATTTGTTGAAGATTCATTTCTCAATAGTTGTGTATGAGGTATGACTCTAATGTAACGTAACTGATTTTAAAAAAAATCTCCTCAAAAGTAGGTGATTTAGGAGAATATACACAGATTTCAATATGACTGTAATTGCTGAAACCATTTTTGTAACTTTAGTTAGAACTGAAGGCCTCCAGAAGTATGTCCAAATGCTTAGAGACAACTATTGGTCATAGAGTCATGAGGATAGCAATGGTGGGTCCAATCTACCTGAACTGAGTTCAGAAAAAAGCTAGAAGATGGGGTAGACTACACATAGCCAATGTGAAAACAGGTATAATTTCTGTAGAATGTTAATCATATATTTTTAGTATAAGAAGGGCCCTCATAGTGACTGGTCTAACTTATACTTGAACATTTTTTATTGACAGAGTTACCTCTTAAACATATGTGGCAACCATCATCAATCCTTTTTTTAGAAGACCTCCAGTGGTGTGGGTCATTCCACATTTTGATATCTCTAACTACAGGGAGATTTTTCATTAAATGAAACACAAATTTTCCTCTATTTTTTTTACTTTCACCGACTGTTTTTTAGTTCCTTCCTCTGTAGTTAAGCAGAATAAACCTTTCTTCCTTGTAAAATTCCTCAAAATGCTTTAATATAGCTAGCAGGCACAGTCTTTTCTTCTGTAAGCTAAATATCACGCTATTCCAGTCAATTTGACTAGTACATAATTCTGTGGCTCTTTACCTTGCAGATTTCCTTCCTCAGAATACTTTATAGTTTTTCAATATCCTCTAAAAATGGGGTGCCCAAAACTGACCATAGTTTCAGTGTATCAGCTGACCAAGTTAAAGTTCAGTTTCACTATCACCTTTGTAATCCTGAATACTATGTTCCTCAGAGCAGTTAATAATTACTACATAAGGATTTTTTGTTATTGTTTTTTGGGTAGTCTTCAGTCTACCAAGAACCCTATCTCTTAAGATTAGATCTGCTCAGACACATCTCCCCATTTGGGACTTCTTAAACTGATTTTTTTTAACTCAAAAATAAGACATAATTTATCCCTGGTACATTTCATCATATGAGAGATGATTCAGTATTATAGTTTGTCAAGAAATTTTTAAATATTGACTATAGTCTATTTTATTGATTATTCCTTCAAACTTTGTATTATCTGCACATTTGATGTGGGTAACACATATGCCTTTAAGTCATTAAAGCACAATGTCTGTTACATAAGAGGTGTTTAATTAAATATTTGCTCATTGATTGACAGCCTTGAGTCAAATACAATTTTAAGGGTTTTCCAATGGAGAACTATTTTTTCAAGTTGGTACTTATTTGCATTTAGCCATTCAACCAGACCCTCTGTCTTGCATCACATTGCCTTTTACTTCACATTTTGTCATCTTTTTAACAAAAAATAACAGAATAAACTGTGTCAAATATGTATATATATATTATACCTATAGCATAGCAATAATCAACTATGTTAAGTACTGTGTTCAAAAGTATATTCAAAAAATTTAGCCTTGGTATGTATCCCTGATAAAGTCGTGATCATTGTGATTTTTTTTCTAGGTAATCTGTCATTTACTTTAATATGTTCTAGAATTTTGCCCCAAACCCAGTAAACATTGCTGGTTTTAACTATTCTCCTCACTTAAAAAAAATGAAACCAGTAAGGTGACTCACTGACTTGAGAGCCAGGCTGAAATGGGGGGTCCTGGGTTCAAATGAGACTTTAGACATTTTCTAGCTGTGTGATCCTAGACAAGTTTCTAAACCTCTGCTTCCTAGCCCTTACTGCTCTTCTGCCTTAGAAGCAATGTATAGTACTGATTCTAAAATGGAAGGTTAGATTTTTAGAAAAATTAAAGTATTTGAATGTATTAATCCTATAATATTTCTCCTATCTCTATTATCTGTCAAAGAACACTGGCAGAAGTACTAATATAGGGAATTAAGTCACATTTGACTGCTGTCTGTAACCTAATCAAAAATCTAGAGTTTTTAGTCTTGATAGATTTTTTAAAAATCAAATTCTGATATTATTTCTCACTTTAGAAACTGCTTTCTGCCCCTGATGCTTTATCTCCTCTTTCACTTTTTTTAAAAGAATACTTAAGATTGCTAACTACAGTATTTCTTCATTGGGCAGCTTAGAAACTTCAGACTATACAAAAAGGTAATTTATTGCCCAGGAATTGACATTTAATTTAACAGGGAACTTTTTTTATTTTTACTCTTAGAAATTTGATCACTTTCTTCCAAATCCCCCAAGTCAAGAAAGCTTTAATCAGCAGCTTTATATCTACCTAGGCTCAGTCTATGATGAGTTTAATGATTGACAATAGTACAATAACAGATTTATGAGCTACCCCAAAAATCAGTGAATGGCTTTATAATCACTGCGCCTCCTCTTCTGCACAATAACAACATACACAGAAATAATATCACCCAGCGTCATCACCCAACTTATTGTCATCTTACTCGGCTAAAAATGACTTGTGGCTGTTTCCAAAAATCAAATCAACCTTAAAAGGATAGAGGTTTGCCACTGTTGAGGATATTCAAAATATTATGCCCCAGGCTTTGAAAGCTTGTATGCAGTTACATCTCAAATATATTGGATAAGAAGCATGGAATCCATCTGTTTTAGGTAAGGTGAGCAGAGTTTATAAATATCTCTGGGCAAAAAAATGTATTAAGAAGCTAGTTGTGGGAAAAATAATATCTGAATTAATCTAGAGCAAACTTCATTTCATTTAGGGAAATAACGAGCATATTTCACAACCATGTCTTTGGAAAGCTGTATTTTACCCAGAGAAATATGTAGCTGTGAAATGCATCTACTTTAAAGTGTAATAAAACACAGGGACATTTTTCAATTTCAGATTACCAAATGCTTCTATATGTGATGAATATATTTAAATCAATCCCATGCAGTTCAAATGTAACATCTCTTCTGTAGGATCAATCATTCCTCCTTGAGCTGTATCTACTTTGTAAGATAACAGGAAAGTCTGGCCCTCCTGTGGCCACTTGCAGTGTTTGGTCATTGCTCAAAAAGTGAACCCAATATTGGGCGAAAATTTTGTTTTTTTCTTTTAGTAATTTAACATTTTCCACTAGCATGCTAGAAAAAAGTCATTTAGTTTACCTTTTTTGTATCGCCAGTTATAATAGAAAAATATTATTAATAAACATGACAATTTTATTAGATGATTTCTTTATTTTCAAATAGTTTATTTTTTCTAATTATATGTAAATTCTTTTAAATATTCATTTTTAATGGAGTTCAAATACTCTTTCATTCCCTCTGATCATCCCTCATAAGAAGGCAAATAATTTTTTTTGTTTTTAAAACCTCTCTTTTAATATCAACCACTTTTCCACATCTCAAAAACCAGTATTGAATGAGTTATAAGATTACATCATTGGTAGATATTTTAAAAGGGAAGGGCAAATGTAGAATGTAATCATAATGAGTATGTGAGTGGAAGAGGAAAAAAACACCATATTTTGGGGAAAGGGTATAGAAAGGGCAATTTGGGAAATTTGAAGGCGAACTATGCCAGTTTCAGTTTGAGATATTCATTGATCAGTACTAAATATTCAAATAGTAAAAGTCTCCAACTGACGGGTGACAGATGAGAGCAGTTAATATTTCCTATATTTTATTCAATAAGAAAAGGAGATTCACAGAGGCTGGAAAACTTTATCATGGCCATAAACCAAATTATTAAAAATCCTAGCATGGAAACTTGGGTATTTATAGTTCTTTTATTGGACAAATAATGTTATGTAACATTCCTCATATATATTAAGTACTAAGCACCCTTCCACCATGATGGGGAGAGACAGAGATAGTCACAGAGACAGAGAGACAGAAACACAGAGAGACAGACAGAGACAGAGAGAGAAATAGACAAAGAGAAACAGAGAGAGACAGAAACAGACAGATAGACAAACAGAGAGAGACAGAGAGAGAGAGAGAGAGAGAGAGAGAGAGAGAGAGAGAGAGAGAGAGAGAGAGAGAGAGAGAGAGAGAGAGAGAGAGAAAGGCAGAGGAAAAGAGGAGAGACAGAGAGAGAGAGAGAAAGACAGAGGAAAAGAGGAGAGAGAGACAGACAGACAGACAGAGAGAGACAGAAAGAGATTGTCTGATGATTTTAAGATATAACCAGTTCTGGCTCTGTAGCCAATTGAAAAAGCCTGTTCCCCAACATGGTAGGGGAAGGCAGAATGTCTAGAAATAGTTCCTTTATATCTCCTACATGTGTGCACCCATCTTAGGTGATCTGGTCATGTGTCAAAGGCCTATTAAATATAGTTTCTTTAGACATAGGTGTTTGCATGATTTCTCACCCGTTAAACTGTGAGCTCCTCAAGAGCAGGGAACTCTTGTTGTTCCCCTTTTTTTATATCCACAGTGTTTCCCATAGTTCATGGCCCATAATAGGTTCTCAGAAAATTCTCACTGTCTTATTGCTCTGTGAAAATGTAGATTTCATAAGTAGGGATAAAAACAACTGTAGAGATATGGATGAGGCAGATATCCATATCAATGGAAAACTAGAAATGAAGAAAGACATAGTGACATAATAAGTAATCCCAATGGATTAAATAAAAATGTTGTCAAAGTCTTTGTGTCCTGTGTCCTAAAATAGACAGGGGTCATAGTTATATTTTAACCTCCAATGGGCATAGGGCTTGATGCATGCTGTGAGTATTGTTCTTTGTGGAAAATAAAATGTTAGCTTACAGCTAAAATGATCCAAACAGTAAATTTGATTATTATTGTTTCCCCTTTGCCTCTTTTGTCATTGCCTCTTGACATATTCATTCCAATAATTAGTGGTTATTTAACTTTCCCTTACTGGTTTGTGAACTGTGCCCAACACTGGGGCACAGGCATGTCAGAATTGTTGACTAAATAAGACATATCCAAGCTTTTCAATTTTCTTTTGCTACAGATTGTGTTTATGAAGTCCTTTCCATCTCAATCAGCCACACCAATTAAGTCAAATCCAAGCAAAATTATTCTAGAATACTAAAAATCTCATGAAACATTTTAGGTACCTTTATGACATATGGTCTTATATTTCACTCGTTGACTTCCATCGGTATGAAGACCTAGCTTAGGCAAGGTAAGGAATGTTCTCCCTCCACTCTTCTAGTTATCATGAGGAAAAGCAGCTTGGCAAATGGAATGAGCATCGACTTTGGTGTCAGGAGAGTTGTATTTGGGCTAACACTTGACAACTACGATGGTAAATTCTTAAAGTGTGTTTGAAGCATTTTTCCCTTGATCAGAGAGAGCAATTAAAACACATCTCCATGATCCTTTTCTAAGGCTCCAATTGTTAAATACTCGGAAGCTCCCAGGGCTTTTCTAAGTAAGGTCAGGGAGATTATCCTTAATTACAGCAACAGTTATTAGGTGTTTCTCAATGTCTACTTTTCTTTCAGCTCTTAGTCTATTTACACTCTTCTATACTATAGGTATTCCAAGTTCCTTGACTTTCCCAGTACCAACCATAGTGTTTTCTATAGAGTAAGGACAAATTAAAATACCTTTGAATGAATGAATGATTGGAAATATCAGGATGTTTGTTATAGGGCAAATTAAGTGCCTAAATTATTTGATCAATTTTTTAAATCCACTGGAATGTTTTGCATTATATTAATAAAGTCACTAAAGAAAATGAAATATTCTGTTCAAGTTGCTCTAAGAAATACAGAACAGGACTAAGAGATGATTATGGGTTAAAAAACCTCAACACAACATAATTTTAATGTTTAATAATAATGGCCCATCAAGACTCGGATATTAGCACATTGTCAGCACTAATGAAATATTAAGGAAGCAATCAATCAAAGAACTGTTACAACCTACCAGTCCCTTGATATATGATTTATTTCAGAAAAACTGACTATAAGTCAGTGTTCTGGATATTAACCCAGTTTTCCCAATAGATTCCCATTATAAAATTCATGCTATCTTCTAGTAATAGGCTTTAAGGAATTATATTTAGAATTTGAAGTAAGAAGGGATGATGTTTGAGAAAGTAGGATTTCACAGAGAGAGAAATGTTTTGGAAGGTGATAGAGGTAAGGAGAAAGCTGGGGCACAGGAAGGAAATGGCTTCTCATTTCCATTGCAAAACTCAACAACCACATATGTTGCATTCTAGTTCTTCCTCTCTATGCAACTTCCTAAATGGCACAGGGTTGTGTGATGTCAGTGGTCCTATTCCCAGAGACAGAATACAATTTAATCCAACAAACATATATTGAATTTATTCTCCTTACAGATTATCATGATAGATCCTGAAAGAAACAAAAGTTAGGAAAATGTTGCTCCTTGGCTTCATTAAGCTTATAGTTTTTAAAAGAAAATAATACATGTCCAGGTCACCAAAAGGCAAAATAGTTCTTCAGTAAAGAGGTATAATGGTGAGTATTTTGGGACATTTCTTGGTAAAAGTCCATTATTGATTATAGAATTTAAAAAATAAGGAAGGGTTGTGTTGTTTTTAGTTGATCTTTACAAAAAGCTGGATTTCTAGAGATGAAGAGAAGATAGGAAGTATATTCCAGACATAGTGAATTAGGAATATATAGGCCATGTTTGGGGTAAAAAATATCAGTCTCTCGGTCCTCAAGCCCCTTGTGTGTGTTGGAAAGTAACATGAGACAAAACTGGAAAGGTAAAATGGCAGAAGATTGGGAAAATCTTGAATGTCATACAAAATATTTCGAATTGTACTCAGAAGGCATTAGGGGACCAATCAGACATTTAAGAGCAGAGGAATAGTGTGTATTTATTTGATAAAAATGATACTTGCACATATACGAAAAAGAATTTAAAAGAGTAAAGGATCAGTAAGCCTTTTGGAAGGTTATTGAAATAGTCCAATTGATTTAATTGGAGGACAAGGGGAAAAGTGACAGGGGGAATACAGGAAACTTATAGGGAGAGATTTGGAATAGGTAGAATCAACAGAACTTGGTAATCAATTGAATGTGACAAGTGAGGGAGAAGGAAGAGTTGAAAACTAACAGCAAGTGTTTGAATTTGAGAAGCTCAATGGAGCTACTGACAGAAATGATAATGTCCAAAGAGGTTATAGAGTTAGTGGAAAAAATAAAAAGTTCCATTTGGGTCCTTTCTCATTGAGATTTAGAAAGAAAAAATATAGTCATGATATTTTCAAGGAGAAAGGTGATTTTAGAAGTCTCATAGTCTTTTGCCTTCTTTTTTTTACAGAGGTAAAAACTGAGAGTTAGAGAAGTTAATGCCTTGACTGTCATGTCTTCATTACTTTATTTGGGTTTTTTTGGCAGAAATACTGAAGTGGTTTATTATCTCCTTCTCCAACCCATTTTGCAGATGAGGAAACTGAGACACACAGGGTTAAGTGGCTTGCTCAGGGTCACCCAGTGAGTAAGTATCTAAAGCAAGAGTTGAACTCATGTAGAGGAGTCTTGCTGATTCCAAGCCTATTGCTCCAGCCACTCTAACACCAAGCTGGGTTTGATCATTGTTACACAGACAGGAAACCTCATAGCCAGAATTCAAACTTAAGTTTGATAAACTTTAGTTCAGCATTTTTGCCAGATCTGACTTTAGGAATGACACACCTTTGTGAATATTTACATATTTCCAAATGTCTAAATTATAGCAAGATGTTTCCTTTGTCCTTATGGTAACTGTGTCTAACTGAAGAATGGCATTTGGAGAAGTGTAACCCAAAAAAGGAGTATAAAGGGAAATATATTCGGTTTCTTATTTATCTAGTTGTTTTTTGTTTGTTTGTTTTGTTTTGCTTCTTTTTTTACTAGTGACAAAGTTCTATATATTTGGTATTCTTACTTTTTTCCTTTTATTTATTTTTTTTAATTTGGTCAATTTTAAATATTATTCCTTGGTTACAAAAACCATATTCTATTCCTCCTTCTCCTCCCCCCTGCCCTTCCCATAGCTGATGTGCAATTCCACTGGGTATTACATGTGTCCCTGATCAGAACCTATTTCCATATTGTTGATATTTGCACTTATATTTGGTATTCATATACAAAGGAAAAATCATTTTTCAATACATGATATTTTAATATCCTATGCAATTGTCACTGATAGCATTATAAATGACAATTATCAATTTTCCATATAGGAATTGATTATATGAAATTGGAAAAAATTAAATTCTACAGTTAAATTCAATATTTACTACCTTATTATAAGTTGTAATCCAGTCACCCATGTTAGGGTAATAATGTATGTGGTGTTTAGATGAGATGATATGTAATAGAGTGGAAAACCATTGACTCTGGAGTCAGAGGCTCTGAGGGGGTTCTTACAAAGTGACCTTGGACAAGTAACTTAATCTCCCTGTTCCTCAGTTTTCTCATCTTTAAGAAAAAAAGTTTTGACTAGGTATCTCTGAGATTCCTTTTTATCTCTACATTCTTATAATTTATCATCATAATCTATGTTCTACTCATACTGATAGTAGAGCTAGATAGAATGAATTTAGATAAAATATAGCCTCTACCCTAATAAAATTACAATTTAAACATAAATAGTCAAAGTACTAGAAAACTTCAAAAGGTAAAATTATTATTTTTGCCTTTTAGAGATGACTGACTTAACCTTGGGCCACAACCACAAGAAAATGGGAAAGAGATCCATAACAACAAAGTCAGGGATCTCACTGTGTGGAAGTGAATGAAAGTCATATAAAATAATAAATGGCCAAGAAGAGCAGCATTTATTCACTGCACACCTCTTTGAACAAATGTCTTAATTATCCTTTGGAGACATCTTTAAAGATTTACTTTTTCTGTGAATTTTACTCTTTACTAGTGGAGTTTGAAACTATCTTCTCAAAGTATATTTTGTGCCACCACACTCCATTCTCAATTTAGAGAAGTTGTTTTAAATGCTTTTACATTTCAGTTCATGTAAATTCCCGTTAAAAATCCATGTATTTTTATATGTTTCTATCTCTTTTATATAGGTGGCTTTTCCAATTTCTTTCTCTTAAAGCATTTCCCTGAGTAATTTTGCAGTTTGATATGCATCTTTACCCAGAGTTATCCTGACTTGTTAAGTTTTGTTATTTCATTCATTTTTCTATTTTTATTTCTTTTATGGGTGTGCTTGTTGTAGTCAGGAATTTTGCATCCTTTCAGTGTGATTTTTTTAAATATTAGTCAAAGTATTTCTAGAAACCAGGGCTTTGGAGCAAAATATCAAAGAAAAGAAATTCCTCTGTTGGTGGCGTACAATTTAGAAATATTCCTCAAATACTTCCTATTCCTTTGTTACACTTGTAGTTTTAGGCTCTTTGAGCAAAGGTGCCGGGTTTCATATTCAAAGGCTGATAGAAGAATCAAAACTTTTTTCTCTTGGTTTAGTGCAGCAGTTCTTTGAAAATAGCTATTTGGAAAAGTAGAATTTCCTCAAGTCGATTCAACATTTCAGTTCAGATAAGAGAGTAGCTTTATTTATTTATTTTTTGTCTGTAGGCATAGTATTTCAAAGCCTTAAAATTGTGATGTTAACATTTCAAGAATATAGACTACATGGAAGATTTGTGAAGGATTGTTTGGTTGCATTTTAATAGACCTCTGTTCTTTGTAGAGGTTTATATTCTGATGTAGGCTAATTTTTTTTAGATATTTCCACTATTATATTCTAATCCCAGCAAAGGTGATCAGTTCTGAATAGAACACCAACAAACCACTTGAATAGAGACTAAAATAGTTTTGCTAAAAACTATGACACACTAGCTGTCAACAAAAATATTCAGCATATTTAAAAAAATATTTACATTAAGACACAACCTGAATGAATGAATAGATGCTTTATAGATTCTTATAAAGGAATAATCAGCATTTTATGTTTTTGTTATATTGATGTTAAGCATTTGTAGTATTCTACAAGGTAGGAGAAAGCTATAGTTACTACCCTCTATTCTAAGCCCACATCAGGTAGCACTAGTGATATTTGTCATAATCACAGCTTTACTATATTTCTAATTACATGTTATCATTAAGGAGAATCTGAAGAAGCCACATACATCTTCTTCTGTCACCTTATTTCTAAAATTGCTTGACTGGTTAGAATCTATGAAGCTGCTTAATATATTGAAAATGTTTTAAATATAATGTATTCAGAAACATTGACTGATTGACAATAGAAGAAAGAAATTATTATTCAAAAAGGCATGACATAAAATAACTTCTGGGTTATTAGTAATTATTTACATAAAAGTATTTTTAAAGTCTTCTGAAATATTTTTTCTCATAACAATTCCATGAGGCATATAATAAAGAAAATGGAGACCTAAAGAGTTTGTTGGAGTGATCACACACTAAGTCTTGGAGCTAGGATTCAAACCTTGCTATCGCATTCTTCCAGGATATTCCTATAAAGAAGTGATCCATTGGAGAAAATGAACTGCCCATTCTCCCATGAATCAGAAGGGGGAGCCTGACAGAACTGAGATAGGAACAAGCTATAGGATTTGACTCCACCTTGTGGCTCAGTTCCCTTTCCATTCAATTATGGGTCCAGTTTGTCATGTGAGAAGACTTTGTTCAAACTTTGGGAATTGAGAGAAAATCTCATCGCATTGTTTGAAGGTAACCCTTTATAGCTGGGATGCTGGATTACCTGTACCTGCTGCTTAAGGACCATTAATTAAGGATTATACTGACCAGAGTCCTGGTCTCCTCTTAAGACTGATTCAAGGAGTTTTCCACACTCTTTACATCAACCCATATGTCTTTTCTGAAAACTGGCCCCATACTGATCAGATATTGTTTCCAAGTCCCTTTGACTGAATACCGTCCATTAGGGAGAGTAGGACCCTTTTTTCAGATTGCAAGAAACTACACCTGCTGGCTTTCATCCTCCTAACTTTGAAAATCCATTATCTTTCCTCCAATTAGAAATGAGAATACTTCATGGTGTATCATTTTATTTTGATTAGTTTTATTTGATTGTTTAAATGTGTAAAAATCTGTCTCTCCCTGTATTAGGGGTCTAGTGACTTAGCTAAGAAGGGCTCTTGGTCCTGATTTGTTGGGCAATAGACATGCAACTTTTGTTTCTTCAGTCATTTTATCTTTTACCCATCCCACCACTATACCCTATTAAGCCCCCAAGGGGGATTCAAATTCCCAAATAACTACTTTTATTCATCAGTTAGTAACAGATCAGAAACAACTTTAAATATTGCAAACACAAGTTGCAAAGTTGAGTAATGATGTCTTCATTTAAATGGTTAATAATGCCTTTAAAAGCCATCACATTGTGAGATAGAAATTTCCATTTATAATACAGAACAACGTAAAATATGAAGCCTGAATATCAATGGCAGATCTTGTGTTGTATTGCAGTGTTGCTGAAACCTAGTATTTCAGTAAGCATAATAAATTGATGTACTATTATAAATGGTTTTGTTTAATTTATTTGATTTTTCTTTGTGTTATTTTTTGTCAAGTGATTATAATGTCTACTCCCAAATGATACATGTTCATTGAGAAGGTACACGTTGATAGTGCCAGACTGTTTTATTCTGTTAGCCAGTAAAAGAGAAGACAACAGAAATGGCATAGACTAAGTGACATATCTTTTTATTTAAATATTACTTGCTTTTTAGGCACTGAATTTTGGAGATATGCCGACATACTTGTGGGAGATTTGGGTACCTGACAAACCATGGGTGGTAAGATATCAGATTTGTTTAAAGAAAACAAAATAAACAAAATATGCATAAAAGCCAACTATTTTAAAGTTGTATGCTCAGTAAATAATCACCTTTACTTAGGAGATGTCACATATTTGAAGCCTTCAATTTAACACTATGAATGTGGTCATGATCACTGAGAAAGGAGAGATAGAATTCTGAATGCTCTTTAAAACAGAGAAAATTAAAGATTGATTCAAATATACCTTTAGATGGGTGTTTTAGAAATACCTTCAGGCAGATCTTATTTTAAAGAGCTCCATAGTAGCTTTGAAAATGCACTAATAGGTGCTTTTCTAAGTCACTTTGTAATCATGTGTATTTTCTTGTAGTTCTTTTCTTCATTTGTATTGAAAGCAAGCTTAGTCCCAAACTTTTATGAATACAAATTGAAAATTTGCTTTAAAATCATCTTACTTAGCATCTTAATTACATTTGTATGTTTATATGTAGATAGAGTTTGGGAAATCATTTTTTTTAAATTTCTCTAGTAAGCATGGCCAATACATTTAAGTGTTTATAAAATTGTATTTATTTGTTGGTTACATTAAAATATACAGTTAGCTCCCTCCCCACTATTAGTGAAGACATTTAACAGAAAGATGTATACATATGAAACTATGTCTTATAAGCACATTTTTTTACCTAATTAAGATCATTTTTTTTGCCCCTGGAAATGGACATACATAAATAATTTTTCAGACAATATATCTGTTACTTTATAAAATATTCCATTGGTTATGGTCATTTCTCTTTTAGTTACTCTACAAGATGCCTTGTAACAAATGAAAGTTTCTTCTCACTCCCCTGAAGACAGTATTATCATGTCTGATAATGTTTAGGTCGGCTCATCTTTCTCTAAAGTGCTCAGAAAGTCCTTTATTCCATTTTCTTCCTCCTTTTTTTTCTCAACCCTTGCCAAAGGAGGGAAAGAAGATGATAAACAATCCATCAGTTCTACAGAACAATGTCATATTTGTTCAGTGATTAAAACATATCCCTCAGTTCAAGTCTATGTACCCAGACAGGACCACCAAACTGAACATTAAAATGATAAACTAAAAATATAAATGAAATGTTTAGCAGAAGGCAGTTACTACTTATACTGCTTAATCACAGTTAACAGAGAACTAGTATTTATGTGCTGGGCAGTGTGCAAAGCTTCTCTGTTAGCTGGCCTCTTTAAAAAATATCAGAACTCACAACTCATGTCTCAGAACTCCTAAACATTGATCTGAGAATTCTAAAAATAGAGGTAAATCCAAATCCTTACAGATGGCCAGAAAACACCCCTTTTAGTATTTTAGCAATTAAAAGGCATTTAGACTTTAAAATAACGAGTCCCTGGGATGAAATCTGATTTCACTATTTAGCATAACAGCCTTTTTATGAAGTTATCCATTTACAAGAATAATGGGAATTTTAAATTCTGAGTAGAAACAAAGGCAAATATTGGGAATATGTGGAACAAAATTATGTGAAACAAAACCTACATAATTAATAACAGTTTTCAAAGGAGTTTTTTGTTTTTTTCAAATCCTGCCTAAATAAATGCCCATTGAATTGTATTTAGTTCAGTGGAAGCTTTTATGGACTGGTGAAGCATATTTTTTTTGAATTATCTATATGTGTTTACACGATGGACTGTAATAGTCCCAAAGGAAGCATTATGGTCCATCTAGTCAATAATCCATGTTTTAAAGTCCCTAAATACATGAATGCCATTATCAGCTATCATTTCACAGATCTGCATTTTAAGAAGCCTCTAAATACATGTTTGCCAGTTTGATTTGAGTCTTGAAAGGTCCCTGAGTGTTTATTTACATGATAGACTATCCTGACATTGCAAAGACTGACCTTTCATATACTTTTTATGATTGCTTTTTATTTCATTGAAAATTAAACACAGAATTACAGGGCATTTTTAAGAGGACACATCAAGTTGTAGGTTTTACATTTTGCTTTTAGGGGAAGTGAATGTTTAAAATGTGTGCAAGCTTTGTACTCTCTTGTGGGATAATATATTTCAGATGTCCTTGGGCCAAAAAAAGATAGTAAGAGCAGTTATACAGCATATAAAACTAAAAACTTCATAGGGACACATCACATACATGTCACATACATACACACAAAATACATACATGTAATTTGTGAAACATGAGTAAACATGTCCATGTGTGTTATGAATCTACAAGTCTTTTGTGTATATTTACATGGAATATATGAAGGTTTGCAGCATAACTTTGAGGACCATGGTTCTGAGACCCACAAGTTGCTTCAGCATCCTTTATACAATGATGGAAATTGCAACCTTAATAGATCAGTTGTGGTCATATGCTTTCTTAGCCAGGGTGCTCGAGTTGGAAGGAAAATCCATAACAATTTTTTTTTCCATTTTGAGAACTTCCAGAATTTAAGCTTCTCATTTAAATAAAGAATCAGGGGCTGATGATGTTGTTGGATCCAAAGAATAAAGGAAATTTATTTTATTAATTTATGGCTTTAATTTCTTTCTTTAAGGCTCTGAAAGCTATAACATAAACAGGAATATGAGGTGCGGGTGGTTGTTTTTAAATTCATTATCATGAAACTTGCCCTCAGGAAACCACAAATCCATAGGAAAAATGCTCCCTTTGACAGATGGACTCTCAGACACAGTTGCTGGAAAGTTTAGAGAGGAAAATGCATTGTAATGCCTTCACTAAAACCTCATCGTTTGGGATAAAAATATGAACAATTGTTCTGATCTAGGTAATATTTATTGATCTTTAGTTATTGGAAGATAAAATATTATTTTATTTCTAAGACAATCCTATGAAAAATACCTTAAGAGAACATTCTAGGAACTCTCCCTCAAATGTTCCATATGCCATCTTTCCAATAGAAATAATCTCTTAGTTATGTTTTAGTCATTTGTAAATCAGATATATGTGTGTGTATGGGCTGATGGCTTTTCTTTCTCTGCCCATCTATAAAAAAAATCATTTTCTACCTATAAAATAAACAATAATTTTAAATCTCAGAGAAAGCAATAAATCAACCTCTAAACATACTTACTGAAGATAGTCAAAAATGTCTCCTCTAGAGCGTATAACAACCATATAACCAAGTCAACCTCAAGGTTACTGATGGATAGTAATTACTTTCCATCTTTCAGTTAACTTCATATAGAAAAAAAGTTGAAATGGCAGTTGGTTAATCACAGAAACTCAATAGCTATATCTTTTACTTGGGCTTACCCAATATTTGTTGGATTTTATTTTTTTTTACTTATTTTGTTGAAAGGGTGTACATATTTAAGTATTAAATTTCTATAGTAGACTGAAGCTGTGTGGTATAGTGCAATGAGCAGCAGAATTGGAGTCAGAATTCCCAGAGGGTTAAGATAACCCTCAGCTATATATAAGGACCTGCGTGACCTTGGAGAAGTCACTTCATGATGATGAGCTTCATGGGAAGCTAAACAGAATTGTAAGGCATGTTTTCTATGTTTTTTTTTTGACATATATACAGTAACCAAACAGCCCATTAGGTTTTAGGTGCTCCAGAAAGAGCCCAAATTGGAGCATAGGGGTCATGAAATAATTTCTCAACTCTAACACTGACTTCAAGACTTTTGGGAAACTGGTTTTAACTCCTACACCATAATTTTAAACTTGGAAATATTATAATTTCTTCATTCCAAAAGTATGCATTTCTGAAAAGTAAGAAGCAATTAATACAAATATTGTTTCTACTACTATCATTAGTATAAGTATTGTTATTATTATTCTGATATAATATAATAATTGTGAGGAATAAAGTAAAATAAAAATTTGGAATGTTATCACTGTAAAATTTGTAACTGATATTACTGTTTAGAAGGTCATAAAGGAATGAAGTCTTCTCTTTCTAATAGCAATTTTATACTTTTGTATAATATTTTAAATTTAATTTTAATCAATTTGTATAATATTTTAATAATTAATTTAAATAAGTTTTCATTGGTAATATTATTAAAACATCATCAAACATAGTAGGGGAGGAAACACATTAACATGTGTTTTGTATGTTTTCTCAAACATACTTTTCATACTACTACCACAAACTTAACCTTTTTAAAACAAGTTACTATTTGTATATTCTAAAGAAATCTTTCATGTATTTATTATTTACTTAGCAAACAACCCTGCTTTTGAAAGTTATGTTTAAATTTTCATTGTTGAGATTTATTTTTATTTATGCCAGTAAACTTAAAAACGCATCTGACCTAGAAATGAGTATTAACTTACTTTTTCTTTAAAATCTGTTCACAATTTAAATTGAGATAGTTTTTAAGTTAGAGCTGTGATTTAATTTTGCTTGAGTTATAATTTATATAAGAATTTATGTGAAAGAAGCGTTCTAGTATACTGTTTTCCTTACCCAAATAGTGTCACTGAAATAGATCATTCAGGGGTGTATTTTTTTTTAAACTTAACTTTATTTCTCCCTTATTGGCACCTTACAATATACAATTTTTGATTTCTGTTTCACTCCCTTGTTTCTTGCACCTACCCTCAGGGATTTCCCAGCTGTTTTGCTGTCCTGTTGTAATTGAAATCTAACTTGTTCCAGGCTGTAATTGATAGTGAATCCAACCATTTTATGTTTGTCATGAGACAGATGCACAGCAGAAATATTCAAAGAGGCATATGGACCAAATACCCTACTGGAGTGAAAATCAGATCTATCCTTATATATTGCTTTTCCATGGTCTTGAGGCTAATTGTGCTCAAAAGTATTTGGTTGTTGCAAAAGTAAGTTAAAATATATTTTAAAATAATTAATGAGTGCTTATTTTTTAACTTTTATTTATTGTACTAAAATGTATGTCAATATGTTTGATGAAGTATTTGTGTGGCACATTAGAGAGAATGGAAGAATATTTAAATAGCTAAGGTTCTGATAAGAATGTTTTCTGCCAAACCTTTGTTTTAAGTAAGTATTAACTTTACATAAAAGCATCAGTGTCCATGAGTAGAGAACAGTTTATCCAGAAAAAAAAATAAAGAAAAACCTTATGAAATATCATGTATTCATCATAGAGCTCTAGGCATAGTGAGCACCAACATTCTTAAGATTAAAATTTTAATCTTCAATTATGTCAATTTTAGCTTTGAGAAATCTTTTGTTCTTCAGTTGTTCTGTCGTGTCAGATACTTCATGACCATCTTGGACCATAGTGTACCAGATCCTTCTGTCCTCCATTATCTTTCAAAATCTATCCAAGTTCATATCCATTGTTTCCATAACAGTCTTATCTAGCTCAACCTCAGCTGTCCCCATTCTTTTTGCCTTCAGTCTTACCCATCAAAAGAATGATTTAAAATCACCCTTATTATATGACCTTGCAGTGAATGGTTTGAATTAATTTCAGTATTAACTGATTTTATCTCCTTGCTGTCCAGGGAATCTCAAGGCACTGTCATCTTCTCTGGCACTGCTCAAATCTGAAAGCACCGAGTCTGTGGTGCTCAGTTTTTCTTGTAATCTGAATCTGGTAAACATACATTACTAGTGGGAAAACCATGACTCTGAATTCATGGATTTTTGACAGTAAGGTGATGTCTCTGTCTTTTAGTATATTGTCCAGATTTGCCCTAACTTTCCTTTCAAGGAGCAAATATCATTTGATTTCATGGTTAGAGTTATTGTCTGAAATGATTGAACCCAACAATATAAAACATGACGTCCTACATGTCTTTCATTGAAGAAGTATAAAATGTTCATTAATTCAAAAATTAGATAGTGGATTCTTCCTTTGCCAAAAGCCAAAGCTAATTTTTGCAGATTACTCAAAGAGGAATTTTTCTTTTTATTGACTATTTTCAGTAGTGTCTAACTCTTTGTGACTCCATTTGTGGTTTTCTTTGGAAAGATACTGGAAAAGTTTGTCATTTACTTCTCCACCCCATTTTTGTAGCTTACAGCATAAGACAAATGCAGGTAAGGGACTTATGCAGAGTCACTCAGCTGGTAAGTGTCTGAGATCAGATTTGAACTCAGGAAGATGAGTCTTCATAATTTCAGACCCACAGCTCTATCCATTGTGCCAGCTAGCTTGCCATACAAGAGGACCATAATAGTTTGTTTTCTAACAACCATAGGTATGACATATATATATATATATATATATATATATATATATATATATGCACAAAAAGAGATTATTTGATTTGGAATCACAATATAAAAGAAATCATGAACAAAACATAATCAATCTATTTAATATTTTTAAAAGTTCACAAAACTTATTCTGTTTACTTCTCAAAAAATGTTTGAAAGACCATCAAAGTAAGTTTTAGACATTTTGAGAATTATATTACTACTACCTTCATGTTACAGTTGAGGTCATTGAAGCCAAGGAATTGACAACCATAGGGTCAAAAAACCAAATGACATTTGTAAGAAGAAATTTTTAAGTGGCTTTGCATCACTTATAAGGATTTCTCTATGATAGTTTCATAAGTTGTAACCATGTGATTTATCATAAAAGATGGTCCAGTTATTAGAGGATTTGAATGATTGAGTATAGGATATAATGATCATGGGAGTAGATAGAAATAAATACAGTATGATGTGTTAATAATAAGACATAATAGGAATGGGTACAATATTAAAATGCTCTGCAATGCTGAAAGTGCCTGTTGTATCTCTCCCTATGCTGTCACAAGTTCTGGAAGTTGTGACATGAGAACACCAGCTTCTAGTCCCCCTAGTTTCATGACCAAGTCACCTGAGAAAGGAAGGGGAAATGGGGGAACCTATTCATGAAACTCTATTCATAGACCTTGTTCTGAATACCTTCTCCTATTCACTACCTCTCTCCCCCCAATTCAGAGTCCTTTTTCAGAACACTATTACTGAATCACTGGATACAATTATAAAGCCTATAAGACCCATACCTGGGTCTCAGTCCATACTGGGATTCTGTAGATCCTGACTTATGTGACCTGCAGCTCTCACAATATTAGTAAGTTTTTGTTCAGATCTTTGCCCAGTTCTTTTTTCTTTTTCTACACATTTAATATTATGTAAGTTAGATTTATAATTTCTAACTTTTCCTGGCTACCTAAGAGATTTACTAAGTCATTATGGGAAATGAAAATTAAAACTTTAAAAAAATTCCTTAGTCAAATTATAAAAGTGTCAATAAAGATACCAGCAGCACCATACTTTTTATAAAAGATGATAATAAGTAGCTGGGAAAAATTAAGAGTTGGGGCTATAAAAGAGTAAAGATATATTAGAAAGGATTTTTTTTAGTGCTTTGGAGGATTTAGGGGAAGTAGACGTTTACTACTCCTGAATTAAACTTAGAATTAATTTAGATTGAAGTTGATCAGTTGAAAAAATCACTTTGGATCTCAGTATATACAGAAATGCATTGTATAACATTTTAAAAGGTATATTTTAAAAACTTAATTTTAAGAAATGACATTTATGTGGAAGGTGTTAGGTAGGATAATTATTGTATTCTCAATAATGCATTTTATAATTTGTAAGACTAGAATTTAGTAGTTAAATAGGGGAAGGTAATCTCTTTGAACTTGTTCAAATTTTTGTTTGTTGTGGATTTTTTTGGTTTGCATTATTCAAATCAGAAACACTAATTTGAAAGCCATCATTACTCCCTTTTGAATAAAAGTCTCTTACTAGAGATTAACACATCATACATTATAAATAACACAGTGAAATGACGAGTCTGTAAGTTAAATCCCATGCATCATTTTTCTTCTTCAAGTGGAGAATGGATGGAGGCATTTGCATTTATGTTCAGCCATATATTTGTAAAATGGCACAACTATAAACTTATACATGTTTACTTTGATGGTAATATTCAAAAACAAACAGGCACATGGGTCTTGCTATAATTCTTATGGAGCTAGCAATGGAAATTGTTCTATTATTGACTCAATATTAATGAAGTAAAACAAAAGGATTGTAAAATGTGTTGAATGCATTATAGGAGAGTAGTTTTAATTTCAGAACAATTTTCAAATGATTCAGTACACTGATTTTTACATATTTTATACATGACTATAAATATATTTATGCATAACACAAATCAACATGTGTATATGTATATATATATGTATATGAATATACACACACCTTCCTTTTATCTTTTTATTATAATGAAACTCACATGCAAGTTCATTTAAATTTGCACATCAGATTTTTTTAAAAGGAAGGTACATCTCTCTTTGGTGGTTACTTTTTTGATAAGGCTGCCCTGTGATTTCACTGGCACAGTTTCCCACTTGAGAGAATGCCCCCTACTAGAACAGATTAACCCCTTCTCTGAAGTTTATGATTTTAAGCAGTTGCCTGGGGCACTAGGAAGTTAATACTACCCCAAAACCACAGACCAGCCCCTCAGTCCACTACATCATGCTCTCAACTGTCTGGCATTATAGTGTTAAAACTCAATAAAGTTTTTATACAGTTTAGAATTAGATTTTCTCTCACCAGAAGGGCTAAATATGTATTCTGCAAGGTATTTTATATGTCTAAATATGTACATGTATATCTCCCTCTCTTTCTTTCTCTTTCTCTCTCTTGCTCTCTCTCTTTTTCTCATATATATATATATATATATATATATATATATATATATATATATATATATGCAAACACACACATTATACCATCTCCTATAAAATAAATGAATAGATTAATGTGCATTTGTCTCAGGAGAAGCAAACTTTAAAGATGAAGATTATGGAAAAGAAAAAGAGAAGGTTTTGCAGACAAGTATTAGATCTTTCTAGGGAATGTAAAGTAGTCTTGACTGTGACAATTTAAGTTTATTTCATCTATGAATTTTCCTTTACTCTAAGCAATGTATGTCTTATTTTACAACATGATAAACTGGGAAATATGTATTAAATTATAATATATGTAGAACCTATATCATATTACCCGCCTTTTCAGGGAGGAGAGAAGGAAAGGAGAGAGAAAACATGTATGAAAAATATCAGAAAATGAATATTAAAATTATACCAATACATAATCTGGGAAGAGGAAAAATAAAAAATAATAATTTGAAAAGGAATAGAGGAGAAATTAAAAGAACTGTGCACATACATAGAGTTAGAAACTCCAAAGAATAAGGATCATCTGGAAACTTCATATATTATAGCTATTGACATACATGTAGTATTTCATGGTTTTCAAAGCAGTTATTGTGGTTTTTCGAAGCATGGTTTTCAAATATAAATATATCATCTTGTTTAATATTTACAACTTCCTGAGGATGTAAGTGGTGTTGTCCTTGATGTATAGATGGTGAAACTGAGGCTAAAAGAGATTTAGAGGATATTAGAAAGTCCAACAAGCATAGTAGTGTTTAAGACAGTATTTCTACCTAGACCTTTTTGACTACCAGCTCAGCATGCTATCCAACATTCCACTTAAAAAATAATCATTAACCTACTTTTACTCATACTTTTCTGGCAGTTTTTATTGAAAATGGAGGAAAATACGTTTGTGTTACCTCTCGTCAGAGTAAATCTGATTCACAAATGGTCAAAGGATATGAACAGGCAATTCTCAGATGAAGAAATTAAAACTGTCCTTAGTCATATGAAAAAATGTTCCAAATTGCTATTCACCTGAGAAATTCATATTAAAACAACACTGTGGCACCACTCATGTCTAACAGATTGATTAAATTTTTTTAAAAAAAGGAAAATGACAAATGTTGGAGACGAATGTGGAAAAATTGGGACATTAATATGCTATTGGTGGAGCTATAGACTGATAACCTTTCTGAAGAGCAATCTGAACCCAGGCCAAAAGGGCCATCAAACTGCACATACCTTTTAATCTAGCAATGCCACTACTGAGTCTTTTTCGAAAAGAGCTCAAAGATGAGGGTGGGAGGAGGACCAAATAATTGTACCAAAATCTTTATAGCAAAAATATTTGTGATAGCAAACCTGGAAACAGAAAGGTTGTCCATCAGTTAGAGAATGGCTGAATAAGTTGTGATAAATACTTGTAAAGGAATACTATTATTGTGCCATTAGAAATGACAAATAATATGATCCCAGAAAAACCTGCATGAGATTGATATGAAGTGATGCAAAGTCAAGTGATTAGAACAAGGAGAACATTGTACATAGTAATAGCAATAAAGTATGAAGAACAATGGTACATGACTTTACTTTTATCATCAATACCATGACCTAGGAGAGCTCCAAAGAAACCATGATGAAAAAGGCTATCCACTGCGATAGAAGCAACTGACAGTCTGAATGCAGATTGAAGTATTTCATTCTTCATTTTATTTTCTCCATGAATTTTTCTGTTTTGTAAGTAATCTCTGTCAGATTTCACAACATAATGAACATGAAAATGTGTACTGCATAATAATGCATGTGCAACCTATATCATATTACCTGCCAACTTGGGGAAGGGGAAAAAGTGAAGGAGGAGGAAAAGAGAAAACATAGGTTGCAAATGTCAGAAACGATTATGAAAATTGTATAGACATATAATCTTAAGGAAAAACTTTTTTTAAAAATCTGAGATGAATGTTATCTGTACTTTAGAGCAGAGCAGGGCTAGACATATTAAATGATTCATTCATCAATAAAAAACATCTCTATATTTCTCTTTCCCCCACTCTGATTACTAATCCTTTTATCTGTCATTGGGAAGGAAGGTATAAGAGGGACTGGAAGAACAGAAGAGAGAAAAGCAAAGGGATGGGAAGAATAAGAGAAGAGGAGAATATTGAAGGCACTATCTGAATGGTGCTCTCCTTGGTGAGGTTGACACTTATTCGAAAAGGAGAGGGTAAAGAACACTGAACTAGGATTTCAATGATTTGATTTCTAATCTGACTCTTCTACTGACTATCTATGATAACTTGAGGAAATAATTTCATCTCGGGACCATGGTTCTCATCATCTACAAAACAAGTTTAATCAGAATTTAAAGAATCTTCAAAGACCCTTTCAGTCCTGTCTGATGCTCTGATTTTGGAGAGGGAGCATGGTTTAGTGGATAGAAAACTGGGTGCTAAACTTAAACTTGTTGACTGAGTGACTGAATCAGGAAGACATAAATAAAAAAGATGCCTATTGTTTAATGACTTTATTATTCTCAAAAGGTAACTTAACTTCTTAATGTTCTCATCAATTCTCTTAGTTTCCCAAATTGCTGAGGAGGTGCTGACCTTCATTGGTAGAAGGAGTTTCCTCATTCAATTAACTAACTCAATGAAAACGCAAGTTTTCATATCGTTTGTTCATTTTCTCATCAACTCACATTTAGGTATTCACATCTAAATAAAAAAAGAAAAACAATGGAAAATTGACATCTCATCTCAAAACTTGGAAATTGGATGCCCATCGCTGTGGTATCTAAACATATTTGGCAATACCACTAGTTGGATGGTTTGCGTATATTTTTTTTTCCCCTATGCAGCTATTAGCAAGTCTAAAGTTAGATGAAGTTTACCATTCTATTTATAATCTTTCATTCCATTGTTAGTAAAATTGATTCAACTGCGTTTGATTAGGGATAGGAAGGTAGTATTGAGAGATTTAATGCTTAGACTATTTCTTGGTTAAAAAGTCAACTTGTGTTTATGTATAGTTTAGTACAGTTGACAGTTTGCTTTTCCTTTCAATTTCTTTTTTTCAACTACTCCTGTTATTTAATTTTGTTGATGTTTGTTGTTTTTTAATTAAGTGTTGGGCACCAAAGGAGATGGGATAGTCAATAAATTCCTGAACATTTAAGGTCTTTTCCTAACTGGTAGCCACCACTAACTTTTTAGATAACTTTTTAGAACATTAAAAAATGAATGTCAAAATAAGATTGTAAACATTAAAAATTAAAGATGCCAAAGCTTAATAAAACCAACATATAAGAATTTTTTCTTTAACATCTTCAAATGATGCCACATTAAAGTAGGCACATATTTTTGAATACCATATTCAAAATTTAGAAAATTGAAGTAAAATAAATATTGAGAAAAGTGAAGTGTCTTTGCTTAACAGAAATCATCAAGATTATTTTCTTCAAATTTGTCAGAAATGCTTGCCTTTGGCATAAGTTCTATTATTAAATGTTCTCTTATCCCTGAAGAAATTCTGACAAAATCAAAAAGGGTCAGGAGTATAAGGAAAATTGATTTTCAATGTGGATTGAAAATTCACAGTTCATGATTGTGAAATAACAAATACAAATAAAACATACAGTCCTCTTTCCACTGAGTTATGCCCATATTGAGGAATTTGTTTTCGCGATTTATATCAATCTCATATACCACAGTTTTCGCTGTATCTTATATTGTAACTCATTAAACATTATTGATAAAACCAGATATTTTCCAGACAGAAAATTTAGTGTGTTAAGATTTTTCTCTCTGATTTGTGTAAACTTGCATGTCACAGTTTCTTGTTGCTTGGGTATTCCAAATTGTTCCCATGGGGAAAAATATTTAAAATACCAGTAATTAATATTTCTATAATTATTTCCATATATTCCATGAAAAAAGAATATACTGTGCTATATGAACACTTTTTGAAACTCTAAGTTTAAATATTAAGAGAAATTCAATTACATTTAGTCATTTCAAATGGAAAAATGTAGCAAAATAATATTTCTCTGAAATTTAAATAATGCTTAAATTTTAAGTGATTTACTTATACTAATCAAATTTTATCACATATGTAACTATTTAAATGAGTGCATCTCGATACTTTAATAAGTTTGCAAAGTAAAACAAAAATGATCCCAAAAATAGACTTCACATTAATCATAATTATATGAATGAAAAATTGAACAGAAATGAATGATCTAAAAAAATCATTGTATATTGTGGAAAGAAAAATTCAGAGAATTATAGAAGAACACATTTTATCTCTTCCTTTAGACAGAGACAGGAAAACTAAGCACATGTAATTCTTTTCCATCAGTGATCCCCCATAGACCTAATCCTCAATTGCTGGATAACAACGAAAATCTCAAATATAAATTTCTTGACTTTGCTATATTCACTTACCTTCACTTTATCACCATTACCATTTTATATGCTATTTCCTTGGATGCTTTAGAAGATTTAGAGGTTTTTAGCCTAATCTGACTGGCTTCACAAACCACTGGAACTTCCCCAAAAGCAGAGCCTGATTATGTCAATAGGAATGCACCATACTCAGGGGAGCACCAATGGGGTGTGCAGGAGCTTTGGGAGCTAGTCATGAATTTGTTTTATAAGCTCCAAAAGGCAATTTCCAACAAAAACAAAGCTTCTGAAACTGCCAAAGGAAATTGTTTCTTCCTGGAACCAGTCCCAGATGATGATTACCTTTAGTAACTGTGTAAGTTGAGTTGTCCCTTCATCAATATCCACCAGGCTTGGCTAGTCTCTTGCAATTTTTGTGGGAGAGCCACACAAAACATGACATGTCAAAGTTGTGAATAGTGGGGTAAATAGTTGACATTTAAGCAATTCTTCATATTTTTAATATTTTAAAAAGCACAGCTCTATTAGTGGTATCAGATATTGTAAGTGATAGTGACTGCCATTGTTATCTCTGCCCTACCCCAGCCCCATTTCAAGGAACTTTAATCTCTGACCAAATTATTGATTATGAAGCAGAAATAAGATTCTTAGATTTCCCGTATGCTTATAATCATGAGATTCCACAGTCAACAATTAAACAGCATATAAACTCCACATATGTGCAAACCAGACTGATGACTTTTTAGAAAAAAAACTACATAGCGCAAATTCTACAAATTGTGAAAGGATTTCAGATATACTGACTATAGGATCCTACTCAAGTCCCTTGACCGGTCAATGCTCTAATCAATTCTTTAATGCTAGTAGTCACAAATGAGTTGATAATGATGTTGGTGAAACAGAATTTGCTAAACTGGTGTAGTCTACATCAATATAATTATAGATCTAAATTCTCCTTCCCCTTCTCCCTCTGGAAAAAAAAATGGTATTATACTATAAAACACAGCTGTCAAGGTCAAATAGAAATGGGGTGATGGTGAGGAAACAACCATATAGAAGGATCCCTAGGAGCAACATATTGACTTAGAAAACCACATTTATATATTTCTTCTTTAAAAATAATACATTAATACATTAAAATCAGAGAGGTACTCCATTTTAATCTGGTTTGGCCACACTCAGTAGTGTTATTGGTGGCATGCATCCCATTTAGTTGCAATTTCTATCCTGGAGTGACATTTTAAAGTATTTGCAACATTGGTATTTTTTTTAATTTTTTGAACATCCAAGAGGCAGACCTAATTTTAGTTCCAACTCAGTAAAGGAAAATCTTGCTAGCTCCATGGAAAGATAGTAAAGATAATTTAACAGCTTTTCTGTTGTTTTTGTGGTGCCCTAGAAAAAACAGAGTCCTGGAGATTACATGGCTTCATTGCAAGCTTTTCTTACAATGACCCAACCACACTTGGTTCATTATTCCATTCAATTGTCAACAGCAGTCAAATCTATTAACAATGCGGTCCCAGATGTTCTGTGGGGCATGTCTCCAAACTGGGGTAAATTGATTTTTACATTCTACCCCACTAAAGCTGCCCCCTAGTCCTGGGACTCACATCAAAAGCTTTGGGTGACTGAAAGCTGCCAAGTGTGTTTGCCAACAATTCATTTGTACATTTTTCAATTTGCAGAACCAGGACTCAATCTCAGTTTTTAATTTGGTGATTTAGATGAAATCCTATTTGGGAAGATCAATGAGAGGTTAACTGAAGTCTAGGCAGCTGCGGTGTTTAAAAGTCGACAGCTTTGATTTGATGCCAGAATGACATCTAGGTTGTGTTTTCCCTTTTACACTGTTCCTCCTGCTACCCTGCCTGGAGCAACACTGTTCTCAACCACTTATGTAAAATATTATTGGGATGAGCATGGTTTTCTTCGTAGGAATTCTGTGTAGCAAAAAACAGTAATTTATTTCATGTAGAAAAATTTCTCTATGAGTACTAGTAGTAGTTGTTGCTTTTTGTGGTCAGGCATACAGGTGTTCAAGTGTTGCATGGCTGTTGTTGGTGCTTTTTGTCCTGCCCCAACTGAAATCAAGTGTGTGATTAAAATCCCGCCAGTCTTGGAATGAGAAAGAGGCACAGATGTATTTATATAACACAATGTGTTGCATGCAAATAAATAACAATAACAATATGGACCCTCTGCCAAACTAGGATTCAGGAAATTAATGTGCACCATAGATTCATGGGACCCAAAATGGCACCCTTGCTCAGAGGGCTAGGACTTCATCCATGGGACGTTTTGTCCATGGTAACTTTGAGTCCTTCCTTGATCTAGGACCACTTTAGTTTTTTAGTTTTAGTTTTATTTTGTTTTTGTTTTCCCAGGCAATGGTATAAAACTCTATCCTTTGGCATTGACTTATCCCTTAGATACTTTGGATATTTAAAAACAGTATCTGCTGTTTTATTTTTATGTATTTTTGATTTTTTTTTATTTTGGTACTTGTGCCTAGAGGAACAAGTTTCATGAAAGATATGATTTTAAATACTGAAAAATCATAAAAAAATGATCTCTAGCTCTTTCAAACTTCTTTATAAACAATCATATGTTAGCTTTAGATATCTAAGAAATATCTGTAGTTGGTTAAAAAGGGAAAAATATATAGTTTGAAATTATACAAATTAGGGTTATGCATACATTTTATAATGATAGATAATCTGATTTGAAACAAAATAGTCTTAATTGGTTAAGTTTTTAGTCATGAATAAATGAAAATACTTGACATTCATTTATAATCTATGTAAAGCACATACATAAAATATATGTTTAAATATAATTTCAAAGCAAGGACTAAATATTCTAATTCAAGATTCAAATGAACAAATTCTAGGACCTTAAATGGAAATAATTATCTTCAGATAATGACTATAAACGATATGTCATATACAGGGTACCCAATGAACCATGCCTAAAGTAGAAGAGCAAGAAAAAAAAATAGAGTTGGTTTATCTTGGTGAATTGGTTTTAATGATCCTTAATTTTTCCCTGTAACACAGATCCATTTTATTGACATAATGAAGGCATTATGGACTAAGGAAAAGAGAGTAAGGTTGGCGTCAAAGAATCTGAGTTTGAATCTCAACTCAGGAAGTTACTACCTGTGTTGTCATAAAGAAATCAGAACCTCTGTGCCATGATTTTATCTTTGAAATGAAATTTGATGACCTTTAATGTGCCTATTAGCTCTAATTGAATTGAATCTTCTAATACAAGATTACATATATTCTAGTGATTTGATGTGACTGGGAATTACGTTAATACCACAAACTCTAAAGAATTAAAACTTCACAGCCCAGAAACGGCAGTGGAAAAGTTCATGACATGGGTATGAGTAGGCTATGACATATTTCCAATCAGTCAGTAATATTTCATTGTGTGCCTTCTCTTTGCTATGGATTATACTAGGTCAGGATACAATGACACTGATATACTAGTTACTGATTTCTTAAGAGATAATAATCTAACAGAAATATTATCATACATGTATATATATATGATATATATACATATTTGCAGAATATAGATACAAGGTAATTTTCAAGGGAAAGTACTAGCATCCAAAGATGATGGTGGGGTAGAAAAAAGCTTAAAATAGAAGACAGTGATTTAGCTGAGCCTTGAAGGAAGTTAGATGTTCAAAGGGAGCAAAAGGAAAAGGAATTGTATATTTCCTTAAGGGCAATTAATATGAAAACCTGGAAAATGGGAGATAGAGTATCTTTTGTGAGGGAAAAAAAGACCAAAGACCAGTTGGTTGGTCCTAAGGGTTTATGAAAAGTAGTAATGTATAATAAGACTAAAATACTGATTGTAGTATAGGAGAAACAATGAAAAGGATTATAATATCATAGTCAAGATTTTGAAAAAGGGAGGTTAGCATTCAAGTACTCCAGAGGTTCCTTACCTAAGATACACAGATACACAGACGATCTGTGGATAGGTTTCGCTGGGTCTGAGAACTTAGATTTTCCCCCCACATCTTTATTTTGTTTAACCTCTCCCTGAAAGTTAGCATTTCTTTAAAGTATTTAAGAACCAGGCTTCTGCCAGAACGATTGATGGCTTATAGATCCATAATACACGAGTGCCATTGGTCTAGAGGAGGGCTCGCATTACACAGGATCAGAAGACATGGATGGATGTGGATCTGCAACAATAGAGGGAGGACCCAAAGGGATGAGCTTCCATTATCCAATGACCCTACTAATCAATACATTTAGACAGTGACATTATCAGTGTAATGAGAATGAATCTAGTCATACAACTAGAAACTGAGATAAGGTACTTTGTAGAACTAAATTTAGAAAGTCCCATTTTTCCTTTGTACAGTGTTGATAACCATGGATAGAATAATTGTGGGGCATTAAAAAAAGGTGATGTTCTTCCAGGGACCTTCCTTTCAAGAGATCAAGTTTAAAACAACTTAATGCTGTCCTGTATTCTCCTACAATTTGCAGCCAAATGTATTTAATGTTAAAAATAAAGATACCCTTATTCTCAATAAAAATCATAGTTACATAATACCCTTACTACAGTTTCCCTCTCAATTTGGGCTTTTGTGCCATCCACCTATCATAATATGTTGAAATTTTCTTTCATTACTTTAGTGGGTAAGAATTTTGTTTTTGTTATTTTACTGAAAGACGAGAGAGAAAAAATAGCGCTTGAATTTTTTTTTCTTTCTTAGAGAATCAGAAATTTTTTAAAAATAAGAAAAAATAACCAGTAGATTATTTCTGAGTTGCTGGTGAAATTCCATGCTTTGGAGCCATCAGAATTTATCTGATAAGCTTAAAAGATATGAAACTGCTTTATGTTTTTGAGGAAAACTGCAGAACCTCAGAGTGATAAAATAAAAATAAGGAGATTTTATAGTGGTTTCTGAGATATGTCAGATTATAGCTAAATAATGACAACTGAAACTCAAAAGTACTGAATAGGAACAGATGAATTGCCATATCTAGTTCTGTTCATAATATAGCTAGTAAATGTAAGGTGGGGATTTTTATCTTTAGCTGAAGCAAAATATTGTTAGTTTCTTCAGTTTGAAAACAAGAATGTCAGCTTAAGGAGTATGATATTAAGGGACAGGAGAATAGTGGGTTTAAAACACACCTGTAACATCCAATCTTTTAAATTTACTACTACTAATAATAGTAATTTTAACGTTGACTTAATTACTTAATATATTTGTTATAAATACTCTTTTTACTGAGGCAGAAACTTGGATAAATACATGTGAAGTAAATTGGAATAAAGGCACATTTTGTGTTAATCCTTAATCAGTGTTTAATTGATTCTTAGGTCAAATTTAATTTGAAGTTACTTTACAAAATGATTCTTTATATTTATGTTGGTGACATAATTTTCAGAGCTTTTCCTCTATTTTATGCCATTAGAGTATTCTAGTAACCATGTAAGGAATGAAAGGTAAAGTAGGTCATTTTATTTCCTACTTAATAGAAAAGGAAATTGCCTCAGAGAGGTTAAGTTATTTGCCCAGGCTTAAATAATTAGAAAATGATTGGTGGAGCCTAAAATGTGAAAAAGCCTATAGGCACGAAAAAAAGTAAAAGAAATGACCTAAAAGTTTTGGTGCTAAGCCTTCAGTATGTTTATCATTAGTATACCTTTGTCAGTTAGGAGTTGTCTCTATCCAAGTGTTCAGTCCTTATCATGGCTAATAAAGAAATACTGCAATGACACACTTCAGGTGCCATTAATATAATTTATTTTAAAGGTTCAGTCTTTAGTAATTCAATTTAAACTTACAAGCATCAATTGTGCCTATTCTGTGCAAGGTACAAGGAGAGACATGGAAGATTAGAGAATAAAGGACTAGCTTAATAAATAAAAGGCCCTAAATTCAAATTTGTCTGTTGAACATGCATGTTCCTCCAAGAAGTGATTTAACAACAAAGTATCTTACCCTTTTTTTCTGAGTCATATAAACCTTTGGAAATTGAGTGATGGTAGTGGACCCTTTCTCAGAATAATATTTTAAGATCATAAAATAAAATTAATTGTATTACAAAGGAAGCATATTACACTGAAATAATTTTATCAAAATATTTTATTTTGGTTAAATTTTTACCTTTTTTAATTTATTTTTATATTTATTTTAATTGTGAATATAGAATATTGGTTCCAAGGCAGAATAGTGGTAAGGGCTGGGCAATGGTGGTTAAGTGATTTGTCCAGAGTTGGTAGGGAAGTTTTGGAGGCCATATTTGAACCCAGGGCCTTCCATCTCTAGGCCTGACCATATATATATATATATAATTTAACAAACCTCAGCTTAAGAACCCCACACTCTGAGACAGCTGCTCATCTGTATCAAATGGAAGGAATTTCCTCTTTAGACAATGTTGACCAAAAAAAAAGTTCAAGACCCAGGAAGTGGCATGTGAATCGTCTTGAAGGAAAACAAGGCTTCTGAGACATGGTGATAAGAATGGTAGTGGATCATCTGTGCATGTTCATGCAAATTTGAGATAGAAGGTCAAGGAATAACCAACCAGTTGGCCATTTTGACTGGAAAAATGAAATGCATTTGGGAAGATTGATTGGAGTCAGATAGTGAAGGGCTTAAATGCCAGATGGAAGAGTCAAAGAAATATAAAAAACAAAATAGAATCCGTTTTATGAATGGTAGTTCAGTAACTCCTAATCCAAGTTTACTTAAATTGAATGACATTTCTGTGGTCAATAGTTCGGTTGATAGAGCATTTTTCCATGTTGTTTCTTCTTAGTTGACTACTTCTTTTACTTTTTTCCTAAATTGAGATGCCTATTCACAATGATTACTAGATAAGTTTAAATAAAACTGAGGACTACTATTGGGTTTTACTGATATTAACACAAATAAATAGCACAGTAGATCAAGCACATGGACTGGACAAGACATTCTGGAGACAGAAAGACCTGAGTTAAAATTGGATTTAGATACCTTACTAGCTGTGTGACTCCAGGAAAGTCTTTAAACCACTATCTGCCTCAGTTTCCTTAAATGTAAAATATGGATAGTTATAACTTCTAAATTATAGAGTTGTTAGGATAAAATAATATATTAGTAAAGTGCTTAGCATAATGCCTGAAACATAGTAGTTAACTAAGTTAATTTTCTTTTGTGATATTAAAAAAAAAACAGTTATCCCAAAATTTACTCCAAAACATTATTTAATGTTAAACATTTCTTGAATATAAGAGTATGGGGGGGAAGGGGGAGTTCTACATTCTAGTCTAACATTAACGGATTTAGAAAATAGTTTTTGACAGTGAATCTTTTTTATTGCAACTTATGGAATAAATTTAAGAATAGCTCACAGTGATTCTCCAAGTACCGAGTAGAGTTCCAAATTTCCTTTTTAAAAATAATTACTTATTATTCTATTTAGACACTTTCCCAACCCATCATTTTCTTCATTTTTCTTTCTCTTTCCCTATCTATCTTTTTCTTCTGGTTTTAATACACTCAAATGGCATTTATAAGGATGAGTTCCTGATTTATGGTCATCTAACTTATTTCAGCCTAGCTCTCCAATTCTGTAGTTTCTCTTATGTTTTTTTACCAGTGTTTTTCATAAAGATGATTTATAATGCATATTATTGTTTAGAGTTGCCCATGGTCTCACCTTGAGAAGTCAACTGACAAACAAAATTAAGATAGACATATGAGTGGGAAGTTGATAATTGGGTAGTAACTCAGTATTTGCTTCTATTGTCAGAGCGATTGGCATTGTCAGGATTATAATTTATATTGACTAAAATGACTACATCAGCAGAATTTAGAAATGATGGTGCCATTGGGATCAAGGTATCTCATAGACTGAACTTCTGAGGTTCAAATGAAAGAATGGAAAATGTGGATAGAAGGGAGTTGAAAGGGGATGTTGCTAGGGAAAGACTACTTATCAGTTTATTAATAAGACTATTTTTCTGAGTGCTTAAAGATCTCAACATGTGTGCATTTATCCTATCACCCTTGCAAAGTAGGAAGTAGATATTATCAGACTAGACATCATTTTATTCCTATCAGGATGTGTTTTCTCATCTATCCACTAGCCTTTTCTATATTTTCATAGAATTTTTGAGCTTAAGAGAACTTTTAGAGAACATATGTAAAAATAAAGATGTTTACAAAGAACTTTTTCTCAGTGTACATTATCTCATTTTATTTTAACAATATGTCTGGATTTTCATAGCTGAAGTTATGGTCAGAGAAGTGGGGCATTTTTTCATATAACTAAACAGTTTTATGACTTTTTAAAATTAAATATTTATTAAAATTATGAAGGGCAAAAGAAAAGATTTGTGGGGACAAAAAGAAAGGGAAAATATATTTGTTGAAAATTTTAATGTTTGCATTCAGTACTGTAACAGCAACAAGACACAAAATCAAACTTTATAGCTTCAAAAAGAAGCAGCTTTACAAAGTGGATAAGCAAACATGGTTGAAGCTAAGGTTCAATTCTGAAGTGTGACTTTAACTGGCTATGTGGTTTTTGAAATACAGTGTAACTTCGTAGTATTCTAAGAAAGATTCTTAGTCTTTGATGGTACAGAGAAGGTGCTGTCCTGTACTCATAAAGATATTCATGCCCCAGTCTCAAAGTTCCTGATAGCAGTGAAATATATATTTCTAGACCCACCCCCAGAGAGAAATAATCATTAATTTAGGTTTATGAAATATATTACACATATAGCATGTTTATGTTTACATATACACACATAAATATTATATTTAATTATAATTATATATGTCTATAGACTTATTTTTGATATATCAAATACATATGATATATATGGATATGTATAATAATATCTAATATATACATACATAATTATTTTGGTATATCAAGTTTAAAAATGTAAGGAATACTTAGAAGTCAAGATCTGAGTTCTAGCACTGGTTCTATAATGAGAGAAACCTTTTTGGTTCTTTGAAAACCCTATTTTGGGACAACTAAGTGGTTCAAAGGATAGAGAGTAAAACCTGGAGATGATAGGTTGTGGGTTCAAATTTGATCTCAGACACTTCTTAACTGTGTGACCCTTTTTAATTGTATAACCCTTGATGCTCTTCTGCTTTAGAACCAATACTTAGTATTTATTCTAGGAAAAAAGGCAATGGTTATTTAAAAAGTAAGGAAAAAAGAAAAGAATTATTTTTAATTCTTTGCATAAGTCATTTTAGCCCCTTTTAAGGCAACACTTCTAGTCTCTAAAAGGAAGAATGATTTCTAATGTCTTTCCTAGCTCTAATATACTATGAAATTTTGCTCAGGCAATTACTGTATTTGATTTTAAATATTTAATATTTGTATTAGAACTATAACTACAACTACTGAATTTTAAGCATCTTAATAAATGAGAAGTGAACAAAAACTTAACAGATGTTATCACTGACATCATAATTAAGCAAAGGAAGACTTTTTTATTCTTCTCTATCTTGACCTTTTTAATAAGCAAAGCAAGAGGTTCCTTCAACTTTATTTCTGCAAGAAAATTGAAAGTATTGTGAAGAGAGTGAAGTCAAATCACAAAATGAAACTGGTTTGATGTGAGAATCAAGAGAACCAATTAGATTCTATTTCATGAACACTGACTTCATTTTGTTCTACCATATGCACTCTCTTCCATCCTTTTTTCCTGAAAATCATCCCTGAGAAGCAATATGTTATAAGACATCTATTACTTCATAAATGTAAATATCATTATTCAGCATCTCAATTATGCAAAAAGAAAGACTCTGAAATCTACTCCTCTCCCTCTAAACTTGACTGAAACTCATCTTTCCCCCATTCCCAACTTTGAAAGCTCCTAATCTTTCCTCCAGGGAGAAATCAGGTTGCCTATTTTTGTCCTGATTTTTATCCTGGTAAACTGTTTCTTTTTTTATAATTATTTGGTCTTATTTGATTAATTATTTTAATACATAAAAATCTTTCTGCATTCAGAGTCTTTGGACTGACTGGGGAGTCCATTGAATTGTTTATTATGCCTGTTTTGATAATAAATAATATAACTCAGATTGTTTCCCCAGTTATTATTAATTATCCACCACAGATGCCATTATTTATTACAGCCCCCTTGGGGCCTAGGCAGGGATATAGGAACTTATACACCAACTTTAAGATCAAATCAACATGAGAAAACCCATAAACTATTAATTATCCAAACCTGTCTTTCGTTTTAAAAATGGGATTTTACCCCATAGGCAGAAATATATACAAAATAGGACGGGATGGCACATCATAGGAAATAGCTCTAATGTTAAGAATAAATCATTAATAACAAAACCAAAAAATAGCCCAAGTCTTTACAGAATATATACTTCTGCTTCTATGACAGGGCTTCAGAATTGGTATATTATAAGAATATTTTAAGTATGGATATTTCAGCTAGATTTAAGAAAACCTTTGAGGTTAAAATAGAAAGATATTGGTAAGATGATAGTAAAGCAAGTTGCATTCAAAACTGGTCAAAGGTAACTATAATTTGGAGAGAGTTTGTTGGAGTACTTCAGAATTTTGCGTTGGATAAAAGCAAAGAAGACAAGTAGATAGGAAGAATGTCAAATCATGTGTTATAAAACTCCCTAAGATCCTAAAATACATCAATAGTAATGAAAGATAAACTAAATCTAATAAGGAATTTAGTAGAAATAAAAGCAAAGCCCCACATTTGGGTTAAAAAATATCAATGTGACAAACACAAGATGGGGAAGGAAAGCTAGAAAACAGTTCCTGTGGGGAAAAAATGAGGTTTTTGGTGGATTTCAAACCCATTTGAGTCAATAGTTTGACATGGCAGCCAAAAATACCTAAGGCTATTCTCAGCTGTGTAAAGAGAGGCATGGTTCCCAGAGCACAGTGGGTGGTGTCACACTGTAATATGCCCTGGTCACACTCCATCTGGAGTTTTGTTTTGGATGCCATTTTTTAGGAAAAGCATCAGTGTATCCAGAAGAAGGCAGTCAGGATGGTGAAAGGTCAAGTGTACATTAATTAAAGAATTTGGGCATTTTAATCTGGAAAAGAGAAGATTTGGAGAAATTATGATATGTATCTTCAGTTATTTGAAGAGCAAGTATGCAGAAGAAAGTCTAAAAAGGAAAAATAGGTAGATGCTGCAGAGAAATATGTTGTGGATTGATGTAAGGAAAAACTTATTCACAATTATAGTTAGCCTAAAGTAGAATAAATGTGCTGTTTCAGATGATAGTAGATTGTACCTCAATGATGTCTGCCTTCAAGTAAAATTTTAGGCGATCACTTGTAAATTTTTGGAGAGATGATTATTATTGAACCAGAGAGTATCTGAAGTTATTTTTAATCAGGAATTTTCCATATGTTAAATTTGCTTCTAGAAATACTACTTTAAGAGATCTAATCTCGATTTCGTCTTACTACCTGTTAACTGGAAACAGATATCTAGAATAGAACTTTAGATTTTTATTTTAATCCAGTTCACACAATTACACCCCAAATAGGGAATCTATAGATTAGGAGTCCAAACTGGAAAAAAAATGATTTCTAAAAAATAAGATACTTCCAGAGTATTTATTTAGATACTTTAAAGAGTATGTGTATTAAAACTAAGAGTGATTTGTTATTCACATTTAGAAGATTGCAACTCAGTTATTGATTTACATTTTTTGCTAGAAAGATCATGTAACTACAATTTTACATGCATACGGTCATTTGCATTGTGGTTTCCTCTTGCCCCTAGTGAGATGTCAAGCTGTTTTCATCTACCCGCCAGAATCCTGAATTATTCCATTTTTGTGGAGCTGTTCCTTGGGTGTGTGAGAATTCTATCATCTGAATTTTTACTTTAAATTCCATAAATCATTCCTACTTTATTCTGATTATAATTAAAAATACAGACTTAAAACCATACTTTTTAAAAGTAATAGTACTTCTTTCTCATTTTAAAAAAGTTTTTTTTCTTTTGTTTTCCAGATTACATCAGTACAATGTTCTGTAATTGTGTCTGACATTTTGGTATGCATGTTCTCTTCCTCCCTCCTAACCTTCCCCTTTTCCCAAGAAGGCAGGTAATGTAACATAGTCTGTACATGTGTTATTATACAAACACATTCACATGTTCTTAATGTTGTAAAAGAAAAGACATATTGCTTATATTAGAGAAAAATTTATGAAGGAAATAAAGTATAAAGTGGCATGCTTCAATCTGCATTCAGACTCCATCTGTTCCTTCTATGGTGGTGAATAGCCTTTTCTATCATGAGTTCCTTGGAATTGTCCTGGATCCCTGAATTGCTAAGAATAGTTGTCAATCCCAGTTAATCTTCATGCTTAATTGCTATTACTATGTACAATGCTCTCCTGGTTCTACTAACTACACTTTGCATCACTTTATGAAAGTCTTTCCAATTTTTTTTGGTGATTACCTTGTTCATTATTTCTAATAGCTCAACAATATTTGATTACAAGTAATCACAACTTCTGCTATACCTTAACTGATGCATA
The DNA here is from genome assembly GCF_027887165.1 of Monodelphis domestica. NCBI lineage: Eukaryota > Metazoa > Chordata > Mammalia > Didelphimorphia > Didelphidae > Monodelphis > Monodelphis domestica. Next base: position 117,820,329 of record NC_077234.1, on the reverse strand, counting down.
TCAATTCTGTTTCCATTTCTTTGCTTCAACAAAGAATAGCTGTTGTAAATAGTTTAGTACAAGTGGGTCCTTTCTCCCTCTTTGATCTCTTTGTGATTTAGACTCCAGTAGTGATATTGCTGAGTCAAGGGTATGCAAGTTGATAGCCCTTTTGACATGGTTCCAAATGGCTTTCAATAATGGCTGTAGAGGTTCACAGCTCCACCAACACTGTATTAGTGTCCCAATTTTTTTCATATCACCTGCAACATTTATCATTTTTCTTTTTTGTTATATTAGCTAGTCTTATATGTGTAAGGTAATATCTCAGAGTTGTTTTAATTTCAATTTTGCTAAATAATAGTGATCTGGAGAATTTTTTTCATATGACTAAATATAGTTTTAGTTTATTCCTCTTAGAATTGCCTATTCATATCCTTTGGCCACTTGTCAAACAAGGAGTGTTTAGTATTATTATAAAATTGATGCTGTTTTCTACACATTTGAGTATTTTTTCTTTTAAGTTTTCTATTTAGCAATGTTGTAGGTTCAAATAATAAAACCTTTCTTTTTCTCAATATTTAATTTGTATCTTTTACAAATCATATTTTTGGACTGTTGCTCTTTATTTCTTCATAATGTTCATATTCCAATGTATCCCTCTCCTCTAGGGAGGGATAGAAGAAGGACTATATATTCTTATTAGAAGAACCACTTGGCTATATAATTGATCTAACTACACAGTTATCTACCAAGACGCAAGGAAGGTTTTCAGACACTATGACTGATTAAGTGGATGAAAAGGCAAACAAAAATTCTTTCCTCTCCCCAAAAGGTATATATTCAATTCCAGAAGTAACACAATACATTCTGTCTCTTATCTAAAACCAATTTATTGTTGGTCTGAGGTCTCAGTATTACAGATTTAGCTTTAAGATACAGTAAAAAAATACAAAATGCACTTACCCATCTTTTAGTGAGTATAGAAATACATTTTGTAGCAAGAAGTTAATTGACATAGCATAATTTAAATAAATCCATTGAGAAATTTGGGCAGGGGCGGGGGGAGGTAGTAAGGATAAAAGAACAGGATGAAAGAATCATCTCCAGGCCAAATTAACATGTTTCTCAACTAAGTCTTCCAAGCATGTTGCTAATTATTTCCAGATATGGAAGTAAGGTATCTTGGGATTTGAATGCACCATAAGAATCTGCACACAAGAGTCACAATTTCATATAGGAACAATTAATATATACATATGTATATATATATATATTTTTTTTTTAATTTTCAAGCCAACGAGTTTGGGCACAGAGTACTTGGAAATGCTAGGAAATTAGGATGACTTAATAAAGTTCTTGCTTGGTTTACCACTGCAAATTGTATTCAAAAAAATAAAAAAAAACTTGTTCATTTGTCATCTAAAAATACTGTTCTTTTTTTCCTATGAAAACTAGTGATAAGAAGCTGGTGGAAGATATGTTGTGCCATTACAAGTGAAGTATGACTCTTTTGAGTTTGGCTTTCAAGATATTCTCAGAGGGATATAAAATGGTCTGTTTAGCTTATGTTTATATAAACCCTATTACTCTGGGAGGTTCAAAAAAGGAATAGCTACTATATTTCTGTGATTTCTCTTGTTGCCTATTGCTTTTTTGATCCTTCTAAGTATCTTCATTTTTTTCCCCTAATCCTCCATTCTAAGAAAGGTCTGAGCAGAGAAAGTATATTTGTGTTTGTTTGCTTGTCTGTATTGTAAAACAGCACTTTCTTGGAGGGGACTGTGGGCTGAGATAAATTTCCATTTTACACAGAATTATTGTCAGTAGTGGAGGTCTGAGGTCACATAAATAGCCTCAGAGAGTGCACTAAAAGCAGTGGTTTATATTTTATTTTATAGGGCATGCTGCACTTGGTATCCATTTCTAGGATCACAGATTCCTAGGATATAGCTGAAAAAGACCTTAAAGGTCATTGATTGTAGGGTCATCATTTTTCAAATGAGGAAAAAGTCCCAGAAAAGTTAAGGTACTACTCAAATGCCACCTAGGTCCTACATGTCAGAGCTAGAATCTGAATTCTGGGCTTCAAATTTCAAATCCAAAATTCCTATTGTAAAACTCCAGGGTTTCCAATTACTGATAAATAGAACACTTTTCAAATAGGTGTTTGAGGAAAAAGCCTTCTTTTTTTAATTGAAATTTTTTATTAAATTAATTAATTTAGAGAATATTTTCCCATTGTTACATGATTCATGTTCTTTCCCTCCCTTCCTCTCCTCCCCTTAGCCAACAAGCAATTCCACTGGGTTTTACATGTATCATTGACCAAGACCTATTTCAATATTACTAATATTGGCATTAGGGTGATTGTTTAGAGTCTACAACACCAATCATATCCCCATCAATCCATGTGATCAAGCAGTTGTTTTTCTTCTCTGTTTCTACTCCCACAGGTATTTCTCTGGATGTAGATAGTGTTCTTTCTCATAGATCCCTCCGAGTTGTTCAGGATCACTGCATTGCTGCTAGTAGAGAAGTCCATTACATTTGATTGTACCACAATGATCAGGCTCTGTGTATAAGGTTCTTCTGCTTCTGCTCCTCTCACACTGCATCAATTCCTGGAGGTCATTCCAATTCACATGGAATTCCTCCAGTTTATTATTCCTTTTAGCACAATAGTATTCCATCACCAAGAGATACCACCAATTGCTCATCCATTCTCTAATAGAAAGGCATCCCCTCATTTTCCAATTTTTGCCACCACAAAGAGCACAGCTATAAAGGAAGAAGCCTTCTAACTTAACTGAAGAATATTGAAGAAGGACTTCTGGGTAAGCATGGTGGCAGTCTAGAAGCAGGACTCTTCCTCTCCTCTCCTCACCTACCAAATATAGACTACCTCCAAAGACCAAAAAAAAAAAATTCATATGATCGAAGGAACTCTACAGTAGGGCACAGCATTAAAGGTATGTGGGATTTGGGCATTTCCACACTATAAGGGGGTGAAAAATCTCCCACCAAAATGGAGCTGATCTACCCTCCCCCACCACACTTACAGAGCCATAGTCAGAGCCAGCACTCACTAGAATCCGGGAGTGAATGAGGGGCACCTCTAGAGTGAGTGAGGGGCACCTCTATGTCCTTGGCAGCTGACTAAGACTAGACCTGATACCCCAGCAGGCTGAAGAACACAGACTGTGGGTGCTTATGGAGAGATAGCACACAGAAGGGTAGCAAACAGCAGAAGCTACAGAGATTTGAGAGCTGGACACACAGAGAGCCTACCCATCTCACTCAGATTTCTGACTAGAAAGGGAAGAAAAAATTACCATAGTGATGGCCCAGGAACAACAAATTCCCAACGCCAAGGAAAACAAGAAGAAAGGGCTGACCCTGGAAATTTTTTAAGTAGGAAAAACCGAGACTACAGAGGAAACAGAAGAGGGAATACAAATAAATGCACTAAAACTAAAACCAAAATGGAAATTGTCCACAAGCTCTTAAAGAATTTAAATTGGAGCTTATCAAAAATAAGGAAGCCTTCTGGCAAGAAAAGTGGGAAATTGTTCAAAAAGGAAATAACAGTTTAAATGACAAGAACTCCCAATTGGAGAAACAGCTGGAAGCCACAAAAAGCAGGATAGAGCAAACCAAAAAGGAAAATCAAAAGATTATAGCATAAAACGAGTCCTTAAAGACCAAAATTAGGCAATTGGAAGCCAGTGATATCACAAAAAAAAGCAAGAATTAATAAAGCAAAGTCAAAAGACTGACAAAATAGAAGAAAACATAAAATATTTCACTGACAAGATGACAGATCAGGAAAACAGATCACAGAGAGACTATTCGAGAATCATTGGTTTACCTGAAAACCCAGAAATAAACAGAAATCTTGACAATATGCTACAAGAAATTATCCAAGAAAACTGCCCTGATGTTCTTGAACAAGGGGGCAAAATAAACATTGAAAGAATTTATAGGATACCCTCTACACTAAATCCCCAAAAGAGAACTCCCAGGAATGTAATTGCCAAATTCAAGACCTTCCAATCTAAACATTAAATTTTACAAGAAGCCAAAAAGAGACAATTCAGATATCAAGGAGCACCAAACAGGATTACACAAGGTCCGGCAGCTTCCACATTAAAGGACTGCAGGGCTTGGAATATGATATTCAGAAATACAAGAGAATTGGGTCTTCAACCAAGGATCACCTATCCATCAAAACTGACTATATACCTTGATGGTCTACTTAAAGAATCCTAGAGAATCAACCAAAAACCTAGTCGAAATAATCAACAACTTTAGCAAAGTTAAAGGATACAAAATAAACCCACATAAGTCATCAGCATTTCTATATATCTCCAACTCATCTCAGCAGCAAGAATTAGAAAGAGAAATTCCATTTAAAATCACCCTAGACAATATAAAATACTTAGGAATCTATCTTCTGAGACAAACACGGGAACTATATGAACACAACTACAAAACACTCTCCACACAATTAAAACTAGATCTAAACAATTGGAAAAACATTGATTGCTCATGGATAGAATGAGCTAGCACTATAAAAATAACCATGTTACCCAAACTTATTTACTTATTTAGTGCCATACCCACTGAACTAACAAAAATGTTTTTGCTGAAATAGAAAAGAACATAACAAAGTTCATTTGGAGGAACAAAAGGTCAAGGATATCCAGGGAAATAATGGAAAAAAATGCAAAGGAAGGTAACCTTGCAGTGCCAGTTCTCAAACTATAATATAAAGCACTGGTCCTCAAAACAATATGGTACTGGCTAAGAGGCAGAAAGGAGGATCAGTGGAATAGACTTGGGATCAGTGACCTTAGCAAGACAATTTATAATAAGCCCAAAGATCCCAGATTTTGGGACCAAAATCCACTATTTGATAAAAACTGCTGTGAAAGTTGGAAGACAGTATGGGAGAGATTAGCTTTGGATCAACATCTCACACCCTACATCAAGATAAATTTAGAATGAGTGAATGACCTGAATATAAAGAAGGAAACTATAAGAAAATTATGTGAACACAGAATAGTATACATGTCAGATCTTTGGGAAAGGAAAAATTTTTAAATCATGCAAGAGTTAGAAAAAATTACAAAATGTAAAATAAATAATTTTGATTATATCAAATTAAAATATTTTTGTACAAGCAAAACCATGCAACCAAAATTAGAAGGGAAAAAACAAATTGGGAAACAATCTTGATAACAAAAACCTCTGACAAAGGTCTAATTACTCAAATTTATAAAGAGCTAAATCAATTTTACAAAAAATTCAAGCCATTCTCCAATTGATAAATGGGCAAGGGACATGAATAGGCAATTTTCAGTCAAAGAAATCAAAACTATTATTAAGTACATGAAAAAGTGTTCTAAATCTCTTATAATCAGAGAGATGCAAATCAAAACAACTCTGATGTACCACCTCACACCTAGCAGATTGGCTAAAACGACAGTAATGGAGAATAATGAATGCTGGAGGGGATGTGGCAAAGTCGGGACATTAATGCATTTCTGGTGGAGTTGTGAATTGATCCAATCATTCTGGAAGACAATTTGGAACTATGCCCAAAGGATGCTAAATGACTGTCTGCCCTTTAATTCAGGCATAGCACTGCTGGGTTTGTACCCCAAAGAGATAATAAGGAAAAAGACTTTTATGAGAATATTCATAGCTGTGCTCTTTGTGTTGGCAAAAAATTGGAAAATGAGGGGATGCCCTTCAATTGGGGAATGGCTGAACAAATTGTGGTATTTTTTGGTGAATACTATTGTACTCAAAGGAATAATGAACTGGAGGAATTCCATATGAACTGGACTGACCTTCAGGAATTGATGCAGAGTGGAAGGAGCAGAACCAGGAATACTGTACATAGAGACTGATACACTGTGGTACAATTGAATATAATGGACTTCTCCATTAGTGGCAATGCAGGGATCCTGAACAACTTAGAGGGACCTATGAGAAAGAACACTGTCCACATTCAGAGGAAAAACTGTGGGAGTAGAAACACTGAAGAAAAACAACTACTTGATTACATGGGTCTAGGGGGATATGATTGGGGATGTAGACACTAAATGATCATCCTAGTGCAAACATCAACAACATGGAAATAGGTCCTGATCAAGGACACATGTAATACCCAGTGGAATCATGCATTGACTACAGGAGGGCAGGGGAAGGGGAGGGAGGGATAGAATATAATTCTTGTAAGCAAGGAATAGTGTTCTAAATTGACTAAATAAAATTTAAAAAAATAAAATAAAAATGAAGATTATTGAAACTAGAGAGCATGGGCCAAAAGAAAAACAAGCAAACAAAAAAACAAACAAACAACTAGAACAGATAAAAAATGCAATGAAAATTTAGAGGAAGGACTCATAAAAAAGAAAGGCCAAGAAAGAACCCAAAGATAAAGATATACAAAATATTAGATTTGGGAGAATCATAGAAATAATTTCAATAAGCCCTCCCTTCTAGCAGATTAGGAAGCTAAAGCTCAAAACACATATTTAATTGCTCAATTGGCCAGTTAGTTAAATTCAAAGTAAGATTGGACCACAAGACCTTTTTATTCCAAGTCCTATTTTTTTTTAATTTTATGACCCTTCTTACCAGTAGACTTTCAGTCACCAGTTATATGTGAAGCATGGACAGTGAAGAATACTGTGAAGAAAACTAAAACCCCTTTGATCTGATCTCTTAAAGGTATATAAAATTGCCAAAGGAAGTTTTTGATTGACTACTGCATTCAACTGCTTAATTTATTTGAACCTGTTAAAGTAATGAAGATTCAAAGAAAACTCTATAAGCATATTAAAATTAAAAAAAAAAATTTCTTGAAAAGCTAACTTGAACTTAAGATCAATCTTTATTTAACAATAAATTATTTTCAATTCAACAAATAAAAGTACATATAAATAAATATAATAGATACTTTAAAAAAAACTAGTAGATTATAAACATTTTAAGGGTCAGGGAAAAGGTCTTCAATTTCTTTTGCACTTCAGCATAGTACATCATCCAGTGAACTGCAAAAGGGTTTTCCAGATGATTAAAAAAATATGGTGTGATGATCTAGTAAAGTGTCCAATATCCCTTTGGCCTAAGTGAAAGACATACTTGAATGTTTCTTGAAGCATTTCTTGTTAATTACTAAATCCCTTAGAAGAAAAGACCACAGTAGATGCTTCTTTTCAGCCTTTTGTTTTATAAGATGTTTTTAAATTATTACATTGACTTAGGATGTATTTTTGACTATTCCACAATGTAAAAATAAGATGAAATTTTAAATATTTCCTAACTCTTTTTAAAAAAAATAAGAAGAAAAATGATTGTTTACTTTTTTCATAAGATATTACCAAGAATTTAGGGATGTGTGTACTTTTCTAAAAGCACACTATTAACAATTATAGATTTCCCTAAATATGTGGTAAATTGTATAGATACATAATATAAATTTAGAACATATAAGTATAAATGTATGTGTATAAACTCATGAATATGAGGATATGAACCTGGGTCTTATTATCATTCATATTGGGAATTCAGGGATAAGGAAACTCCACCAATGCAGATATATAACTTTTGATTTTTGAACTCTTGGAGGGCATTGCAGGGTGCGAAAAGCTTAAGTGGCTTAGCAGAGTTACCTAGCCAGTTCTTTTTTTCAAACAGAAAGGAGATTTGAGACTATGGCTTCATAATTATGAATCCAGTTAACTATGCTATATTGCATCTCAAGTTTATAGAGTATATAAACGTAGTTTTTATTTAAACACATTTGGCTTAACTGATTTGGGATTTAGAAATATGCAAGAAAGAGAATGAGTAAGCCAAGGAAGCAAAGACTTTTAATTTGCAAATATGGTTAAAGGATTAAATGAAAGTGACACTTGGTCATTTAGTGGAACCTGTCCTAAAGAACTACTTTTCCAGTTGGTCTATTTAAAGAAAGACAATAAAACTTCCATGCATTGTTTGAAGTGTTTTTAGAGATCTTAATCAGCTTTTAGGCAAAAAATTGTAAGTCTTTAGTAGGAAAAATGTTTCCATAGTTACCAATCAGACCAAATTTTAAGAAGCCTAGATAATATCATTTGAAAAAAAAACAGAGGTAGCTTTTACCACATTTAAAATATGGAGAATAGTAGAATATTCTTCCTTTTTCTCATGCTCCATTTAAGAAAGTGATGAGCTATAGGATCTGTTGGTTTTGGCTTCCCTAACTTATCTTGCTATGCTGGGTATACATTTGTATTTTTTTCTCTCCTGCATCAACACCTATTTGAAGGTGTTCCTTAAGCCCTCAGGATTTCTTTTGAAATAAAGCATCTCTGCCTTATGACAGGGTACAGTAATTCCTCTTGTCTTCTGCTTATTTTTCAGGCTGTGTCAGCACGTGCAGCTTGGACAGAAAGCAGAATGAGTCATTAATCAGAGTATTGATTTAGTATATTCCCAGTTTAGCTCTTTTCATTTTTTGGATTCAGCATGCATTCTATCTAGTCTCTCTGTTTACGTTACATCTAAACAGATGCATTTGGAGACTGTCTTTTTCACAGATTTCTCAACAATCACATGGAATTTCTAATTTAAAAATGTAATAATTGGAACTTGAACTTTGAAATAAATTATTGGCTCTTGGAAAAATAAAAAAAATCAACTTTAGAGGTTACTTTTTGATCTTTAAAACAAAAGCTTCTCACATAGAGAAGTCAAATATATAAGGTATATAGTTTCTCTCTCCCTGGAGGGCATTGAACCTAATCTTATTGTTTGATATATCTTTATTAAAATGTATATTTTGTCATTTCCTGAGAATCCTCTCCCCATTGCTAAGGGAAATGGTAAAACTTTACAACTGAATTTGAGAAGCAATATGCTAAAACTAGTAAAAAATTCAAAACCTGATAATGAAAATTTGTCCTGGAGCAGAAATGTTATCACTGAGGAAAATAAAATAAAATTCAATATTTTAGAAAAGTATATCCTTCTATTTTTACCTGGTACAAGTGATATATTCCAATTTGGTAATATTTCTTTCCACAAAAATGATGAATATAGGGAAGATTTTACTGGATTAATTCCCTAGAATTATGTCCTTGATGAATATAATTTGACTAATACTGTGGGATTTTATGAAGGTCATTAATTTTTAAAAACAAATTCATTTTAAAAGTGGAATATAATTTGCCTAAGTCAGAAGATCAGCCATTATTGGTTTAAATTTATAAAGTTATGCTATTGGTGGTCATAGTGGTAATGGGAGTAGCATCAGCCAAATAATTTTTCCAAGAAAAATATTAGGATCAGGATAAACATCCTTTCTTTCAAGATAATCAAACTAATAGAGAGTACTTATGTATTTAGTTTTGTCTTTGGGGGAACTGTTCTTTATAATTATGATAACTAAAGGTAGATATGCAAAAGCATCAAGGAGCTGTATAAAACAGGGAGGAATGCATCTTCCTTTAACAGAGTTAAGATGTTGAGATGTCATGTAAAGATTTAAAATTGAACCCCCCAAATCTTCTGTGAGCAACACATCATTTTTCACCATAGATATGAAAGAGTAAAAAAGGTTAAATGAGACTAATATCTTTTAATTAAGAAATACTTAATAATTTCCAAAAGTTGTATTCTGTTCAATAAGTGCTATTACTATGTGATATTTCCACCCCCAAGAAATAAAAAATTAAAAAGTAAGTCATGTAAAGAATTTGTAGAACTTAATTCAGAATAATATTAGAAAGACATATTTCCCTTTGATAAATTACAGGTTTGGTAAGAAAAGTCATTTCTTTGAATATGAACTTAGAATCATTGAAGATAAAAGAATGATTATATTTATCAGATAACTCATAAGAATTTTAACAAGTACCCAGAAGAGAACTTTAACATATTATGTTTAAATCCTCCAATCTACAAATATCAAATGAATGTCCAGTGTAACTCTCTGATTTTTTACCCTTAAAATTAAGAGAGTTCTTGAAAACCAATCAAAATTGCAGCATTTTTAGTGGCACAAGTAATACTTGGTAGCAATCAACCCATAAATAGTAGAGTACCACCAGCAATCTGAGACACACCAAGGCATATATTTATTTGTGAAAGAAAAATTAGGCTCTTTTCATTGCTTATAGGAATTGAAAAGATTAGTAAATGTGCACCTGACCTAATAAGATCCCTGCTCTATTACTCTTCCACTCTCCCCAGAATATAAGAAAGATTGAAATCCTGGTGACTTTAAAAAGTAGGGATAAGACTGAATTCTGGTAATATAAGAGGAAATCAAATTTAAATTTCTGAGTTCTAACTTTGGCTCCATCTATGGTTTGGTTTGACAAAAGCTTGATTTCTTTAATATTGTGTGTGTGTGTGTGTGAGAGAGAGAGAGAGAGAGACAGAGAGAGAGAGAGAGAGACAGAGAGAGAGAGAGACAGAGAAAGAGAGAGACAGAGAGAGACAGAGAGAGAGACAGAGAGAGAGACAGAGAGATAGAGAGAAACTTCAATGACTGGAAGATAGATTAAGGCTGATTTTCTGCAACTCTGCCTCACATATCAAAAATTCACAGAAGTAAAAAGACTTCATCAGTGATATAATTTTGATTCTCTTCCAGTATGAAGAATGAGTAACCAACATGGAGGTGAACCTTCTGTTATGTCAAAAGTTTTTTTATACTAAAAACCTTTGTAAACTATACCTGAAATGTTAACTTTTTTGTTTGCAGAAGTTATTAGTATTGTAAGTTGAAAGAATATACCATAAGCAGGCATACTAGATTGCTGCTATTGAAGCCATCAATTAATCCATATATTTTGGAAAATAATTCAGAATTATGAAAAAAAGTTTTAAAGTTGTTATATGCTCTATAACAGAGATCCTATAACTTGGTTTGTATACTACTGAGATGATTATTATCAAGACAAGATGGAGGTATACAAAAGGTATTTATTAAACCAGTATTTCTTCATTTTGATATTTGATGCTTTAAAAGAAACAAACAAATTTACATCCATTTGTGTAAAACATTTCTGTTACTCAATGAGCCTTCCTTCCCTTATTATAAAAAGTAAAGGAAAAAAGGGGAAACATTTCAATAAAACTAATCAATATATCATCTGCACTGAACAACAACATAAAAATGGAAATCTACATGCCCAGAGTTGACTGTAAGGAAAATGCTGCATTTTTTCATGTTTCTGGCACAAATTAATCACTATAATCATGTGGAACTTTATGTTTTATTATAAATATCATTTGCATTCTTGTAGACAACATTTATACTTATTTCATTGAATTTCTTCTACTTGTCACACTAATATTTCTACTTTCTCTGAATTAGTCTTATATGTTGTTTTTATGACTCAGTAATGCTATATTTTAAATTAATTTACCATATTTTGTTTTCATTTATCAATTAAAGTACAATTGCTTCCAGATATTTTCTACCACGATGACAGTAGGACTATTTGTGAAATAACATTATGTAAATTTATTTAATAAAACACTTACTGAGTGTCCTATTTTTGGAAAATCATTTTAACAAATTAACTGTATAAATATAATGTAATATTATTAAAATTCTTAAACTGAAAAAACTAAGACAAGTTAATTTTAGATCAGGAGGAAGAATTATCAAAATAAATTAAGAGATGGTTATCTTTATACAGCAAACAGAGGATATGGAATATAACTGTGGAAATCTAGGACAATCACCTTATTTTCTCTGATATAAATAACTAAGATAATAGAGAAATTAATACCCAGTCCAATACATTTTGCTCTTAAAAATGTGTATTTATTACAATAATAAACTTATTACTTAAATTTAACTAATGTAGCATACATTATAGAGCAAGACTAAAGGATTATAATTCAGTACAAATTAAATAGCTTACTCCATAAATCAAATCATTATCTTTAGTGCAAATTAAAGATAGAAGAAAATATTCAACCATCCCTTAAATTCCACTTTTCTTTGGTTATGATTTCATTGGTATTTAGAGTTTTATTATAGCATACTAAATTGACATCATTTAAATCTTTGTCTTTAATTTTCTACTTACAACTTCTCAGAAGGAAGGCCTTCTTCAAAATTTTGTTTTCCCTACTATTCCTTATTCCAAAACTCTATCCATCACATAGAGAATGTTGTTAGTACCTTTTGGGGAAGACAGATTTTGAATTCTTAATGTCTCAGTCCCTTTTTGCAGCTAGAGTGAATACTAGGGCTCTTTTATGTTTAAGAAGAGTTGAGTAGTCTATTACAATATGAGTAATATGGAAATAAGTTTTGAGCAATAATATAGGTAAAACCCAGTGGACTTGCTTATCAGCTCTGGGAGGGGTGAGGGAAAAAAGGAGAGAGAGAGAGAGAGAGAGAGAGAGAGAGAGAGAGAGAGAGAGAGAGAGAGAGAGAGAGAGAGAGAGAGAGAGAGAGAGAGAGAGAGAGAGAGAGAGAGCATGAATCATGTAACCATGGACAAGTATTCTAAATCAATAATTTTTTTTTAAAAGAAGAGTTGAGTAGGGAGCAATTACAATTATATCTGCACGTCTATTTCAGCTACTTAGGCTTTCCCTACAATAATAGAATTAATATCCTTGACTTTTGTTTAAGGCCTCTGAGTCAGGAATTCATTATTTTCTTCTCAATCCATATTCCTCCATTTCTGCTGCCAATCCAAGTGGACAAAGAAAGAATCAGTCTGGTCTAGCTCAGATATAATTAAGTCAACATTAACATTATTTCTTTGAAGAGTGGAAAGATCTAAACTAGGTACTTTCCAAATTCCTTGAGTGTGAGTCACAAATTGCCTAGGTCAACATTCCTTTTCTTTAATTCCCAACTCCCTCATTTTGATTGCTTACTTTTTTGTTGTAATCTGATTCTATTTTATATTTCCACTGTGCTCTCTGGAATTCCCCTACAATTGATAACAAACCAATCTTCTTATTTCACATTTGCCTTTCCTCTTGAAATTGCTTTCTGAATATTTTTATGTACATCATTAGTAATATTCTAGGCTCATGTGCTCCCCTCCTACAAGATACCCTCCTTGTGGGTAGGGGCTGTTTCTCTGTTGTCTTTGTATCCCCAGTATCCAGCACATTCCCTGGCAGTGGGCATTTAATAGATCATTGTTAAACTGAACTGAATTCAGTCATACATCCCTGACAAATGTAGAAGACACTTTGGTACATGCAAAAGACTGTTAGACTTGTAGTCAAGAGAAAAAATTTCAACTCCTGACTTTCAGCATTAGCTTTATGGCAGTGTAAGTCATTAAACTTTCTGTTTTCTTAATCTGTAAAGTTAGAATAGTAATATCTAAATCTCCCTCAAAGATTTTGTGGGGATCAAATGAGATAAGATGCTTTGTAAAACTTAAAGTGTTATAGAAGTACCAGCTGCTATGTTTAGATAGAACATTTATGTATATATATATATATATACATATATATATATATATATGTAAAGAAAATTATTTCCCAGTCATGCATTCCTCTAGAACCTAGTGTATATGTCTTTCAGTTCCCTTATTTCCTCCTAGATATAAAAGAATGAAGTCCTTAAAAGAAATCTTTGTGATTTTCAGCATTTTAAAAACTCGGACCCACTTTTGATACACATAGAGCTTCTTAGGGAGGCAATGTCTTTTTTCCCCTTCAAAATACTTGAAAAAATTTTGACCAGGAAAAAACGATGCTATAATACTTTAAAAATATATTTAGCATAATATTTGTCATATTCTTATTCTTTCAAGGTAAAAGAGAGGTATAGAAATGAAAACCAATTTTTAGCTGTACTATTAATGCCTTAGGGGCAAATAGGTGGTACAATGGATAAAAGGTCAGGCCTGGAGACTCATCTTTGTGAGTTCAAATTCAGCCTCAGACACTTATTACCTGTGTGACACTGGGCAAGCCACTTAATTCTGTTTTTCCTCAGTTTCCTCATCTCTAAAATGATCAGGAGATGGAAATGTCAAACTTCTCCAGTATCTTTTCAAATTAAACCTTCAATGGGTTCATGAAGAACAGTGACTGAACAACAACAACAAAATAAATGGTTGCCTTATTTTTTGTTGAGAAACAGGAAGAAATGTTCTTTTTGCATCAAGTAGCACAGGTCAGCACAAATTATAATTCATTATTGAACCAAAGAGCACAAATGAACATTTATCCATTTGCTGTTTTAATTACTTATTTTATATTTTAACTTGTAGGAACTATTATGCTTTAACTATGAATAATAATTTTTAAAAAGTTAATGCAATTAATTTATTCTACTTTTTGGACTCCTTTCCCTTTGATCCCCATCTTCACCCCCCCCCCATTTTTAACAGAAGGTGCAATGGTTTGGTTTTCATTGCTTTGAAAGTAGTTTTATTTCTTTGAAACAGTTTGTTGAGAAGGTCAGCTGGGTTCCATTGTACCATGAGCACTGGCCCATGGTACAGTACTCTTCTCACATTTTGACAAGCAAAAAGAATTGGGGCAGGGAAGGAAATCCTATTCCAAGATCAATCTCCACATCATCAATTGCCTCCATTCATCATGCTCCTGTCATAAAATGGGAGACTGAACTGTTTCACGTGAACAACCTACATTTATAGTTTATGGAAATACACAGTGTGTCTATTAGAAGGAGAAAGGTGTAATCTTTGAAAAGCTAATATGTAGCTAGCCTGTGCATTGAGTATATTATTAATTTAATTGTGTGGGAATTATAATTCAACACCATGAATAGAAGACTATTCTGTCTTTAAAGGTGGAGTCAATAAAACTGAAGTAACCCATAGAAAATATTTGGACTTTTATAAAAATATATAATCTGGATCATTTTCTCTAAGTGTAATATTAGATGGCATTGTAGTCACCTGTTATGATCAATTCAATTGCTAATTTAAAAAAAACTGTCCACATTTCCACACACTGCAACTATGCCTTTTTATGGTACTTGGAAGAATTGTTTTTTTCAAATACTACTTTAAATCTCCTGAAGTCCATCTTGCCTTAGGCTGTAGAATATGAAATGGAAAATAAATTGTTCTTAGAAAATGCAGATGAATTTAAATTCACAGGGACCACCATTCCTATATCTCCAAATTTTGTTAATTTGAGTGTTTATGTTGTGAATAATTATTGTTTATGATACATCTCCTACCCAATACTGTAGGTCTCTAAATAGTTTAGATCGCTCTTTTATCTTAGGATTCCTTGCTAAACCTTTTAAATGATGCTTTGCTTATTAACTCCTACCCCAACTCTGCTGCTACTTTGTTTTTTTTAATTTCTTTCTTTAAGTTTCTCTCTTTCTTTTCCCCAGATTTTGTGATATCTGTCAGGGACTCATCTTACTTTTCTTTTGTTCTGGATACTAATTGTTTTTTTCTGTTTGTTTATTTGTTTGTTTGTTTTCCATAACTTCTTCCCAAACTTTGTAAGTATTGTCTAGCTAAGTAATTCCCACCAGAAGGCAGCACTGAAAGACAGGGTAACTTTATTAAACTTTTCATTATGATATATTTTTTCTTCTCAGCTTGAAGATATATTTAAAATGTCTCTAATGCTATTAATTCAGTAACCTAAAAAACTGAGAGCACAGAACTGTAACTATTGACTATTATCAAGAGAAAACATTTCTAAGTCGCAGCTAGTACTTTTTCATAAGAACAATTTAAAAAATAGTAGCATTATTAGAAAGGTTGAGCAGGAGAGATCCCTAAAATAATTTAATCATAATTTCCCTCTAGGTCTTCATTTAAAGAAGTAAAACCTTTGAACTGGGCATCTTATGCTTTCTTTTAATAGTACTACAGGGGGCTCAGCAGATTGAGAACCAGACCCACAGACAGAAGGTTCTAGGTTCAAATTTGGCCTCAGACAGATCACTTAATTCCCATGGTCCAGCCCTTACTGCTCTTCTGCCTTGGAACCAATACACAGTCTTAATTCTAAGATGAATGATAAGTGTTTAATATAGATATAGATATTTCCCTTCAATGTCATCAAAATCTCATTTGTTGAGGTGACAGGGGTACCTCTTGTATCTTCCTCACTTCCACACTTATTCTCCCTCTTCGTATGGAAATTAAATACAAGGCTAAGAAGTTAGTGGAAATCAAAATTAGTTCTATTATGACTACATTCTGTCTTGGTGAAGTTTTGATTCCATATTCAATTAAAGAAGAAATAGTCTCGTGAACTACTTTGAAATATAATTTCTATTTCTGGAGGTATGACTCCTTGGGGTCCTAATGTGTCTGTACTAAAATAACTCCTGATAAAATCCCAATCAGTTTTCAGAGGGTGCCATTGTAAGAGATACTGTTCTACACAGGGAGAAGTCTTGAAGTATTTATACTTAGCAGCTAAGTTGAGAATTGATGACTGGATAGATGAACTCTAAGAATAAAACATGACATTTATAAATTCACTAAAAATGAAGTATTATATGTATCCAGTGAATGGTTGTCATTGGAACCCCTAGTGGGGCAGTAATCACTTCAGATAATGAATGGAAGTGAAATATGGAATGTAGGAGAGCAGAAGTTTCATTAAAAAGCCACTCAGGTCACATTCCTAAGGTTCTACTGTGAGGTCTATAGGGCAGCAGATTTGTTTTGACAAGGAATAGACAGGTATGTGTTTTAGGAGTAATAGTAGTATCTTATGGGGAAAGTAGTTTCTTTCACTCTATGGCTGTGGCACCATGTTTGTTTTTGCTTTCTTAAAATAAACTCCAAATATCTCCCATTTTTCTCCAATGGGTGATTTTTGAGTCCTCTTTAATGTCATCAGAGGGGGGGAAAGTAGAAAAGGCAGTAATGATATAGTAGAAAAGATAACTACCATTTATATAGCATCTTATGGTTTTCAAAGCCTTCTGAATGCTTTATCTGATTGGATCTGTGAGGTAAGTTCTATTATTATTGTTGTTTTACAGAATGGGAAAGCAAGGTAGAAAAGGTTAAGTGACTTGCTAATAAATATAGAGGGAGGATAGGAACTTGGTTTTTTCTGGCTCCAAGACAAAATGCCCTATCTATTTAAAATCCCAGGACTACCACTGAATACTTGTGTATCCTTGGTCACAACACCCTGGACCTTGGACCCTCAGTTTCCCTTCAGTAATGAAGCTGTCACCCTATGATTTCACCACTCTCATCTCTCCATCCTAACACACAGACACACACTCATACACACACACACACTCACATACACACACAGATACACACACTCACACACACACACACACACACACACGTATACATTTGTATGCCCAGAGAGACATACACACTTATACCTTTAATTGGCAAAATCACATAAAGAAAAATTTTCTCCATTTAAAACAGTTGTGAAAATCCAGTTGGCTGCTTTAAGTTCAAACTAATTTTCTATTCTATTCTATACCTTATTCTCAGGTGTGAATAAATGGTTTGGAATATTGCAGAGAGGATTTCTGTGTAGATATGATTTGGGCTTTGGAAGTCACTTGAGGGGCCACAAATAAAAAGAAAGTGAATAAATGTGGGTGGCTTTATTTTCATGATTATCTTGTCAAACGATAAACAGCAGAGTGCCATTAAATAAACCTGTCTGACCTTAATGCTCTGTGTAAAATCCCTATGAAGTGACTTCAATGTTGAGAAGAAGGGAAGTGAGGAGGCTAAAAACTGGTGGTAGTAATGAATGGCCTCATTTTTTAAAATGTTGATATAAAGTACAGATAAATTAATAAAATAATTATGCCACCAATTTTTTAACAATTTTTGCAATTCAGACCTGAAACTCATTCTATAGCTTGTTTTCCCTTGTTATACACTTCTTTTCCTCTTCATTTTCTGAATCTCTTTGTTCTTTTTGATCTCCATTGTGCTTGTCAATTATAAATACTGTCAGTAAAAATTTCTCCTTCCACCATTCTTTTCTCCTTTTTCCTTCTCTTCTTTTTACCCCTTAATCTGTTCTTTCTTCCTTCTCTCCCTCAATTTTCTCTTACCATCCCAGGAAATTCAGTGATACCATCCATGGAACACTTCCTTTATATATTTGATAAGTACATTTTCTTAAACAAATCCTGTCACAGATGTTCTAATAAAGAATATCCTTCCTGGGAGCAGCTGGGTGGCTCAGTGGATTGAGAGCCAGGCCTAGAGACAGGAAGTCCTAGGTTCAAATCTGGCCTCAGACACTTCCCAGCTGTGTGACCCTGGACAAGTCACTTGACCCCCATTGCCTATCCCTTACCACTCTTCTGCCTTGGAGTCAATATACAGTATTGATTCCAAGACCAAAGATAGAGTTTTTTATAAAAAATTAAAAAAAAAATAAAAAAGATATCCTTGCTGCAGAACCTCATTTAATTTCATCTTCTTTCCTTGTAAATCAGGTTAACTATAGATAATCTTGAACATATGCTGGCAATAGGCAGCATAAGCAAAGGCAAGACATAGAGTTGGGAAAGGAAGACATATCTAATTTTGAATGCCTAATTTGATTAAACCTGGTAGCAAATAAAGGGAAGGAAGGTGGAATAAGAAGACTGGCTGGGGCCAGCTTGTGGAGAACCTTGAATTACAGGTCTTTGGGGGTACAAAGCTTGAAGGGAATTTCAGAGTGAAGTGATGTTGGAACATGCGTGTCTTAGAAAGGATAAGTTGGCGATAGAGACCCGAGTGACAATGAATCTGCATTGCAGGTGGCACGTTCTTAATTAAAAGTGGTTTGTCGACATGCATATGTCATAGGAGTTTGTGCTTGTTATCCCCTCTTCCAACTGGGGCACATCCCCATTAGAACTCCCGAGCTGCACATGTGAAAGGTATCCTGTGAGCTGTCCTGCATCCCATCTTATATGACTTCCCTCCTCAACGTGCTGCACTTAGAAAGCTGCTGCTTATGGCTGAGATGCCTTTTATAGCTCAGAAGTAAATTGAAAGTTAACTGGCTCACCTGGGGATTCCAGGGATGACCTAAGGCTCGTTAACACTGTGTTCTACCCAGCTGAGACAATTCACTTGAAAATTAGCATTTTCCCGATTCTTTCTCATAAATTTTTCTGATATTTTATATAAAATGCTAAGCAGGTCAATCAATTAATTAGGGCCAACTGCTCTCTGATATTCTATTTGAAAAGCAATTCTCATATACAAATAATATGTTTATTTATGTTCATAGATATATAAACATGCATATATATAATTAGATTTTACTTATACTGTTTCTTTTCTTTGGATATTACATTTCAGGTCAGAGAAGGGAAAATGATTAATTAGAAGTTCAAATTATGTAAAAAGGTTTCTGATATTCCTAGAAAACTGTGGTTGGATGATTATATGTAAATGATTTTTAGTAAAATAGACTTTATATCCTTAGAAGCTACAGGTTTATAGACATTAAACTACTTCAAAATGTATTTTCAGTTTTGATAAAAGACCAGATATTGTGAATCAGTTCGACTTTTTGCTAACTTAGTCTCCCTTGGGTTTAATCATCCAACCCTAGTTAACATTGTAAAGCAACTACATTAATGTTATATCACTTAAAGTCTGGAAAAGTTAAGGGGGAAAAGGAGGGAGGTGTTTTAATCACTTGTGTTCTTTTATGAGGATAGTGTTGGTTATTTTACTAAACATCGTAAAAGAAATAAAATATATAACATTTTACAGAGCCTTAAGAATTTTAAAAAAAAAGAAATCTTTGGTACCTTAATGAATTGGAATTTCCATTTATCATTAAATATACAGTGAACTATTGTGACTTTTAATAGGAATATTGCACAGTTCTACATGAGAAGTAGCATAATTAGACCCTCTACATCACATTTAAGAGAATCTCAAATAGTTATTTATTAAGATAACAAATATATGAAATGATGTTTCATATATTTATGATGTGCACTTAGCACAGTGCCTGGCACATTGTAAATACTTAATAATTACTCATTTTCCCTCCCCTTTATTGTGATATTAAACAGACTATTTTTATGTCAGATGTCTTCATTATGGTGGCTTTTTCCAAATCATTTCTTCATGATATAACTTTAAAATGGATTTGTATATTTAAAAACTTTTTAAAAATATGAAATAGAACAAAGTTCTTAACATGTTCATGCATCACATATATCTTGCTAATATCTGGTAATATTTTTGCTACATTAAATTATACTGATATCTCTTATGGAGTATCCCAAAACTATTGTAGGAACAGTAAAACTGCTACTCCGGGGAAATTTATCAGTAACATTTAATTTAAGAGATAATACATTGTAATTTTCATCAAATCATTGCTAATTTGGCTACTTTTTTATCTATAGTCATGATCTATCAAAATCATCCAACTATTTCTTCATTGTGACCATTGCCACTGATTTCTTAAGGTTAATTTGTCTTTAATATTTGTTGTATAATTTGGAAAATAATATTAGTTCTTAAAAAGAATACTTTCTTAACTGAGGAAATGCTTAATTAGGAGTGGGTAGAACAGTGAGGTAGTAAGAGTGACAGCAAAATATGGACATTTTGAAATAATTTAGATATATCCAGGAAATATTAATAGATCTAGAGTAATGCCTCCTCTATTGAGAACTTTTTATTATTAGAAATATTAGATGTAATATTAGGAATAAACAACCATCAATATGATTGCTAATTCTTTGAAAAACCAAAAATGTATACATAAATGTGTGTGTGGGAAAAAGTATTCTTATCCAAATTAAGCTTCTCATGTTTTGTAGGACTTTACCAACTCCTTCTGGTAAGAATCAATCATAGTAGTTAGTAAATCATCAAAACCAGTTTTCTGTCAATCACACACACACAATATGAAAGAGACAGAGGGAGACAGAAACAGAGAGAGAGAGAAAGAGACAGAGAGACGAAGTGAGAAAGAGAGAGAAAATATATTTTCCATGGAGTTTATTTAAAAAATACTTCCTAAATCCTAGAGTACTTTAATCTGCAGCACTGGCTCATTGACTCCTTCAGTTCTGATCTACTTAGAAACCTTGCTCTTGTGCTAATTAAGGAGACAGAGGGAGAGATTAAGAAAATCCCTTTAACATACCCCCCCAAATCCTTTTGGATACCAGTCTCCCCAATGGATCTTTCAAACATAACTATCTTATACTCATATTCCTAGTCAAAGTTGCCTCTACTATTAATTCTTTCTAGTAGAAAACTATACTATTATGAGAAACAGGGAAAAGAAAGAGAACGAAAGCAAGCAAAACCAATCTTGCAACATACAAATCTCAAATTACAAACAATTACAATTAATTACACTTACAAAATTATAAATAATTACAGTTACAAATAACACAATCCTGACTATATAGAAATAAGAACCTAAAGATATTATTCCATATTCAATGTATTATTATGTACAAAATATAAGAATATTATATAAATTATTATTTATTATATTATTAAATTATTATAGAAATAAATATATACACACAAGAATATCATATAAATACAACACCTAATATTATAAATCTATTATAATCTATTTATGGAGGATAAATAGTAGCATCAATACAAAGCCATTAAGTATAAGAGCCAAAATTGTAAGTGAAAAGAGAAAAAGGGACAAAAAAGACCAGAATATGGCTTATGTATCTTGAGTTTTCTTAGCACTCAATTCCTAAATCTTACTCCACTCTCATGACCAACTTTGATCCAGGGATCCCCTGACACTGTTCTCCTTACTATTCCAAAACCACTCCATCCATTAATTCCATAAATTTTCAACAGCTGTCCCCCATACTCCCTCCTCATCTCTTCTTGTGTCTGACTCCCTTCAAATCACAGATAAAATCCCACCTTTTATGAAAAACATTTCCTGATTCCCATTAACACCAGTACTTCTCCATCTGTTTACATTATCTCTAATTAATACTGTTTATATCTTTGTACAGAGTTGCATGCATATTGTCTTCCCCATGAGACTGCATATTTTACCATCACGTAGCAAGTGCTTGATAAATGCTTATTGACTAGGGGATAGGAAAAGGTCATTGGCCTTTATTCTTTGTCTAGAATATTCAAATAGTTTGGCAAAAGATCTTACTAGACCTAAATCTTTTCATTGAGAGAAAATCAATCAATCAATCTTCATTCTCAAATGCATTTACAAAGTATAAACATTGAACCCTTTCACAAATAATCTGCATCCTGTTAATGTAGACACTGAATTTTATTTATTTAGTCAATTATACTGCTGGGAATTTACATGGAAAAAATTGACTTCATTTTTTTCTCCATGAAAATATTTACAGTTGGATAAGATTTGAAACATTTATTATTGGAAGAATGAAGTCAGTCTGGGAAAATATTCTATGGACTAACAACCTCCAGTTTATGTTGATACTTACTTCTCTTGTTTAGTTTTAGAAGTGAAATAGTTTGACATTGCAGGCACTTTGTTACCTACATCTGCTCTAAAAGGCAAAGGCAGAGAGGTGGATTTTCTAAAATAATGGTAAATGGCAAATAGGAATTTTTGTATCTTCTTTTGCCTGGTCTGTAATGTTCATAGCATGATATGTCCTCACACTTGGCAGATTTAGCTAAACTCTTGTCTTAGCCACCATGCCTGTGTACAATACTAGAAAGGGAGAGACATAACAAAATGAAATCCATTTATTTTTATAGTCAGCATTTGGTTTGCTCAAACCTTGAAGGCAATGAGTGTTGCTTTTAATTTTGTTATTGAAAAAATAGTATAATTATCTTATCTAAAAGAAATTAAAGCCCCAGTGTAAGGATAGCCATAACTATAGTTCTGCTATAGCATGTTTTGAACCTGACTTGTAATGCATGACAGACTTCCATCTAGACAAATAATAATTCCAGTAAATTTGATCTCAATGATGTGGGTTTTCCCCCCAAAAATGGAGATTATGACCTAATCATACTTGGCTTACCTACATGTTTCTTGTCTATATCCTCATATATTTACATAGACAGCTTACTAAAGAGCTGAGGACCTTGCATGACTTCTTTTTACATTGTGTTGATACCAACAGGGAAACAAATAATATACGTGAATTGAAGAGCTGTTTTGTAACTGGAAAAGCCCTTTTGGTTGTCTTTATTGTTGTTCAGTCATTTTTAATTGTGTCCAACTCTTTGTGATTCCATTTGGGGTTTTCTTGGGAAAGATATTGGAGTGTTTTACCACTTCCTTCTCCAGTTCAATTTACAGATCAGTTATTGAGATGAATAGGGTTAAATGATTTGACACAGCTAGTGAACGCCTGAGGCTGGATTTGAACACAGGTGGATGAGGCTTCTTGACTTCAGGGCTAGCAAGCTATCCTTTATGTCACCTAGCTGCCCTTGAGAAAGCCCTAGTCTTCATAGTTTGGCAAGTTTGGAAATGATCCATGATCAGTCTCTCAGAATACCTATAGGAAATATGGACAAATGGAAGTTCCATGCAGATGGGTCAGATGGTTGAAGATTAATCATCTAAATTTAAATAAAATTGAAAAAGACATTTTTTTTCTGGATTGCTCAGCCTTGCATTGCCAATTTTCAGTTGTGTGATTCTAGGACAAGAGATAAAGAAAAAAGGGAGAGAGGCTTTCCAAGTATTCCTGGATCAACTGCTTATTTTTTCACCCTGTGGGAGAAGAGCTTTAATTCCTATTTAGTCCAGAAAATTTGGCAAACATATCCCAACCCCTAAACACCTCAGCAGACTAGACAAGTACTAATCCCTAATGATGAACCTCTACTAATGAAGACAGATTGTTTAAAGCTTTGAGTAAAACAAAAGAGATTCGGGCTCCTGGGGACTTAAAAGGGAATCATAAAATTATTTTTTAATATACACCTTGCATGTGTACAGTACCTTATTTTTTCAAAACAATGTATACACTATAATTTATTACCAATAACCTTGAAAAATAATCAATGAAGATATTATCTATCCCATTTTTTAGGAAAGAATTTGAAATTCAGAGACATAATTACCTGGGTGAGAATTGGAGGTGTTCAAATCCCAGTCTTCTGCCCCCCAGGTCAGACATTTTTCCATGAGAACATACCATCTCTAAGATGTAAAAAACTACATGCCCCTTTAATATTCAAGGTTTTGTGTCTTCAGGATTTGAAGTTATAATTAGGAGTCAAAGATCAAGTTTGTGGTTAAAGGGAATGACATTAAGGTCAATCAGTCATTCTACCAAAGTGTCTAATTGTCATAAAAAAGGAAAAAAAACATAGTGAGGGTCAGACTGGTCCCAACATTTTTACCACTCTTTAATACCAATGATATTTAATGCCAATACGTTCATTAGGAATTGGAGGGCCATCGATTCTTAAAATTGGTCTTTTCTGGATGTCTTAGTCTCACATAAATCCAACTTGATTCAAGAACTTTCTTATTATTTATTTTGAAGCAGCAGGTAGATGTAAGTTATGATAATCACCTAAAATTAAGAATATTTTAACTTTTTCTCATTTTTTGCCTTATATGTTTCAATATAGCAATGATTTCTTTTTTGATCCTTTTCCACACAGGAAAATATCATTAGCATTCATGTGTGTACATAGATTTCAAGTACATTGGTAATGTGGTATGTCACTGTAGTTGTCAGTTAATGTTCATTGACATCATTCATATTCCCATATAGTTATTGAAAAGATAATCAAGGGGTGGCTAGGGTGCCTGGCCAAGACATGGGTGGTCACAGGTTCAAGTCTGGTCTCAGACACTTCCTGTTGTGTGCCTTTGGGCAAGTCACTTAACCTCAAATGCATAGGCTCTAATCTTCTTTTGCATTGGTACCAATACTTGGTACTGATTCTAAGATGGAAGTTAAGGGTGTGAAAAAAAAGAAAAAAGAAAAGAAAAGATAGCAGGATATGGAATAGAAGCAACATTCAGCAGACAGCCTCATAAATTGCTCCTTTTCTAGCCATGATTTTTCTGAGACTGATTCCTTTTTTTTTTTGCTGTTGTTAAACCCTCTTAGAAGTTAAGAATGATGGGAAGAGTTAATTGGAGGTAGTCTTGTGTGGGGGAATGTGAGACTTTGTAGAATTGAAGTAAGCTAGTATTTAGCCTGGCGTCCTGGGGTATTAGCTCACATTTCTAAGTAATACCAAGCTGGGGCTTGACCAGCTAGGTGTCTTGCCATCTGTCATTGAACCATACCCAATAGTTGACTCAAATAATAAAAAATAAGAATTGAAAGCATTGCAGAAGAAGAAAAATGTATTAGAGAACGAAAGCACATTTAGAAATGAAAGTTTGGACATTGGTGTAGTTACATATACAGACCACAATTGACACAGATTTGAACTGTTTGCTAAAAATTGAATTTTGAGCACTTAAAAGATCTGCTGTCAGCAGCTAGAGCCACATTGGCAACCTATGGAAAAAAAGTCCACATTTTTCTACAATTGATTTATGGTTTACTGAGCAAAAGAACATTGGGTTTTGGGGGGGAAATGTCATAAAACTGAAAAGAAATATGAACGACTATAGTTTTTGGCAACCTTTTATCAACGCTGCTAAGCCAAAAGGGCACTCTGCCAAGCCTCAGACTCTATTGCCATTATATCTAGAATAGATAAAAATACTGTAAGAGGAAAAAATAAGAAAAGGCTGTACTACTGTATTATAATTATAGAGTAAGCAAAAAAATTGGAGAACTGGAAAAATGGGTTACACCTCTTTCATCTGATATAGGGATTATATTTGTGGTATTTTTCTTCTTCTGTAAGATATAGACTAAGGAAAATTTGATTCCCATTCTGGTTACAGCATTAACACTAGCAAGCCTTTGTCCATGGCCAAATAACTTCACTTTTTAAATACCTCGGTTTCATTTGTTGAAATGTGGGAGTTGATCTTTAAAGTCTTTTCCAGCAATAAAATGTTAGGGTTCAACATATTTATATAAAGAAATCTTAGCAATC
This sequence comes from Monodelphis domestica, assembly GCF_027887165.1. Lineage (NCBI taxonomy): Eukaryota > Metazoa > Chordata > Mammalia > Didelphimorphia > Didelphidae > Monodelphis > Monodelphis domestica. Next base: position 117,794,365 of record NC_077234.1, on the reverse strand, counting down.
GGAATCTTAAAAAATGAAACCAAAGAGCTTGATGTTAATCCAAAAGCATATTGTTAAATTTTCCTTGAATTTTATGTTATTCAAGAGAGCATAATAAAATTTGAATATTAGCAAAATATAATAAAAATAGTGCTACTTTTTCTTTCTTGTTTAACAAAGTAAACTCCATTCAATTCCTAGATGACTGAGACTGAAATACTAAAAACATTTACTTTCTTATAAGTATTAAAATAAGTTTTAAATTATTATATAAGTATATTAAATAATAACCAGCATTGATGCTCTAGTGTATGTACTCTTCCATAAGAGGGATAAACAATACATCCATATGCAAACACCAGGAATGTAGTAAAGTTAAAATTTAGAATTGGCAAGACAATGGAAAGAACAAAAGAATTAGGGATTTTAAGTCAGAGGCTGAGAAATTAAGCCCTACTATGACAAGCTATATGAAATTGAACAAGTCTCTTAACTTTTCTTAGTTCTTTTGCTCGTTTATAAAATTAAACTAACAGTAATTAATGTCATCTAAATCTTAGATTTGTTATAAAGATGAAATGAAAAAATTTAAGCATACACACATACACATAATATATAACTTGTCCCAAAATTTTTAATGCAATTGTAAACTTGAGTAGTTTAAAACCACACTACAAATTTTGAGGCAACTTGTACATATATATGGTATAAAATCTGGTATATTTACCATGAACAACAAAATATTTATAACAATACTCTTTATAATATCAAAGAATTGACTAGGGAATGGATAAATAAATTATTTTAAAAGAACATAATGAAATATTACTGTCTTATAAAAACAAACATCAAATACAATGAATGCTGAAAAGGCATGAAAACATTTTCATTAATCAATTCAGGGGTAAACAAGCAGGAGCAAGAAAATATTATCAACAATGACTCCGACAGGGTAAATGGAAAGAATAGTAACCATAAAGCAATCAAAAACAAATGTTGCGGAATTTTAAAAAGGACAAACATGACCACAAACAAGAGATCTGAGATTTCTCGCCCATTCCTTTGTAGAAGTGAGATGGCTCTGGCTGTGAATATATTTGTAGGCTTTTCCAGTATATTTATATGTTTTGCTATTTTTTTCTATTCTCCCCATGTTTTAAAACATTTGTATATGTAAATTGAACCTAATGATCCTTGCACCATTTAACTCATAAGCTTGTTATGAACATCAAATGAAGAATCAGTGTGAACCCTTTGTAAAGTAGTATGTAAATGTAAGCTCTCGTTATAAAAGGATTGAAGATCTTATTGGCCAAACTAAAGGGCACATTTCTCAAGAAAATAAATTTTTCATGATTTATTTTCCAAATATTTTCCAAATAATTAGACTAAGTATAGAAATTTCTCACTCAGAAGATGCATATGGAGTAGGTAGAAGCAGGGGGGGGGAAGAAAATAAACTACCCAAAGACCTGATCTTTGCATTCTTCTAATATCTCAGCAGTATGACCATACCAGTTGAACTATACAGCTCTTACTCTTATCTCAGGACTTTTCTTCTAGGTAAGGTAGGTGGCACAGTGGAGAGAATTCTGACTTTGGAGTCAGGAAGACCTGAATTTGAATCCTGTCTCCCAATAGTTGCTAGGTGGGCAAATCAGTGCACTCAGCCTCAGTTTCCTCATTTGTAAAGTGTGGTCAATAATAGCAACTCCCTCTGAGGCTGTCGTAAGAATCAAATGAGAAAACACATGTAAAAACTTCAAGTGTGAGGTAGATGCTAGCATTATATATTGTGGCTTTTTTAATTTTACTATCATTATTTGAGTGTGACATGCCCTTCGCATTGCCCTTTAAGGCATTTCACAAGGACATGTCATCATTGGTAACATGCAGTACTGTCTCTTCCCATTGCCCTATGGGTAATGGACATTTGTTATTATAATTGTTTTAAAATAATTGCTTCCCATGATTGGCAGTCAGAGATTATTGCTAGAAGACTATGATTATTATATTCATTTATTTGTATTAGTCATTCTAATAAAATAAAATTAAACAAATACATTGAAAGATGATTGAGACAGAGGGTAGATTTTGTTCCCACAATTTTCTTGTACCTCAAAGGTAGAAAAAAAGGAAAATGTCCTTAATAATGTCTTCATAGAGCTTCCAGCACCCAGTACAGTAGTACCCTTTCTTCTGAACTGGCTCTATTTTCTGTCTGATCTCAACTTTATGATTCACTGGAACCATTTTTTTGTTGTTTTGTTTTCTTAATTATCTAATTCAATTCACCAACTCAGTGATTTTTTTACTCAGCATTGGAGTATTTAGAACATTGTACTGGGAATTGAATTTGCTATTGAATTTATTAGAAGGTTGTCTATAGCCATATGTTAAAAAATGATATGGAATAAATGCCTGTGTTTCTAGAATAGTAATTCCAATTCGTATACAAAGTGCTATTAACAGAAAATCAAAACTTCAAAATTCAAAAGAGAACCAAGTTCAATATTGCCCCTCTGTTTTGCCCACAATTTTAACTTGAACTCATTCTCATTATTATTAATATCTCTCTTTGTTGTCTAAGTTCAGGATGTGGTTAGACACGCTTCCTTTTCTTCTGGCCTTAATATAGTGCACTCTTGGCATTCCACTGTGTTCCTATTTTGATCACAAAGATGCTATAAATCATGTTAAAAATACTCTTTTGATCTCATGGGTTGAATATTATGAAAAATCATCCTTGTGACTAAAAATAATAATAATAAACCCATAGAATTTGTGGGGTTTTATTTTTGCTTTTTGTTTTACTGGATCAATGATTGACTTTCCAATATAGCAAATTAGAGAAGAATAAGTCTATTGGTTTTTGGCATAACCAATGACAATAAGAGAAGCATCAGATATATTTCCAGAAAATAAGAAAAATGGAGGCAGGATGACAGAAGGGGATACATTTTTTTAGGAATTTTCCAATGATTAAGAAGGAAAAGACAAGTATATGTGTAACTATATACAAAATAGAATAATTAATGCAAATATAGTCCATTTACTGAAGCTGTTCTGAGTTCAAACAGATTTAGGTAATATTACAGAATTATAGACCACTTCTCTATCTTACCCCAACTAACATAATTAGCTTGATTTCATTCACATCACTAATAACCTCTGATGCTAATTGATATCTAATTGAATTGATAATTAATTTATCAAATTGGGAAATGGGAGCAGGCATGACTAGTCCTTTGGATACTCACTGGGGAAAGATTACCACTGGCAGTGGGAAATGGGGCTGCAATCACATTTTGATTAGGCAGAGGGGGCAGAGGCAGACAGGTGTGGGGAAGAGAATAAGGAGGGGAAGAGTCACAGATGATCATCCAAATAACTGGGTTAGAGTTGGGAACACTAAGGCAGCATGTACCCACTGGAGATGGGAACATGATTTGGGTGGGCAGGAGTTTAAGGTTTCATTTTTATAAGGATTAGGTTGTTGGACATTAACTCTTATCTGTGCCCCCATTTGGGGCTAGTGTATTAACATATTAAATTATCTCAATGTTAGCAGTAAAACTTTAAATTTAGCATGTCCATGATGCCTCAGGCAGCAGTACCTTTTGATCTTCTGCTGGTGTGTGGAGGTTTGGAATTTGACTGGAATTCGTATATCAAAGAATCAAGAATCCCAATAGTAGTGCTTGGATGATTTCTGATTTAGCAGATATTAACAAGATATTGAATTTTGATAACTATATGATATAATTTGCAAATTATTCTCCTTTGATCCTTGAGACAGTTTGTATGTGACTTGCAGTTTCCTCTTTGTATTTTCTTAATTTTTTGTATATTTTGTATTTCCTGCTGTTGAACCTTTGGACTGGCTACTTTTAAACTTACCATATTGACTAGAAGTGGGATGGTATTCAGGAGGACCCAAACAAGATAAAATTTTAATGCATAAATGTATGAAGTTGACTCCCTATGCCAACTAATAAAGGTGAGGAATAATGCTGAAACAATAAAATATTTAGAACAGAAAATTATAGATTTTGAGCTCCATGAGAATTTAGAACCCTTTAGTCCAATGCTCCTGAGGCCAGAGAAGAACTCGCTAGAGATCATTACAAGTGCATTTTAGATGCGAGGTGAACAGTTGAGTATCAGAAGGCAGTCACTGCCACATTCTTCTGGAGGAATCAGTGTGAAACAGTAGAGAGATCTGAGTGAAAAATCAAATTCTTCCACTTAACTGTCTGTTAGACCTGGGGGAAATTACTTAGTTTTACTCAGCCTCGGTTACTTCATTCTTAACATCAGGATATTGGGCTAGAGGACTTCTATCCTTTTTACCTCAAAATCCACAGTCCTGTGATCATTCCCTCTGCCTTTTCCCCTCAGTAGTTTATGCCTTGAACTTTTCTATAGATTTACAACTTTGTATGGGAAGACTTGCACAAAGTCTCTGCAGGCAGAGTCAGGGCAGGGTTGGACATTTCAGAAAAGGCAGTCTATTGGAATTAACCTTACTGCTCTCTTTCTTGGCATCTTACTGATTCTAGGTCAGTGCCATTACCCTTCTCTGATAGATACATGGTGCACTGAATAGAGTCACGAATATCTGAATTCAAATCCTGCCTCCAATTCTTACCAGTAGGGTGAAATCATCTAACTTCTCTTACCTTCAATTTCCTCAACTGTAAAATGAGGGTAATAATAATCCTATCTCACCAGATTATTAGTGAGGATTAAATGAGGGAATATGTGAAAAGTGTTTTGTAAAGCACTATGTAAATATTAACTGTCATCATCATCTTCTAGTAGCAGGTCTACAAAGCAAAGCTCTTGGTGTCAGAACCTTTTTGTATCAGTTCTACTGCTTTTAAGGAAACAGTAAAAGTCACAATAAGCTTGACTCTTTCTTGGTCCCCCCAGATTCTTTTCCTCCCTTGCTTAGATTCATCTATAAATCCATTAGACTCCCAGATGTGCATCATTTCAACAACAAAAGGGATTTCAGTATCCCTTCTCAGCCAATTGGCAGGTGAAAACAAACAAAAACACTAATTCCCCAATCCTTACCCATTTGTAGAAAGCCTTTTTCTCTCAGGAAAGAATTAGGAGAGAGAGCTATTTAAAAGTTGTCAAGCTCAGGGATTGGTTCATTGCTGTTGTTGAAGTCCAGAAGTCAGCAAGGGGGCAGGAAAGGGATTGAAGGCTGTGCTAGGTGTCTCTACAAAGCAGAGAGCCCAAAAATAACTCACTGATGGGAGATTGGAAAAGGCCTTGTGAATGACACAAGAATAATTTGATGTTCAAAGGCAAAAAGGCCCCAAGCCCTGAAGGAAGATTAGAATAAAGGCTGGCAAGTGTCCTTCTACACATACCAAGAGGAATGGCACAGGAGAGACATTTGAGGATGTGCCTTAGGGACCCAAGTCAGGGTTAACCCATAGGAGTTTGGTGGTAGTGATTAGAATGGAAAGTAAAGAGAACAAAATTAAAGATACAGATTTGAGAGACTTTATATTTAGAGAGTAAAATATAGTCAGAGCTATATGAAAATGAAGAGTTGCTGATGCCTGAGGAGAACACAGTATTAATAAGGAAGTTATGGGCAACAGCATCCAATGATGCACATAATGTAATTTGAATGAAAAATCAGGCTATAATAGCTCTAATCTCAATTCTGCTGTTAGGTAAATTTGGCAATATGAAAAATGAAGTTTTATTATATGGAGTCACAATATGGGAAATTTTATATATTATTTGAAAATATAAATTGGACTTACTCCAAATATGATAATTGGTTTCTATTTCTTTTCCTTTTCTAATTCTATTTAACTTTTGCCAGGTCACCATATTTTAGAAAAAAGATGGTCAGAACTCCAAGTTTTGGAAGGATTGAACTTGGATCACAAAATGTCAAAAAAAAAAAAACAACTATTAGAAATTCTATTATTATTTTAAAAAATTAATGAACTGAGAGTTTGATTTGTTTCATTGAAACCACACTGTCCACACTCTTCTCTAGTACTTTAAGATGGGGAAAGAATGAATTGTCATGATGTCAACATTGGAAATCTAGAGTGAAATTAAAAACTGGCAGGGCTTGCCCTAGAGATCAGTTTCACAGCTGGAAATTTTGAATGTGTCTGCCCAAAATATAGTGGCCAACCCAGCTATCCATCCTCCTATGGAAAAGAGAACAAGAGGAGCCAGAAGAGCAGGGGAATGATGGATGAGGGCAGGACATATATATATCAATTAAAATAGGAGCGACTCAGCCCTTTAATTGATAACAGCAGAGTGGTAAAGCCAAATGTTACTCAGGCAGTTGGAGTCTATTGATTTAAACTGGACAAAACTGGTGCTTTTATCAAAACCATTTTGCAGCTACACAGCAGTCTCCATCAAGCCATAGTTAGAAATGTTCAAGAAGTTCCTGGCACCCAGTGAGCAAGAGACAACTAGTTATTATACCAGGCAAATCATACAAATCACTTAATGGCATGGCTGTCTCAGTTGGATGGAAAGCAAGCACATTCACATGATATGGATTATACTTCAGGCTGGGTCCAGTGGAAAGATTAGGCCCTGCAATTTTCTAGGTAGAGTTTAAAACCCCTTACCCAGGGAAAGAAGATTGCTCATGGTTCACACTTCTGAGCCCTGTTCACCTGCAACATTTATCCACTCATTTTACACTGAACTGTCAACCCCTGGAGCAATTTGTAATAAATAGATGAACCCAACCATTGTTATCATCAAATAGAAAAGAACCTCTTTTAAAAAAATAAATAAAAAAGGAGGAGAGAAAAGAGATAAACTGCTGTTGCAGGACTGGAAGCTTGACAGCCAAAGGACATTGCTTTTGTGGGTGCTGGATTTTAGCCACAGAAACTTAGAGAAGTTGCTGGGGTGTTGCTGCTTCCTCCTCTTATTCATGGTTAAAAGCTCAGCATTATCTGGGCCATGGCAGTGAATTGGGATTTCCAGGACAGAATATTATGAAATTGCAGTGGTGTGAAATTAGAAAGGGTGATAGCATGATTTTTTCCCCCAAAGGGAGGCTTGTCTCATTTAGCTCTGAACTGTGGTCCTATGTCACAGGAAGAGAACAATAGTTTGCCACCCCAGCAGCAACCAGGAGGCCTCCATAGAACTACACATTCTATTTCCTGCATTTAATAGCTTTTTAATCAGACTATTTATTGTGGTTGGGATCACACTACTGTAAAAAGCCAAAGAGAGAAAAGGAGCATAAGCAAACAATTGTCTTTGATGGCAAAAGGCAGACAACAACACACTCTACTGCTGCGCCTTCGCTGATGTGATGCCCTCTTCTCCTCAGGCTGACACCATAATTAATTATAGCCATTTGTTTCATAGGAGTGAAATTCAATCTGGGCTTTACTGTGTACTCAGACTTGATCCCATTTGTAAAACCATATAATTCACTTTAATAACCTGAACACCAGAAGTATGCCATGAGATTAGTAACAGCTTCTTTACTTTATGAATACACAGTTAAATAAAAGGGCTCTCTTTTAGTAAGATTCCCTAAAGTTTACTGAGGTAAACTTGGAAGATGGGGCAGTGGGGTTGGTGGAGAAGAGAGAGGGAATATATTTGAAATATGGACCAATCAGACTTTCCATTTTGAAGAAATATACCAAAGGTAATTGATCAGGGATAGGTTAATTTAAAAAAAAAAATCATCATAGGTTAAGGTCAAGATTGCTTCATATTTTTAGTGTCAGACATTTTTAGAAGATTACATGCGTGTAAATTTTTTAAAAAATGAGACAGATCTTTTTGGGGGGACTTGTATTAAAAAAACTATACATAGTAGCTTTACTAATTAAAAATTCGCATAAGGAAGAAAGTCTCCATGTTTTGAGGGGGTTTTCTCAAGTGCTTTCTTGAATATTTCAGGCTTGCTAAAAATTCCCTTATAAACAGATGAATAGATATTTTTAAAATAACTGATAAAATTCAATATGTTGCCATTTTACCTGAGATAAAGTTCCCTATGGAGTTCAGAAGATGATAGATGCAAGCAGCAGTAATTACCAATGATATAAACAGTAAATAATGTATTATTTCAAGATTTATTTTATGATGTGCAGTCCTTTTTAAGGATGAGGTAATATACTAGATTAAAAAAATTGCTGAATAGAAATAGCTTAACCACATGTTAAGAAGAGGAAGTTTATTCTTTGGATGTTATGTGCTCTCAGCTTTTCTGAGATTTATATTTTTTTTCCCCATTGTACAATTTTGATTAAAAAAACTTTACTGAAAACCATGTAGAGTAGAACAAATAATAATTTCAAGTGAAAAGAAAGCCATTTCCATAGAAATTTGACCTATCTTCCATAACATTTTTGGCCAGGCAGATTTAGAGAAGCTCCAAAGAATAAAATAATTAAATTCTTGCATTATGAAACATTAGCAATTCAAGGAATATACATAAATACCACCTTTATGCTGATTTTAGAGTGGGTGAAGTCTTTGGGAAAATGTTCTATTCAAATAAACTGTTCTCTGAAGTTAATACAGTAGCTTGCATTATTTGCAGACAAATAAGCAGTTTGCATTACATTAAAACTATTCAAATGATTAAAAAAAGCTCTAATACTCCTCTATTTGCTTAATTTTTTCCTTCTGCTTTTTGCAATTTGTGATATGTATAGATTAGTTTTTAAAAACTGCAAACATTTACTTGATGGAAAAGCACAATACAATCTTAAATGTTGAACAACTGTAAAATGTTTTCTTGGTTGGATTCCCTCCCCAGTATGTGGGAATTGCTGCTGGATTTTTTAAAAAGGGGGGGAAAAGCACTTTTTTCTTAATCCTCAATGATAAATTCTGACAGGAATGTAATTTGCATAACAATTGGTCACAAAGAGTAACTCATTAATATGCAATGAAGTTCTAATTTGCACAGTGCCTGAAGCAATATGTAAACTTCATTTTGCTTTAAGATGGAAATTTGTTACAGTGCAAATATCACTGTGTATAATTGTATTAATCAGCCCCCCAAAATCTTTGAGTCTGGGGTCTTTATTATTCCTTTGTTTCTGTCCTAAAACTGAAAAAGCAAAAGCTATTCAGGACCACAGATTAAATTTTATACGCTTTGCAATATTCTTGATATGCCATTATAATTAGGAGGGGGGAAAGGAAAAAAAAAAAACCTTTACTGTTCAAGAGCTGTCTTTTATTAATGGATGCCCTTGCCTGAAGAATTCAAGAAGTTTTTTAAAAAATCTTTCTTGTTACAACAGCAAGAGTTCAAGGAGAGTTCTGGAGGATATGGAGGACTAGACAAAATGAATGCATCATTTGCAATCTACTCATGGGATGAGACTAAAACAATGTGTATAAATTCGTGTTTATGAAATGGATATTGGCTTATTTTGGCTAAAATCCAAAAAAATTAGCTAATGTCAATATTATCAGGTTAATTTTCACATTCAATTATGTTTAATCTTGTAAGAACAAACAGAAAGCAGAATTTGATTTTATCTCTATCCCAGAGCCATAAAAGAATAATAATCAAGAGTGTGGGTTATCCCAATCTCAGTTAAATTGATAAGCAAATGTTAAATTTTCTTGAGGTTACTAGTAGATAGATCTATCTCCCTAATGTTTTAGGAGTATCACACTAACCTTGAAACCCTTTGGAATTTGGCCTTTTGTTGTAATGATTATGCATACTTTTGTTTTCCATAAGCATGCTTAAGTAGGTAGTTTTTAGCAATAGAGCAAGTAACTGAAACTGATTTCCTTGGAATGGAGCAAGGGTTATTATAGTGTGGTTCAGGATCTTTGAGATTCCCAAAACCCTTTCAGGGAGTCAGAAAGGTAAAAGCCATTCTTTTATAATAATATTGAGATGTTTAAAATTCTAATATGGTAAATCTTGAGAGATCTAACCCACATGAACAAAGCTTTTTAGGGAACCTTCAATAATGTTTAAATGGAAAGATGTACAGAGAACCCCAAATTTGAGAACTGCTGATATAGAGAATTCCTTGGTGAGGAAATCACCTGTATTAAGGTGGATCAGTACCTTTTCTGCCATTTATAATCATAGAATGAATTGTCTAGACTGACAAAACAAGTAGGTCTTAGTGTTTAAAAGAAACAAAAACAACCCAAACCCCAGCATTTCAACTTAGACAATTTTCCTGTAAAGAACATATCAAGCATGCTCCCTTATTATACTGCCAATAGAAGACTTTGTTATTATAGATTTTGATCCACCAGACAGTAGAGCACATTCTTCATCTAACAGATGTGGAAACTGAGGCTCAGAAAGACTAAATGACTATCACAGAGTAAGTTGCAGAAGTTTATCACCATTAGGTAGCGTTAAAACTATAATTACTTGAAAAATAGGAAAGTTAATGTTTAAAACTGATTTTCAGAGTGTTATTGATATTTGACTGGTAATGTCACCATGATGCAGTTTCCATAGTTAAAACACTTTGAGGAACCTTCATATCTATAGTAAGTAGTCAGTCATTCAACAACTCTCACTAGGGCTCAATATATGTTGATTACCTACCTGGTCAACCATTAGGGATACAAAGAAAGATAAAAAAGTCCTGCCTTCAAGGATCTAGCATTCTAAAGGGGAGATGAAGTGCAGATACCTAGTAGGCTTGTAGAGTATAAAAGGAAGGCAGTGTGGTGGAGTTTAGGGAAGAAAGACAGGACAGGACAGGATCAGAACCAGTCTATTGCAGAAGATTGGATTTGGAGCTGAGACTTGAAGGTCAGAGGTACTTGGGATCACCTTGCTTTGCTAGAAGAAGTAGACTTTAATCCAGTATAACATAAATTCTGTATATTTCTACCTGATCACTGGAGGTATTCAAGAATAGTATTTACCTCAGGGGGTAGAAATATGCCTCCACTGCAATTCAGAGCAGAGTTAAGCCAAATCATTTGCTGTTCTGTTTCACCTATTTGTGGGATAATGCCATAATTAAGATGAGAATAAATACAGAGAGGACCAAAGTGCCTGCAAACAATTCGGCGGTGTTGTGATTTCCTGGGAAATGATTATGAAATAAGCATAAAGGGGTTCTTGTAGTCCTCGACAGCCATGGCGTATCCCTAGCTACCGAGAGAAATAGCAAACCAATTTTAGTATGGATCTTCTTTCCAGAAATAGGTCAGATGCTCATGGATGACTCATCAGGGTGATAAGCTAATGCTGATACCTTTCCAGTGCACTGGGATTTTTCATGTGCCTCCAGTAGTGGGCTGTTCTCAGCTTGCCAACCATCTGTCCTCAACAGAATGTGCTTTATCACAGACTTTCCCAATGTGCTGACCACCTCTAGTTATTCAGCCCATGTGCTTAGTGGATTGACTTTTCGCTCTGTAAACCAACTCTTTTACTTCCACTCAGAAAAACAGTTGAATGACTTTGTTGAAGCAAAACTCAAAGTATCAAAAATGAAAAGAAATTTTGTGTAGCAAAAATCAGCTCTGACACACAGCCAAGAAAGTCTCTTTTCACTATCTTCTTAATGCTGTCTGTGAATTAAGATATGGAATAAAGGCCACACTTTCAATATTCTTGAACAAGCTATAATCTCTCTCTACCATCCCTCCTGCCAATGCGCACATCCCATTCATCATATGCTGTAACTGCTACCTTCTGCTCAGGAGTACAAGATTGATATATTTTATGTGAAGGTTATAAACTCTGAAATGGGGGTGAAAATTTGCTTCCTTCATGAGCTGCTCCCCCAAAAGATTCATTTTTGATAAAACCCCTTAACAGGCAAGTGTTCAGTGTTAGGACCACATTTTAAGGGTTAACAAAAAAAATCATTAAAAACTTCTTTGCAACTATTATACCCTGGAATTTTAGAACTGTGATCATCATATCCCAACTATGTATTAATATTTGAGGAAACTAGTCACAGAGAATTCAGATAGATAGAAAGTGGTATATTTGAAAAGGAGTATAGTTGGAACAGTGGATAGAGCTAATGGGTTTGAAATCAAGAGGATTTGAGTCCAAATCCAACCGCTGAAGCTAATCATTGTGTGACCCTGGGCAAGTGGCTTTACCTCTGTTTACCTCAGTTTCATCAGCTGTAAAATAGAAACCCAGAAAAGGAAATGGCAAATCATCCCAGTGTCTTTGCCAAGGAAACTCCATAAAATGGGGTCACATAGAATTAAATCTGACAGCAATGGCAACAGAATATTTGAAAAATGCAACCCAGGTTTTCTAACTCTTGGCTTAGTTATCTTTATACTATAATGATCTTTTTTATGAGATTTTCAAATAACACATTTTGTCTTATAGCTTTAAAGTTTTCCAAAGTGCTTTTTTCACAAAACCCCTGTGAATCAATGAAACAGAAAGTCTCATTTTACTGATGAGGAAACTAAGTCTCAAAACCCTTAAATGATTTGTCCTATTAATCATTTTCAAAGTCATCATTTGAACTCATACCCTTTGACTCCAAAGGCACTCTCAATATTCTTTCATCTACTTTAGTATTGTTCAATTAGCAATCATATTGGAAACAGAAGCCTATGCTCTCTTATCATCAACCAACCAATCCCCTGTCTAGCCTGGTCTTGGTGGGTTTGATTTTTGCATCAGACCTTGACCTTTCCTGATTTTGCCTGGGAAAGTTTTCCCTTCTGACTCTATTTTAGCAATAGTATAAATACTCTGTATGGTCAGATCTCATTTTTGGCTCTATTTCAGCATATTCGAGTTTATATATTCTAGATAATGTGTTGAAAACTTCCAGAACTCTCTGTACCCACCAAGGTTCCTCTTAAGCATGGTGAACAGAGGCTAGGAGTGTGAACTGGGCATGCCAAAGGTAGGGACTCCCCATTTCTCTAAACAGAATCTGGACTGAGACTAAAAGGTCTTCCACCTGATCTTATAAACAGAGGAAGTAAGGGCTTACATTTCCTAATCCCCCCCTAGAATCATCAATAGGTAATAATATGCATAATATTGAAGAATTCACAGAAATCACCATTTTGGAGTCAGAAGGGGACTTTTAAAAGATTGTATAATTTCTAAAGGGAGCATTTAAAATCATCTTATTTCTAATGGAAACTTCAGAGCCCATATAATCTAACTCTATAATTTAATAATTGAATAAATTAACTACAGAAAAGTTAGTTCACTTGTCAAAGGTAACATACTAGGTAGTTCTAGAGACCATGGTTAATCTCAGAATTCTCAATTCATTTGAGTGCTAATCACCGAATATCGTGCTACCTTTCAAAAATGAGATATCAATTTTAAATTTATCCAAGTCTTAAAGCTATATAATTGCTATATTAAAAAAAAAATTTAAACTAGTTCATGAACTGTTGAGATTTTCTTTTTTTAAGTGAGTGGAATGGGAAGTTAACATGTATTTGAGGCTTGCATCAGTATTTTCATAGCTGTATAATCTTCAAGATGGGAAGAAAAATCTAACTCCTAAGGTTCTTGATCTGCAAAGTCAGGCTATATCTAAGGACTACCAAATAGAGTCTTTAGAACTATCTAAAGACTTTATGATGTGATTTTTTAAAAGCACCAAAGTATAAGAAGACAGAAATTCAAATGTTGGCTCTGTCTCCTTCTACTTCAGTGGTCATGAGCCAGTCACTTAACCTCTAAAGACCTCAGTTTTCATCAACTGTAAAGCTAATGACCTGCACCAGATGATCACAGAGATCTCTGCCAAATCTGAATTCTCTGACTATGTTTCAGGGTCATTGTGAGAACTGGGGGAGATGGTGCCTGCAAAAAGCTTTAGAACCCTACAATTCTGCATCCAAATGATTTATCATTCCTTATTGGGTGATAGCTTAGAATTGTGGCCATTGGACGGAGCTCCAGGTGCACTTACCTTTTCAGAGATGCAGCCTTGAGTGAGGGAAGCTGCCAGCTACTCCAGCAAGTAGGACATCCCTTAACTGACTCACCAGTTGGAGAGAGAGGACTAATGGTTACAAGCAATATTCCTGCAGAAATGAGAACACGGCACTGACAGTATCATGTTGTTCCATGGTAGACTAACATGTTTTACAGGGATGGCACTACAATGTTATTCTTCCTCATCCCCTTCCCACAGACCTAAAATGCCATAAATGCTGGATACAAGCTGAATTGGCTCATGGATCCTGGGTCTACTTCATTCCGATTCCGAATGGGGCAGGGATGGGGCTGGCTGGGAAAGGCTGGCCAACTGCAGCTGAATGCCAGAAGTGCCACTTAACCAGCAGCTAGTGATAACGGAGGAAAAACACCCCCAGCCAGGCCACACTAATGACACTCATGGAAATATTATATTAACACAAATGCCTAAAATCTTTGTTTTCCCGAGTCCTGCAATGATGGTTCTGCTAATATTTCCTCTGCAAAGGGAGGCAAGAGTGACATGTGGCAACACTAGATAGAGCAATATTGGGCAACAGTAGTGGCTTCCTTCCCAAAGGGCACAGGAGCATCTTCATCCAAAAGCCATGCGGAGGCTTGGAAACCAATCAGAAGGGGAAGCAAAAAAGAGTGGAATAGAATTTCCCCACTGCAGGAACTGAAAATACTCCGATGTTAGTGAATACTTTCTCTTAATGACTAGCAGTTTTAAATTGACAACATTATCATGTTTTATCATCATTTCCAAAACCTTTCTACTGACTTACTTGATCAGCTCTGGGTAAATATAGCACAACAACTGCTTTCTTTCTGATATCTCTAGAAGGAAGAGGATGAAAACCAAGAATGAAACAAAGACAACTCATGATAAACAAACAAACAAAAAAAAAGCAAAAAAGAAAGAAACTAACCTAGATGCCTTTGTGCATCAAAAGTTTTTTTTCCCCCCTTCTTTAACAATGAGGTGATAGTAAAAAGACAGACTTCACAGAATTCACATTATTTCAGCTAGAATGGAATAGAGAACTATTATAGAGTTTTGTCTTTCAGTAAGTATACAGAGTCCTAGAAAACCTATCAGCAAGATCTGAGTTCAAATCATGACTCAAATATTTATCAGCTATATGACACCTAGATAATTCAATTAACTTCTGTCTACCTCTGTTTCCTCATCTATAAAATGAGAATAATAATTGTATCCATCTTATAAGGTTCTTGTAGTAAGTGACAAAATGTAAATAAAGCTCACAAAGCAGATCTTAAGATGCTTAGGAAATGCTAGTTATTGTTATTTTTTAAAACCTTTTTGTTATTATTTTTAAAACCCTTACCTTCTGTGTTAGAATTAGTACAATGTATTGATTCTAAGGCAGAAGAGTGGTAAGGGCTGGGCAATGGGAGTTAAGAAGCTCAGAGTTACACAGCCAGGAAGCATCTTGGTTCATATTTGAACCCAGCACCCCCAGTCTCTAGGTCTCGCTCTCATCCACTGAGCTACCTAGCTGCCTCCTATTGTTAATGTTCTTATATTGAGACTTTTCATCTGAAAAAAGTCTAAAACATAAAATGTTAAGGTGGTAAAATAATTCAGCTAGAATAAATACATATTAACTAAATATCTATAATTTCCAGGACACATTTCAACTTTCAAGAAGCCCATAGAAATTTAAAGTGTAGATGAAAAATAATTATAGCTATCAATGAATTGATAGTCCAATAGTACAGCCACATTTTGTTATATGTTCTCTGCTGCCATATTTTATGATAAATTTTCATCATGATTCAATGAATGCCATTGTTCTATTATAGATGGAAAACACTCCATTCTTATTCTGTTTGCACATTACCTGGGGAGTTAGATGATTTTGCCAACGAGTTTAGGGAATTTTCAATCAGTCAACTATGTGTCTTTATAACACTCATGTTATGCAAAATCCTGGTAGTAAGAAGAATCTAAAGAAAGTAAAGTGCATCATGACTGCTCTTACATAATTACTATTTATTTTACTTGTCTATTTCATTCTCTAAAGTCTCCCTCTATATCTACATATATTTATATCACATATGTGTATGTATATGTATATGCATGTGTTGAGAGAGGAGAGCAGTGAGAGAGGGAAAAGAGACAGAGAGAGAGAGAGAGAGAGACAGAGACAGAGAGAAAGAGAGAGTCAGAGAGAGAGAGAAAGAGAGAGAGAAGGAGAGAGAGAGGAGAGGGAAAATAGACGGAAAGGGAGAGTTTTTTGTTTGTTTTTCCCATTTTGCATTAAATAAACCTTTCAGAAATTTGTTTGGCCTGCAAATGACTGGATCTTGACTAAATGTGCTTTTGTAATTGTATCCTTTTGTTTCCAAACAGATAAATTCAATCTGGGTTTCACTGTTTGTTTAGAGTTAATCCCATTTGTGAAACTATCTGATTAACAATTTTAGCACTGAAATTTAATTTAGGATTAGAGACAGTTTTAACTCTTATCTTCTGAAGCTGCTGAAGATGTGGCCTTTGGTGCAGGTTTGGAGAACTACCAGTAGAGTGAATGGGGTGGGGGGAACTTCAACAGCTGAGGATATATGTATTTTTTAAAGCTACCAGTGAATGCTTTTTCATTTGCTTAACTCAGAATCGTTGTCGCTATTGCAAGGAAATATGAGCAAAGGCCAAGTTGAACAACAGGCTGTGTAATACAGTATTGACAGGGAGAGTATTAAGGTCAAGGGGAATTGAAGGGAGACAAGATTGCTAGCCATTCTTCATCGGAGATCTCAACTTTAATCCTCAGAGATTGTTAGAGCCCCCGGTAGAAGTTGGGTGGTAATGGTGGCTGTTATCCTAAGGAACAGATGGCAGAGTGAGTGACACCTATAAATGTGCAGGCTATGTTGCTTCGGTGACAAGATGCTAAACCCTTCTGGCACTGAAGTAAAAAGACAGGTGTTTTGACACAAAAAAGACGTATTGAAACTATGCCTCCAGCCATGTGGAGAACTGGAGCCAATTCTTCAAGCCCAAGGAACTAAAACTCTAAATTGGGGTCTACCTGGCAAGGAAGAAGGGTCCCTGGACCTTCCTTATCTGTGTCCTTTTTTTGATTTTATTTTTTTTTATCAGCCTTGATACCTGTCATCCCATTGTGAATTAGCAGGTCCATTCTGGTCTTTCTGATTTTTCTGAATTGGTAACTTGCCTGTGGAAATCGTGGGCTGCTCATTTTTGAGGCTAAAGGAATGGCAAGTAGCAATTTAGGACTTCTTGGAAAATACTTCCATTACATAAAGTGGTAGAAGTTCTTCATTTATCTTTATGTCTGCCTTAAATGTAACATGAAGTTAATTTAGTGATCCCATAAAATATAATATAATTGTAATTAACAACCAGACTTAAGAGATTCCTGTGGCCAACAAGGAAACCACAATAGAGTAAACACCAAGTGAAAGATTGTATTTACTTTAAAATCCATTATCACTTCAACAGATTACTTTATTTAAAAACGTATCAAAGCTAATAGCATTTTATCTACTTGCCTCAATATAGTAGTATTTTCTGGAAGCCAATGAAAATAAAGCTAAGACAATCAAGTACTACCCTATGTTCAAGTTTGTTGTGTAATCTTTCTAGAGGAAATTAGACATATCCACACTCCTTTCCACTACATACCCACAATTTAAAATTATACTTTCACATTTATTTTCATGGAAATTGAGGAATATTATAACGCAAAAACCTATATTGGATATACTACCCAAAATCAAAATCCTGAAACAACTTAGAGCGTCCAAAAAGAAATTTAAATCCGAAATAATGATACTTTTTCATTATGTTTATTCCAACATCAAAATTAATTCTTTGTGAAAGAGGAGCAGAAAGTAAAAGCTCATAGGATACTAGAAATGTGCAAATAAGATTCCCATCTTTTCATATAAGGAAATAGAGATTTGGAAGGCTTCATTGACTTGCACAAGATTGAATAATTAGATGTAGAGTCAGGATAACAATTCAGGTCTCTTAATACCTAATCTGGTGCCTCTCTGCTGGTTTGCATTTTGAAATTAGTATCAATTTACCTTTTTGAGCTTGATATATTTGTATTCACAGTAATGTCAAATTGTAAACAGCTTGGTGGCACAGGGGGAAAGGCAATGTACTGGATATGGAGTTGGGAAGACCTGAGTTCAAATCCAGCCTCAGACACTTGATAGCATTGTGGATACTGGGGAAGTCACTTAACTATTTGCCTTAATTTCCTCATCTGTAAAAATGAGCTGGAAAAAAATGGCAAACTGTTCTAGTATCTTTTCCAAGAAAAACCCAAATAGGCATAAAAAGAATTGGATACTGAAAAGACTTAACAACAACAAAAATAAAATGATAATGTTTTACTAGGTGCCAACAAATAAATAGTGCTCAAGAAATGGCCCAGAAGCCATTATCATAGGGAAAACAGGTGAGAGAGTCTTGTATTGAGAGACAACAGATGGGCAACCAAAATGATACACTTTTACTACTGAATTATTAAAAGAGCTGGAGTAAAGCCTCTGCATCCTGAAGATTTATGCAAGAATTATTATTTTTTATTTTTATGAACATGTTTTTATATTTTATATAAATACTTATTCATACAGGTTGAGAAAGCATAGGTTGAAGGTGATATCTATTGGTAGAGAAACTCCCACAGATATGACTCATCAGTTCCGCTGGGGCTGCCAAACTTGTTGCTAACACTAATAGGAATGTCAGTATCTTCTTGACTTGTACAGCAGAACACTTGCATGTTCTATGTCACTGATATATGCTAATCTTTTTTTCCTTTATTTTATTTTAATAATAAATTTCCACATAAGTTTTCCAAAGATATATGTTTCCTGTTGTCTCCCTCGCTTCTTTCCTCCCTCCCTCTCTTCAAGAGATCATAAACAATTCAGTCTGTGTTATACATGTATTTAGAATATGTTAAACATTTGAATATCAGTACCTTGTGATGACTCAGAGAAGATGAAATCCATAATATTACTGGTTCATCATAATCTTGAAATGAAATTTAAAAGGCCTGCCTGAATCTTTTATACTCATTTAATATAGATTTAATTAATTTAAATTTAATTGAATTTAAAATAAAATTTTTAAATTAATTAATATAGCTGGATTTCCTCCAAGAACTGATAATTTATAATAATTTTTGGAAACAAAACTCATTTAATATTCAGAATATTTTCTCAAGTTAAAATTTGTATATTTTTGTATATGTTGGTTTGTGGCTTTGAGGACTGAAGGGAAGTAACTTGATCTCTGATTTCATTAATATGGAACTTTCATCCAGGAAATATTCTCAACCAATATAAATGAGTCCCTGTTGTACAAGAGAATACTCTTAAAGAGTTATCTGGAATTCTGAATATTAACTTGTTCTGAACTTGAACTTGAATTTGTACAAAGTCACTCTAGAAGTAAATACGAGAGGCAGGACTTGAATTTGTCTACCTGACTCTGAAGCTGACCTGTCCCACTATTAACCTGAAGGGGAAAAAAAACAACTAAAAAACTAAAAACTAAAAAAAAAAAACTCCACTCAACTACCAAAATAGTTATAATAGAACACATCTTTCTTTAATCAGGACACGGGAGACAATGCTGTCTAGATTCAGTAAGAGAATCTAAGAAGGATTTTGAAAAAAGGGTAATTAAAATGGTACTGCTAATTATATCTTGGTTGATGGATGGGTGCTTGAGGATTTCACAAAACAGAATTCTCCATCATCTCTCCCTTAGAATGTAAATAAACCAAAAATATTTTGCTCTATTCCCCTAAACATATTCTAATAGACATATATTTATAAATATATGTTTCATCATTAGGAATATCAGAGGTCACTGAATCCAAATTCTCCTTTTTTCCCCCACTTTATAGATTAGGCAAAGAGAAAAGTTTAGTGATTTGCTTAGGGACTCACAGGTACAAAATGTATGAGGTAGAATTTGAATACAGGCCACCCCTTTCTACCTCATATAACACTGTTTTTGTATTCCTACAGTTTTTACTTGGAAATTAAAATATACAAATGCATGTATACTTTATAGACATAAAAGTGCTAGTATAAATACTGGCAAGAAACTTCTTAAAGTAACTTGTTTAATTTTTTGTAGTACAGTATAGTTTTAAAGCCAAGGAGTCTTTTTATAGTGTTTTTAATTCTTGGAGTTCAGAAATTAGGGTGAGGCTAGGTGAAGCAAAGATACAAATTAAATTGGTCTTCTGGGACCAAACGATCTTAAACAAAAATCCTCTAAAGATAACTGGCAGGACCTTGGAATTCTGTGATATAAAGCCTACAAACCACTATGACATAGCAAAGAAAGCATTATAAAGAGTAAATAATTGATTTTCATTTTGGAATTCATAGCCCAGGTCCCTAAGTGTCTTAGGATAAGTGTCTATTGACTTAAGGTCACTAAAACAAGTCATATTTCCTTCTTCATTTCCTCCCTTTAATAGGGATGAAAGAGGCAAATTCAGACACAATTCAGTAATGATTAGATCTGTCCAAAACTAGAATGAGCTGTCTGGAGAATTGGGGATTTGAACTACTTGAAGGTTTTCATGCAGAGGATGATTGACTGCTTGTTTGGTATTTCCTAGCGGGGATTCATTTCATGTATAGGTTGGACCACATTGCCACTGAGATCTGTTTCAACTTTCCCTTTCTCTGATTCTATGAAACATATATTTTATAATTTACTGATAGCATTTTTTTTCCAATGCCTTTGCTATTCTCACAAATTCTTAAATCAGCTGTGTAGTTGAAAAGGGAGCTCTAGAATTAGTATAGATTAGCAAAGCTTTGAAAGCACACTCCTTGCAGAGATTTTACAATGACATAAAACATTCCTTGCTACTCCATGCCTATACCAACTTCAATAGCACAGGACAATAGGAAAGGAAGGAAAGCCTTCAGTATATTTAATTCTTCCTTTAGAATTTGCAATACAACAATACTACAACACCTTTAGATTATGCTTGTTTTGGTATTTATGAATGTATTTTTAATGCCCCACACAGTGTATCTCTTGGCCAAAATGAGAATCAACGTTTACATTTATAACTTTGAATCTATTCTAAATGACATTGAATTTAGTTTTTTATCTTGTGCTAATAACATTTCACAGGATAAAAATCTGGCCCAATTCTTTTGGTAGCATGGAGGTACATTGCTTCATCTTTGAGACTCTAATGTTTAATTATTATAAGAGTAGTCATGTGGCAAAGAAAAAAGCAGATGCAATCTGACTGAAAAGGAGAATACTACTATATCTATAGATTGTCCAGATTAGCTCTTTAGATATCCAAAGAGCACTACTAACCATATTTAAGCTCGGAAAAAGATAACCACAATGTGATATTTGATTTTGCCATAATAGAATTGTAATTATCCAAGAAACCCTTGACTATCTGAGTGCACTCAGATAACTGAAAATAAGATGTTTAATTGGAAATCCTTTTTATCTTGGCCTATCCTTAACCTCTAGAAAAGTATGGAGAAGATAGAGGAGTAGTAAAAGTTTCATTAAGTGCCTATTGTGTGCCAGACACTGTGATAAGTGCTGGGTATACAAAGAAAGGCAAAGAAAAGCTCTTGCTCTCAAGGAACTCAAATGATCACTCTTGGACTCCTATGAATGGAAATAGTTACAAGAGTTAGAATTGGAAGGAACCTATCATTCAGTCCACAAGCATTTATTAAATTTCTACTATATGTGAGGCTGATCACTTTAAGTCTCTGCTCTGATTTATACCAGAACCATAATCCCTTTGATTCATTCAAGAATCTATCTTCTTCTTGAACACCTCTTGAAGAAAGAGGGAAGTCAGCAACCTTCCAAGTCAGCCAGTTCTTATCCACAGATTGTTTTTGTTTGTTTGTTTGTTTGTTTGTTTTAATTTTTCTTCTAACAGGCAAATATCTCCTGCACTGAAATGTCTTTTCATTACTTACCACTACTTAGGCTGTCTCTGGTCAAAAAGAACAAATCTTAACTTCCTTTTCCAAACATCTGCCCTTCAAAGAGCTGAAGACAGCAATCATCTATCATCTATTTATTTTCCTTTTGGCCAAATATGACCTCCCTTCTTGTGGCACCAACTCTCCTTGCCATCCTGATTGTTTTTGTCTATCTATACGCAACTTTATCAGTCTTGTACCAAGGCACCTGGAACTCAACATTATGTTTCTGATGTAATCTTTTTGATACTATTCCCCTGTTAACAGAACTGCAGATCACAGTGTTGTCTTGTCTTGTCTTGTCTTGGTTGACATCCTGGATTTTCACTTAAACTGGAAACTGTAAACCATATCCATTCCCTACCCCCCCCCCCACTACCCCAAATCTTAGTGGGCTAACTTCAGCTAACTGAGAAAACTAGCATAAAGGAACTGTCTGCCAGACAACCATGGGAGGAATACTAAGCACTTAAGAGTTACAAGAGTGGAATGAAGAACACAGAAAGCATCCACAGTAGACACCAGAGATGTAGAAAGGAAGTTTCCCCAGAGGAATCTTTACAACAAAGGTATTTGTCTGCCTGCCTGACTTAGATCTCCTATGCCCTAGAAGTATTGCCAGATGAATATCCTGATTTGGAACAGTAATACCTAGTACAATGAACTGTTTTCTAAATATGGAAGATGTCTTTTAACTATGAGGTGTCTTTTTTTGTTGTTGTAAAGGAAATCCTTCTTCCTTTGATGCTATCATTCAAGATGCCTCATATCTTTCCCTAGGAAGCACTTCTCATATTAAAAGGATTATATGGGAATCTTGAATGCCTGCCCTCGAAGTCAGTCATTAGATGAACACTTTTTTAAGCACCTACTATGTGCCAGGTGATAATCATTGGAGATAGATATATGACAATTACAATCCCTGTCTTCATTGAACTTTCAATATAATGGGGGAAAACAACCTACAAAAAAGAAAACAGAAAAAAGGGGTAAGGTTATGGGAATGGGAGTTGGAGGAAACTAGGAAAGATATTCAGGACTCTACTGTCCATTCAGAGAGACAGAGTGGTAATGAGTTGGAATGATGAGTTCTTACTGAGTAATGAAATTCACTAACCTCCAAAAACCCACCAAACAAAAACCGACAACTTCCCTGGGGCATAATAGAAAAGTCAGAGAAGTCCTAGAGTAGTGTAGCCAGATGAGAAATGAGGTCCAGTTTTTGTTTTTTTTTTTCCCCCTGTACTGATAGAGAGCTGGTCTTGAAACTAGGAAGACATGGGTTCAAGTACTATCTTTGTTTATACTGGTATATGATCCTGGTCAAGTCACTTAACATCTTGGTGCCTTAGACATTTCTCTGAGACTAAACAACTTTTCCACTCTCACCTCATCTTAGAGGCATATACAAGTGAAGTGGAATATGGCTGCTTCTCTTGCTAAGCCCTTTAACTCAGCAAACCCCTGTACTCTTTACTATGGCTTAACCAGACAAAATGGTTAACAAACTAGTCAATGAACACAGACATTTTCATCCAGACTTTACTGTTTGATTTTCCCCAAATAGGCAGATTAGATTTAGAGAATTCCCTTGTGAATGGGGAATCTTTGAAAAAGCACTTTCTTTTCTTCATAGATAAGTATTCTGGAAGGTAAATGCTTCTGAAATATAACTATTTAATGCACATGAACCAAAATTAAAGAAAGGTGCCTATCTTAAAAATAAACCTGCTGGTATTAAACAAAATTCAATATCTGATAAGATGGCAGGTGTATCTTATAAAGGGAGTGCTTGGGAAGCAAAATATCCTTTATTTTATTTACAACTTTTTGCCTTCCCAATTGTTAGTCTGAAAGGGTCCCTGATGCCAGGGAAATAGAGTTACGATATTCATGCCCCTGAATTCTACTCCTTTTCTCAAACTTCTCAAACCATCCATGGTAAACTCACAATCACTTAGTTCAAACTCACCTACTTGTGCTTTCAAATGATCACACAAACTTGATAATATCAATACATAGCTGAGTGGCAGATTGTATTGTCACATATCATTTATTCACTTTGCCATTTTCTCCAAAGCAAGGTTCATATGCTACTTTAGTAGCAATTTTGCACTGAGATTTTCACTTTATCTGTTTGGTTTAACATCATATTTAAGGTTGATTGCACTAAGCTTAACAAATGAGCCAATTTATGTCATTCCAGCTTCCATAATCTTCATGATCTCAAATTTCTTCTGCAAAGAAACTGTGCTTTAAAAAATAGAATTTTAATTCCTTTTTGCCTTTTTATCATAGTTATTTCAGTATATCTTGTGACCCTATTATTCTCCAAACTCCAAATAAGCCCTTTCTTATAACAAAAACAGTTCACAAAAATCAACTGACATAGTCAAAGCATGAAACAGTATATGCAACATTCTAAACTCCTTTCCTTCATTTCTCTTCCAAAAGAAAAAGGCAACAGTGTCCTTGTCTCTTCTCCAGAGTCAGAAGTGGCCAATTCCCTCAATTTAGTATTACTACATTTTAGTTTTCTTTCACTTTCATTACAAAATGCATTGTGCATATCATTCATATTCTCCTTACTTCGTTCTATGACTGAACATATAAGATTTCCCATGTTTCTCTAAATTCCACATATTCATCATTTCTTGTAGCACAAAAATACTGCATTACATGTATATAGGGCAATTTGTTTAGCTACCCAATCACTGAGCCAGTCAGTTATCTCCCAATCAATGGAAGTCCCTAACCAGTTTTCTTGCTACTGCCAAAAAAATTACCATTGTCATTAAATAGAAATTGGAAAGACATATGAATTAATTTTCAAACTCAAGAATGAGGTAAATAGAAGAGGAAGATGGTTAGAGAAAAGGAAAGTCATTGACTTATTTTCCTCCTCTCTAAGCAAATAAAATGGTGACTACTTGGTCTTAATAAAGTACTACTGTCTCCCTCCCTAATAGCCTTCACTTCTACTGGCACAAAGGGCTTACTTGTTTTCAAACTTACCTCTTTATATATCTCATTCTCCATAGACCAGGTTTTGTGGCTTTAGGAATCTCTTACAGATTCTACAAGTGAATCTACAGGTGAATAAGACCTGTCAGTACCTACCTTGTCATAGTTTTTCTAGTTGTAAATATTTATTAAAGATGAGATAAAATATCAATACAACTAATGAACTTATCTGCAATTCAAATGGAGAGATGTCCTTAGTCATCCTTCCCTAGTTTTAGAATCTAGTAGTGAGCCCACATTACTTAGATTACTGTTCTTTGCATTTTTTAGCACTTAGTAAACAGCATAAGCCCTCATTCTGAAAGAAAGTGTCTCCTCAGTAGCACACCATTTCAATTTGGAATTTCACAGTGAGGGTGCTTTACCTCAAAAAGAAGAGGCTGTATGCCCCTAAAATATCTTTATTATGCTAATGGACAGTCTTAGGTATTATGCAAAAATTTGTCCAGGAGTCAAAAGAACCAACATTCCTCTTATCTCCAATGGATATCTCTTATCATTGCCATTGGGTGTGGTCAGGATATCTCCATGGTCTGATATCTTCTCTTCCCTATCTCCTGAACAATATATTTCCCATTTGTGTTTGCATTCCCCATGTGTCTTGACAGAACACCCTAATTCTTTCTATTCTCAATAGCTTCTCTACCCTTGATTTTTCTTTTAGGTATAATTTGGTTTAGTTACTTGTAGCTACTTCCCACACAACCTCTTAAATAGGATACAGAAATCAAGTTCTTACTGGCCACTAGTAACCAGCAAGACTCAAAAGGCACATAAGAAAAAGCAAAGTATTAGATGAATGAGTCCAGGTAGAAGTCTTTGTAATAGGATTCTGACCCTTGTTGATACTCTAGTGTCAACAGCATCAATTACTAGCTAAAACTAATAGTACAAGGAAATATTTTTACACTTTTTTGCTTACATATATCTCTTAGTAAGAAATCTTTTAGTTGTACCCTTTTATATAGTGTATATTATTTATTATGTGTACTATTAAAATATATAAAAATAGAAATTCAAAAGGAAAAAGATAAAGATGAATAATATTTTAAAATTTTGCTTATTGTTATTCAATAACTCTTTTTGTTCTCATATATGTATATATATATTTAGTGAGAACAATTAAATTAAATATGCTCTATTATTTTTGGCAACCTTGATTCAAAGATTCTAATTCTGAATTTTAATAACAGTTTAGTTCTTATTCTGAGTTCTGTTTATTTCAATACTGACTTTTAATGTTTAGGAGAGCTAAAAAAGTTATCTCCCAAAAGATCAAAATAAACATAGAAGGGTTTCATTGGACAGGCTTACTAAATCATGATACTCATTTTTCAATTTCATCTTTCAGTTATTTAAAAAATTTTGACCAAGTTCAAATTGTAAATTCTCATCTTCATTGATGTCAGGAAATTGGGCAGTATATTTTCTGGGCCTCGGTTTTAGACAGAGAATGGCTGTATTAGGTAGGGGGATGGGGCTAGTCAGGGAAGATGATGACAAGATGCTTTGGTGGGCCCTGTTTAAAAAATTATGATCCTTTTCACCTCCCCTTCCTCTTCTTTGCCCTCTCTTATACACATATCCTAGGAAGCCTTCTCTCTATGTCCTCTCCTAAGAGTCTATTTTACCCCCCTCTTCTTTGTCCTAAAAAGACAAATCCTAGTACAACATATCATCCAGTTTTAGATTTTTTTCTTTCTGTCATTTTGAAAAGTAAAAATATAACTAAGGGAAAATGTGTTCTTTAAAGAAGTCTTTATGCATTGCCTTACTAGGATTTCAAAGATAGTGAAGGAAAGCTTACTATTGAGTCATTCTTATTTAAAAGACAGAGTCATGACTCTTTGATCAGTAAGATGAAAATGTCTGGGCAGTGTGTGTGCTCTCTTGATCTGTTAGATTACAGACCTTGTAACTGATTAGTGCAATCTTGTAAAGCAGGAGGCTTTAGCAATGTGCCAGTAGGTTCCTACCAAATCAGAAGTTCAGTTTGATAGCACTTTGTTGTACTCAAAAATGTTTTTTAGGTATATAACTGCTCATTTTAAAAGTGAATGAAATGGAAATGGAGTGACCAAACTAATTAAAAGTTGTCTTCTGGGGAAAATCATGGACTAGCCAGGGAAAACATAAGCTGATATCAGAAGTACCCTGTGGCCATGTACACGCTGTGATCATCTCACTTCTTTGTGCCTTATTCTTCCACTTTGGGAACTTCAGTTTGGGTACATTTTCCCTTCCTATGTGGCCATCATCACCCCACTGAGCACTTAGGCCAATGAGGAAACAGAGCAAAGAGGTTTTATGTACACTGTTCTTCACACAGAGAATTCTATCTCTTGACTCCATTCCTTTGTCCTGATGGCCACTATCTCAATTCTGCCTTGTAAAACCCCTTCAAGATTTATTTCAAACACTACCTACCTTCAGTTGTTCAGTTGTGTCTAACTTTGTGACCCTATGTGGGGTTTTCTTGGCAAAGATAATGAACTGGTTTACCATTTCCTTCTCCAATTCATTTTGCAAATGAAAAAACTAAGGCAAAAAGAGTTAAGTGACTTAACCCAGGGCCACATAGTAAGTTTCTGTGGTAGGATTTGAACTCAAGTCTTCCTGATTATCGGCTCAACACTCTTTCCTCTGTTCCACCCAGCTGCCTGCCTTCTATGTGAAATGTTTCCTGATATTCCTAGCCAAGTGTCTTTATGCTAAAAAGTTATGCCATATTTATTTTCTATAAAGAATCAAACATGCATAGTGGATAGGGAGCTGGTTTCCAACCCAGGTGCCTCAAGACCTGCCTCCAAAGATTACTAGTCCTGTGATCCTTGGCAAGACATAGTAACTCTTGGGACTCTAGCTAGAGATTTGGAACACTCAGAAGACCAACTTGAACCAGATAAAAATGTAATTGGAATTGACTTATCAAAATAAATAAAATTTAATTAAATATAGATAACGTTACCTTTTAAAACTAAGTCAATATGGATACTTTTCTGTGTAGATTAGTGGCCCCTATTTCTATTTGAATTGACACCATTGCTCTAGAAAACTCTCTAAGACTATAATTTGTAAATACGGCTATAGGCAGCTTTAGTAGAGATTTCTTAGCTGAGTTCCCTACAGCAATAAAATAAAAAGTTCAATATTTACACCTAAATGTTATATATATACCTATATATGTACATTACCTTCCTGAGCCAAAAGTGAAAGCTCTTTAAGGACAAGAATGTTCTCATATTTTATTTGAAGGCAGCTTGGTGGCTCAGTGGATAAAATGCCATCCTGGAATCAGGAAGACCTAAGTTCAAATCCAGCCCAAAGTATTTCTTGGCTTTGTGATCCTAAGCAAGTCACCTCTTTTTAAACTTAATTCACTGGAGAAGGAAATGGTAAACCACTCCAATATCTGCCAAAATACTCCAACTTGCTACCAATTATTGGGCTGGCTTTCTTTACTAATCTGCTTTTCCAAAAAAAAAAAAATTGCTGTGAGTGCCATGCTTCTCCTCTCTGTTCTACTCCAAACAAGTCCTTGATAGAAGACTAACTTGAGTCTAAGAAATGGAGTTAAAGATAACTGTAGGTCCAAACAAGAGATAGAGGACATTACAAGTTGTAAAATGAATAATTTTGATAATATTAAATTAAAAAAGGTTTATATAAACAAAGCCAAATATAATCAAGATTAGAAGGGAAATAACAAATTGGGTTAAATTATAGCAAATCTCTCTGTTAAAGGTCTCTTTCCTTAATTATGTAAAAACTTATTGAAATTTATAGGAATACAACTCTTTTCCCAATTGATAAATGGTCAAAGGATATGAATAGTCAGTTTTCAAATTAAGAAATCAAAGTTATCAATCTTATAAAAATGTTCTAAATACCTCTTGATTAGAGAAATGTAAATTAAAACAATTCTGAGGCACCAACTCACACTTATCAGATTGGCCGGTAGGACAGTAAAGAAAATGATTGAAATTACACCCTAAGAGATTTAAAAGAGATAGATTTATCTTGAAGGAAGCCAGTAAGCAGAGATGAGAAAAGAGAATGAAGAGCAACCACTGAAAATGTTCATTGTTGAAAGATGAGGTATCATATGTGAGGAACAGCAAGGAAACCAATGTCACTCAGTAACAGAATATATCAGAGTAGTGGTGTAAGGTGTAAAAAAAAAGAGGAAAGCTTGTGGGTGGAGGGCAGGTTAAGAAGTATTTTGATCCGGTAATACAACTACTAGGTCTGGATCCCAAAGATATTTTAAAAAGTGGGAAAGGACCTGTTTGTACAAAAATATTTATAGCTGCACTTTTTGTGGTGGCAAAGAACTGGAAATGAAAGAGCTGTCTCTCAATTGGGGAATGGCTGAGCAAATTGTGGTATATGTTGGTGACTGAAAACTATTGTGCTATAATGAATGAGGAACAGGATATTTTCAGAAAGAGCTGGAAAAACCTATATGTCCTAATGCAGAGTGAAATAAGCAGAACCAGGAGAACATTATTCACGGTTAACTGAAATATTGTGGAAGGATCAAATGTGAAAGACTTTGCTATTAACTGCAACAGCAATACAATGATCCAGGACAATTCTGAGGATTTATGAAAAAGAATGCTATCCACCTCTAGAGAAAGAGCTGTTGGAGTAGAAATGGTGATGAAAACATATGATTTATCACTTATTTGGGTATATGATTTTGGTTTTGTTTTTATAAGATTATTCACTTGCAAATTGAATAATATGGAATATTTTTGAGTGATAATATGTGTATAATTCAGAAAAAATCTATTTTAATGACCTCACCCACTCCCCCCCCAAAAAAAATAAACATTCTAGGAGCAAATAGGTGGCTCAGTGGCTAGACAGTTGGGCATAGATGTGGGAGGTCCTGGTTTCAAATGTGACCTTAGACATCCTAGCCACATTGAAGTGCTTAAGCCAATGTAAGTTTGAACATAAAAATTCACAGAGGCTCCTACTTAAGAA
Organism: Monodelphis domestica; assembly: GCF_027887165.1. Taxonomy (NCBI): domain Eukaryota; kingdom Metazoa; phylum Chordata; class Mammalia; order Didelphimorphia; family Didelphidae; genus Monodelphis; species Monodelphis domestica. The sequence goes on along the minus strand of NC_077234.1, from coordinate 117,764,439 downwards.
AAAAGGAAGCTTTTTTAATCTTAAAAGCCAGCCAGCAATTCCCAGGGAGGATCTAGCTCCTTGCTGGTGGGGTGGGAGAGATTTTTTGGAGGGTGTTAGGATACCCAGACTCAGGTAAATGGATCAGGGGTTTCTTGAAATAGCTAGAAAAACTCCTCTTCTGCCTTGGAACCAATACTTAATAGTGACTCTAAGATGGAAGATAAGGGTTAAAAAAAATTGTAAATTACAAGTAATGATGCAAGCCAGAGAACAAATGTCTCTCAGACAGAATTTAGAATAAATATATTGATTATATATTTTTGGTTTGTTTGATTTTTATTTACACTTAAACAAGACTCACTATTTAACAGTTTGCAAAAGCGGCCGTATCCATGAATACCAAATGCGGCTGTACAACCTGTACCAGAATCTTGCTTTGATGTTGTTCCAATCCATAGCACAGAATATAGTTTGACTTCTCTTATGGAAACCTCAACTGTTGTCCTATATTTTACCCTGATGAATATTTTCCTAAGTTTAATTTTGTTACACAACCCCTTCCTTAACTCATTAGCAAGACAAGAAATAGCAAAGTCATTAGCAACAAGATGCCTTGAGGTAGGCTGGGTTCTCACCATCTTACAATGTTACACACACTGTTAGCAAGCACAGGAGGTGGAGACTGCTGGGGGCTCCTCTGTGCATCTCGTTATTGCAGCAGATTTTTGCCTTTCACTGTTAACAGGATGGGGTGGCACAGAGAAGTGTGTCATAGCATTGTGGTCGGTACATCCCAGGCAATTAATAAATATTCTTTGAATCGAGGTATGTTTGCCCAAAGCAAGGATGTCTTCTTATTTCTTATTCTTACTTGGTCCTTACTTGCTTCCCTTCCAGTTCAAAATGGAAGGGTGGGAGATAAATCAACAGAAATCTCTGTGAAATGGTAGAAAATGTCACTAGATCCTTTCTAGAAGGGTTTATTTTGGTCTATATTTCTCTTGAGTTGTACTCCCATTGATGCAGGCATTCCAGATTTCCATCCATCCAAACCTAATTACATAGAACTATTGTCCATATGCATCTAAAAATTCTCTACAGGATGGTTCACCCAATGAAGCTGGGGGCCTTTCTTTCTGCCTCTTAATGGAATGGAGATGCCAATTCATTGCTAAACTGTCCACCTGTTATTCCTTGCTTGCTTTGACCAGACTGTCTCTTGCTAATCATAAATCTCTTTTAAAATGCCCATTTTACTACTCTTTTTTTTTTTTCAAAAAAGGCTCTAGCCTATTTACTCATGATGATGCTGGCCTTTGGATGCCCTACAAATTCAAATCTCTGGACTTTATGGTATACTTCATGATTTAGAGCCATCCAGAATCACCGGAAGAATAATTAGTATTAAAATGCAATTTTGTTTCTGGAGAAAATTTGGCAGTTATTGAAAGCACCACACAATTTCTCAGATCTGATCCAGTTTACTCTTTTCCTCCTATTCAGCTCTAAACCTTGGTGATTGTTCTTTCTTCTGCCATGTCTTCTAAGGTATGGGCATTTGTGGACCAGCTCCATGAGTTAGATATATAACTACATATCTTGTTTGAATAATGGGCATTTAGAAATCCACTTGATTTTTCCTGTGTGAATAGTTAGCTAAAACTCTTTTCAGTGATTACAGTTTGACTAAGAATACCTCTAATGTTCCTGGGGTTGATATAGATCTACAAATAACCTCAAGAGCAGAGAATCTTTACCTTTCTTGTGTCAAAGATGTCTTTGGCAGTCTGGTGAACCAAAGAGACTCCTCAAAAGAAAATATGATAAAATTATAGTGGAAACCAATTATATTGAAATAGTTATCAAAATATTTTTCAAAACCCCAAATTCATATATCTCTGACTTAGAATCTCTCATTGAGTATACTTAATTAACTATAAGTTATTTTGTCTTGAGTTAGATTCTGAGTTGGACATCTTCCATTATAATAGTCTTCTCATTTAACAAATATATATTTGAGCACTTACTATATATCCTATAGTACCTAGTGATAGACATAATACACAACATGTGTACCTGGAGAATTCAGTGTGTGTTTATTCTTTCATGTAAGAAGAAAAAGAAAGCTTGGAACAAATTTTATGGTGGTTTGGATATTAATTTTCTTTGGATATGCCAGAAAGCATTTAAAGCCTTTTTATGTCTTTCTTTATTATAATAGATAAATATTTATTTTTTATGAGTAAGGAATATGAAGACAGTACTGAAAGGTAATTTCTAAAAAACATTTTATTGGTTAAGAAATTTTTTTCCAGGGTTACATGATTCATGTTCTTTCCCTCCCCTCCTCCTACCTCTCTCCCATAGCCAACACATAATTCCTTTGGGTTTTGCATGTTTCATTGATAAGACCTATTTCCATATCATTGATACTTGCACTAGGGTGATCATTTAGCAGGGGCCAGTTCACTGTTTCTCAGACTGTTGGAGGGCTGGACTATAAAAACCTAACCCTAACCCTAACCCTAACCCTGACCCTAACTGTACAGCATTATACACAGGGCAGAATCCCCTCCCCCAGATCAACACTCACCATGCTGACATCTTCCATTGTGCAGCCACATAATCCTTTGCTCAGAGCCTCCTTCTAAGGCACCACCCAAAGGATTATGTCACTAGAAGTAGTAGTGTAAGTGAGCGACACTGCACTTTGCGGTGCTGCCACATACAGTGCTCCTCACACTGACCACCAAAGAAAGAGGTGCCCCTTCCAAAGTGCTGTGGGGGCTGGATACATGGCCTCAAGGGGCTGCATGTGGCCTGCGGGCCATAGTTTGGGGACCCCTGATTTAGAGTCTACATCCCCAATCATATCCCCATCGCCCATGTGATCAAACATTTTTTTTCCTGGGTTTCTGCTCCCACAGTTCTTTCTCCGGATGTGGATAGTGTTCTGGAATGTAATTCCTTCCTGTTATTGGATCTTGTATTTACTATTAACTTGCAAATATATATATATATATATATATATATATAATAGGTATTTAATATGATCTAATGTTTCATCATTTATTTCTAATAATCATTAAGTCATATTATTTATTTTATTAGTTATATAGAAGGAAGAAATTTTTTAGCCACAATGATACAGTGACTTCCTACTTATTAAAGATATGAGACATTATCCTAGTCCTAAGGACTTACTGACTGTGTCATAGACAGGTTGAACTTTGTGGTGAGCTAGGAAGGTCCTACTCTGGAAAATTCCCATGTTGATAAACACTGACCTGCATTTTTTCCTGAAGTTATTGTTTTATTTTTGTAATGGAGTATTTAATATAATTGTATGTATATATGTATTATATGCATACACATATACCTATATATATCTATCTATATTGCATACAGAGTAGGCTAGCTTAAAAAGGGCTTAATTTAAAATACAGTTTAGATAACATACTCTACATTTGTGAAAACTAATATAAAATAATACTGCTTCAATAATTCATTAAGAAAAACAGAAAATATATCAGAAATAACTTTTTGCATTTTTATTTGAATGTAAGTTCTTGAAGAGGTTGAGGACAGAGAGAGAAGAGTCCTTAAAGGGACTTCTGGATACATTGTGGGGTTTTAAGTGTCAATATAACTAGTTTTGTATAACTTCATTTCAAAACATATGACTTTTATTTTCCTGGGTGCAGGTACAAGACATGTCTTATATGTACATAATTATTTATATATTTCTCCTAATAGAATATAAAGTTCTTTAAGATAAGGGCTGTATTTTGGGGGTTCTTTGTAACCCTAATACTTCCCATACTGCCTAGTGCCTGGAATATAGCAAGTTCTTAAATGTTTCTTGCCTTGTTTTAGTTTAATAGCCATGTGATATGAAGAAACTCACTTAAACCCTTTTGGCCTCTGTAAATCTGTAAATGAGGGGAATTGGGTTTAGATAACCCCCTAAATCTTCAACTGCATTGAATCAACCATATAAACTGAGACAAATCATTGAGAATGTATTATATAAGTACAAACACTTTTTTTCTTCTTTTCCCTTTGTCTTTAATAAACTCCATTACTTGGTTTAGGAAGCAGCAACATTTGAAGTTGGGGAAAATTTAGGCAGTCAAAGTAAAAAGGGAATATTGGAAAACAGTAATCAGGACTGGTTTTTTTTTTTACTGAGGGATAAGAAATGTGTAAAACAAAATGTTTTTTCTTTCTTCTCACTACCCCCCAACTCAACCTCTATTGTAGAAACAAAATAAACAAAATAAAAAATTATAGGAGTGCCAAATAACATATAGGCCTTAAAAAACTCAAAACAGATGTTCTAGACCATTGAATTTCTTGATCCTGGAGTTCTTTGTGTCTCAATCTTTGGGAACCAATCAGGAGACTCCATGTGCATATAAAATAAATGAAAATTTAAACATCAAGTTTAATTTTGATCATTTAATCAATGTTTTCTAGAATATCAAATCAGTATTAAACAATTTATATTATATGTTTGCTAATTATTTAACAACTAAAAACTGACTCATCCACTTACTCCTCTGAGAATCTATTTTGCTGGTTCATTAGAAGGAAGAGTTAGTCAAAATGATACTATGACTTATTACTTGGTAAAATATGAGATATTAACCTCGCTGATGTGTATCATTCTTCCTCCCCTCCATCCTCTCAAATGAGTTTTTTAGTTGCCAAGGACGAAATTTAAGTTCTGAACTAATAAACCCTTCTGAGACCAAGTCCCTACTAATTATAATTTCCTATGCTGCTTTTTTATCCTTTTGTAATCTCAGGCCCAGTTTTAACACCTTGTCAGGCATTCAGGAACCTCCATCTGTGCAGCCTGGTGCATTTGTAAAATAAACCCATCTGTACAGCTGATTAAAAACTGGATGTAGTCCATGTTTTGTCTCGGCCCTGAAAACGGCAGCATTACTGCACCAGTTGTTGATATAAGAGCTGAGTAGAGAGGAATCCACAAGGCTAATGGTACAAAATAGCTTTTAGTGAATTCATTTGAATTTAATAATACTTTAAAATAAAATCAGGATGAATTGTGATCACCAGCCCCAATTAGAAAGACAGGATGCCTATATTCACATTTGTTTTGCCTATGAAGTCCTCATTTCAGGGCCATATGCAAGGCTAGCCTTTCTGAAAGGCAGTGCAAACTACTGCCTCTCTTTTGTGATTGGTCAAGGTGCTGCTTCTTACTTTCCTGATGGGTAATTGAGTTTCACATCTAATGATTTATTAGTCTACCTGTTAAAATTCAGATTCTTCAGAGAGGGAGCACACAAAGCTGTTTTCAGCCTTTTATGCCTCACTGGGAAATGAGTTTTACTTTCTTTCCTCAGGGAAGAAATTGACAGGATAGAATAGTGGTTCTTTTTTGGGGGGGGGAGGTGGAATATGGGGAGTTATAAACTCCTTGTGGCAGTGTAGAGAAACCTATGGACTTATGAGAACAATCCTTTAAAATGCATAAAACAAAATACATAAGTTTTCAGAGGAAATAGATTATTATAAAATGCCATAAACTAAATGTATTTTCTAAACTGCTTTAAATACCTCAGGTTAAGAAGTCCTGGGTTAAAAGTTTGAGTGAACACTAATATAGTATATCCATGTAGAATAGGGGTAATTAGAGTGCTCACATAAAGAGAAAAAGGACATGAGATTATAAAGCAAAAGGTGCAGAAACCTGACTTTTCCAGCTTCAAAGTTTGACCAAGACCCCACTTTAGTTATATTTATGGAAGGATGAATATCAAGGGCATTTAATTGTACCTCAGTTTCCCATTTCCTTTTGAGACTTTTATTTTTTCAGTCCTGTTTTAATGAAAAAACATATTTTAAAAAATTCTTCAGGATAACCTCTCAATAATATTATCAAAAAATACTTCTTTCATCTGGCAACAACCAACTCTTCCTTTAATTTCACTATTGATTACAAGTTGAATCTAATTTATGTTTTTATCCTGAAACATAAACTTGTCCAGGATAACTAATCATGTTAAGTTATGAAGGACAATTTATAACTGTGAAAGTGTTGAGCCAAAATAGTGGAGAGAGAATTGGTCTCAGTACCAGGAAGACTTGGGGTCAAATGCTACCTCTGACATATGCTGGTTGTGCAACCCTTGGCAAGTCAATTTACCTTTCAGTTTTCCAGGAAATACTCTGAGACTCTAAATTTCAGAGCAGGTACTGATCTTTTGCATTGTTCAGGATAGTTTCCTTATTAGGAATTTATTATACAAATGGAAACACAAGTATGGATAGCAAATAACATAAAAATAATAAGCAGCTATATTTTCCTACTTCCATTTTAATTCATATTGTTGTCCCTTTACTGGAAGGTTTATTTTTCTTGTAGCATTTATTCCAATATCAAGTCCTCCATTATTCCTGAAAAGAAATTTAGGTCTAATTTTGCTATTTAGCATTAATGTTATATCACTGAACAAGTCAGATTATCTGTATATTATCTAATTTCATAGAGGTAAGAGAATAATGATTGATCTTTTGGCCCTAGAGATATTTTAATCTAGGACAGAAGTACATTAGATGGAATGAATTAAAACATTCCAGAAAGGATCTCCTTCCTCCAAATGTTTGCCTTACCTGGATAACTTTCTGAAAAATAAAAAAAAATAAAGCAACTGATAAATAGTAATAAGCAAGACATAGCTTTATATGTGCACATATTTTTTGTCAAAGGATGCCTTTTCTAATGGGGAGAGTTCAGGGAGGTGAAAGAGTTATGTAGATATTTTAGTGTAACAAATGAATAAATTTGAAATTACAAAAATTTGGTGATTCATTCAGATATTCCCAGAAGACATAGAAGATGTAGTTAATACCTTAGTATAAATTAGCTTATTTCAGTCACAAAATTTTAAGAGCTGAAAGTGATCAGATACCATTTTCCTTGAGACTGTAGCATATGGTGCTAGATTAGAAATCAAGAAGCCTTGAAATAAAATCCCACCTAAGACATTTACTATCACTTTGACCCTGCAAAAATCAGTTAGCCCTCATGTTGATTAAAATAAGATCCAAACCATGAGTAATTCTATACTTAAGCATGGGAGACAGCCTTTAAAAATAAGTAAAATAACAAATTCTTACTGATTGACTAATTATTCACTTAGGCAAAATGAATTGTAATTTTAATAAGGAAGAGAATTTACATAATATGTCAATAAGACTTTTTTGGGGATAAGGTTCATGGATTGGATGTGGCAATGAGAAGCAGTTTAAGAAATAGAACCATATGTTAAGATAGTGTATGGAACAGAGACTGGCATGGAGATCATTCCCTATAGAATTTAAGAGGGGTAGCATGGTAGAGAGCATTCTGTTGAAATTAAAGAGTTACTTCTCAGAGTATACCACAGACGCTCTAGTTAGTCAGAGAGAATGACTCAAAGCCAAGCTGTGGTAATGATGAAATTTTCCTCAAATACATAAACTATGAAAACTCTCCTCTTGGATTGTTTTACTACTTTTTCTAAGTTGAATCTGAAAATATTTTAGTAATTACTGTCCAGCCAGTTCAGCACTCTAATACTAGAACATAAAAGATATATCAATTCTATAGTAAAAACACTTTACTAAAATATAAAAGCAGAGCAAATAGCAAGGGGAGGGGATTAAGTAGTTTTTTACCATTTCTTTTCCCATAAATGAGTATAACCCTAAGAGTCTCCAGTGGAATAACAGTTCTTTTCAATCTTATCAGCATAGTGTTAAAGCTGGAAAATTACATCAGAAATTATGTCCCCAAGTTTTAAAAACATAGGATTCAATATCATTTGTCTCCCAAAGAGCTGATTGTTAAACATTTGCCAGCAAACTCCCGGAGGGATGTATAGTAAAAGGAAAAGAAATATTGTGCAGTGCAAAATAACAATAGGAGTGTTATTTGGTGATACCAACCTTTGTTCTGGAAACTTTAGGGAATGGGGACATAGTATGGTGGTCACTAGTGGGAGATTAACTACTCTAGATGAAGCAGTAATTAGTTAATGATTGTCTCTGATATGGTCATCCTGTTTCTCCTAGCACTGAAATCCTTCCCTCCTCATTAGGTAGTAATAAGACTTCTTGATCATACTTCAGGATGATTTCTGAACTTATAGGTAGGACTGACCCCAACATCCTTCACAACCTTATACCCTGTTCTTGTAACTGCTGTATGTCTGGCACTGAGTGGGGTGAGCATTAAACAGGATACCTGGGGAAGACTGCAGAAAGAGGGCTATCCATTAGGGAAGTCCAATAAGTGACACTAGAAAAGGATGTCTAAGCTACACTTCACTATGGTCCTTTCTTTTAAGGGTCTGTGAGACTGTGATGTGGTGAGGAGACTCATGCTATATACAGAAATATCTTGAAAATAGATACTGAGGCAGAGAGCTTATCAAAGATAACTAGAGAGGAAATTTAAAATAATGTTGTTTCAATAGCATTAACAGATGATTTCTTTTAGCTCCTTATGGAGGCTGCCTTTGAATTTCTATTTCTGGAAGGATATAAGGGATCCATTTTTAAAGTAAACAAATAAGTGATGTTATTTCTGAAAGAAACACAGCCTTATTTCATAATTCGTAAATCAAAGCTGCTCAGGTTGCATATAATGCTCAAAAGGCTCTTATTTTTGTTGAGGCATTAGCAGCAATCAGCATAAAAAATAAGAGCTTAATTATCATGCAGATAGAATCTGATAATTATACAGGATTGCAATGTCATATTCTCAGAAAATAATATCCCCGATTAATACAAGCACAAGAAAAGTAACAAGCTCACTGATCACGAAATAGAAAAGAATTTTCCTGGGGAGCTAAGGCACCTGAGCTTTAGGAAATAAAATAAAACTCTTTTTAATCTTTGGTAACTCTGAAAACCATCTGAAAGTCAGGAGGGGAACCGGTAATTTTAATTATACACAATAGTGTTGCTACCCCACTGAGTCCTAGTTTTATTTGAATATAGTCCACTATAGAGCTGGAGGCAATAATAACAATACGTCATTTGGTGTATTGAGATCCACCCCTAGGGATTCACATTAGAACCCTGGGGTGGAACAATGCCCAAATGTTGGTACCTGGATGAACATGATAAATACTTGGACTTCCTTTATAGAACAGTAGGACTAAGATGTAAAAGCTGTGCATGGTGTCTGGCATGTCAGCTTCAATCTGTTCATTTATACGTGCTTCATAAATTTTATTAAATATATTTTAAAATTTGCTGATGACTTTCCCCAAGGGCAAAATCTAGTAGATGAGCAGGAAAAAGAATAGATGACATCAGTTTTTTTTTCTTTTTCCCCCCTCTTAGCACAATATTAAACCATCTGTTTGGGGGATGCCATCTTCACCTCGTCCGTCACAGCAGACAGTGATTCGTGTAGGGACAATGCAAGCACTCTAGGTTTGCAAGGTGTCTTTCTAGTCCATCAGGTAATGACTGGGTGAGTCAGATGTTGGCTTCTCAGAATAGCTACCATTTCCCTTGTGGAATAAGAATAAAACATGTTATTAAAGTATTCGGCAATGCCTTTTCTAGCAGCTCCATATTTGAATGTGTTGGGATGTTTTGTGCCTGGGTACACATATTAATTTGAAAAAAAATGCAGATATGTTTAACATGGGAAAGTTACCCAACAACATGACCATCCCATTCTCTTTTTCTGAATACCTGTCTAGGATTGGATTTGGTAGGGAATTGACAAATGAAAGCCCATGTCTTGAGTTTGGAGTCTCAGATTGATTACTGGACTTGGAACTCAGGTCACAGTGTCTATACAAAAAATAAATAGTGCAATTTATACAAAGCTTAATTTATTCATTCCCATGCCTAATCAAGCTAAACTTAAGAGGATTGCTGGCATCCTTTTGTAATCAACTAAATTTAAATGACTAAAACTATTTTTGTGAGACTCTTTCCTGCCTGTAATAACCCACCTGAGCAGGTGACATTAAATTTATGAATATTACCTACTTCTAAAATAGTAATTTTTGGCACTGTTAAGTTCTGAGGACATATAGAAGCATTTTGCAATCAACAGATTGTATTGTTAGCTAATAGAATGCAGTGAAAAGGTAGTCTTCATTTTGACTATTGGAATGAGAAGCTAGATACAGCTAGTACATGTCTAGTTTTATTTTAAGAATTTTGTGCCAGTTCTCACATATTTTACTTATATGTTTGATCCTCATCACGCTACACAATGAAAAACCCATGTCTAGTCTCTCGATTACTGGGCATGTCATTATATTAACCCAGATTAACACCTACTCATTGATTGAATGGGTTCTACTCTAAAGGAAAATTAAAACCCAAACAATGTGTCTGATTAGGGTAATTTCCTTGGAGACAAGTTTAAAGCAGACTTGAAAAATAGAGTCTGCAAAAAAAAATTAAAAAGGTAATATCCTGTGTAGTTTCTAAGCATTTACCACAGAGTGCCAACCACTGAAAATCATCCAAAAGGAATTTATACCAGGGGGAAAACAATCTACACATTGAATGCCTTGCATGTAAACAAGACTTACAGCTGATAAAGGAGTGCAGTTAAACTTAGGCTTGTAAATTAACAACCAGCAAAGGCTGGAGTAATTGATGCTCAAACAGTGCATGAAAACATGATTTCCTGTCCTTATTCTTATTGAACATGGGGGTGATTGCAACTGCACGTCTTATTGGGATTAAATACTGAAAATCCTTGTACTCCTGAAGTGATTTTATAGTACTTCCTAGGTGATATCTTGGATGTTGATATAAAGGCCTCTAAAGTTCTTATGCCAAAATATTAAATCCCTTTTGTCTTTCTTATTTATTAAGTCAAGCTACCTAGATGTTTAAAGTTACATTAATTAATTTAGTATCCCTAAATTGGCAGAATGTTAACATTGAAGAGAACTTGACATATCATTCCTCTCCCCATGACAGATTTTAGCATCTGCCAGATACCTTTTGCCCTAAAAGATCTGTCCCTTTCAGAAAATTATCTCCTGGGTGCCTTCCAGGGTTAACTTTCTAAGGGTTTTTGTCTAGATCTATTTTGGGGACACTTTAGCTAAAAGACTCATATTATAGTGAATACCTAAGGGGCATACATTCAATACATTCAGTAGCCTATTTAAGCCTCACTTGCAGAATAGATATAAAGCATATATATGCCATCTGTAGGTCAAAGCCACAATAATATTTTGATTTGAAGTTATAATTGTAACCACATTCTTATGAAAGTGGCTCCAAGAAGCCTAGAGATTTGTTCCCTCTTAAAAATATAGCTTTTAATGTTGCCAAAGTACTTCAGGAGTTTGCCTTAACAAATATTAATTCTTCTAGGCCAGGCCCACCTTTCTAGCCCTGCTATGCCCTCCCTCCCCCAATTAAAGCATAAAACACTTAACTAGTACTTGTGAAAAAAAGTATTTTGTGATGGGTTCAATCTTACTCCCGTAGGCCTAATTATCTCAGTTGGTTCCCAATTAATCTATGGAATTGTTAGGATCTTCTTTTAATTAGATCTCATCCTCTCAAAGAACAATCTCCACACCCCTCCCTCATCTTTCACTTTATTATTTTCTTTTCTGGAACCTTGCATGGTGGGAATATTACTTCTGAAATACTCTTTTCTCTGTCTCTGTCTCTGCTTCTCTCTCTCTCTTTTTTTTTATGATGATGATCTTTTTACCCAAAGCCTGCACTGAAGTTTGAGGGGTAATCCAAACATAGGTCCCTCAGTATGAGAGAGAATTAAGTATAAATATCTATTAAGAAGAGTAAGACATCCCTTGTAAATTTTCAAGTTATTATTCAAATTTAACATTTTTTCTTACTAACTCTCTGTAATCTCTTATCTAATTCGAGTGAATGTGAAATTTGGCAGAGAAGTAAGTGATTTTTTGTGATCTTAGCTACCTTTAACTTTATTACATCCTTTAAGGACATTAATTATATTTTTATATTAAGATACAATAAAATAGGATGTAGAAGGAAGATACTTGATCTGACGTGACATTTTGCCTGTTAAATCTCCTCTAGGTCACAGATAAAAGTATCAAAGATAAAAGGTTGCTCTGTCAGCAAGGGGTTTCTTTATATCTTTTTGCTGATAGTTAGGGCACCTTTAGATTCTCTTAACAATTCAGTGGAAATATAGGCAAGAATTACATATTACAATCTTAAATTTTACCAATTTTTGCATTGTTTACCCTTAGCAACCTCTTATCTAATTGTTTGAAATAGTTTCCCATTTATAAAGGATAATTAGTCAAATCTATTCAAATTTCAGGAGCTATAATACCCTTCATTAGCTGGAATTACTGCATTCCCTGTATCATGCCATCGAGATTATTTCCCTTCAGGTTAGGAGTACAAGTTTATTTCATCATAGAGCTGACTAATGTTTCATGAATCTAAATGAATGTATGTGTGTGTGTGTGTGTGTGTGTGTGTGTATGTATGTGTGTGTGAGTGAGAGAAAGAGAGAGATAGAGAGAGATAGAGAGAGAGAGAGAGAGAGAGAGAGAGAGAGAGAGAGAGAGAGAGAGAGAGAGAGAGAGAAACACCAAAGAACAGAATATCCGGGTCTTTAACATTTTTTAAAGTTAGATATATAATGGATCTTGCTTAGTCATATATGATATAAACATGTTCCAAATGCCTACATTATTCTTTTGCTCTGAAAATATCTGCATTTGTAACTGACAAAATTGTCCCACATCTAATATGGAGACATTATTTCCTAGGAAAACAAAGAAAAAATTAATAAATTTATAATAGCATACAGTCTCTGAAGTATGCTAGGTGTTAATATAAAATCTATGGAAATACATGTCTAGATCTGATCATAACATATTCGGAGTCCATGCTTGGTGTTTGTGTCATAAATGAAACTGATTTACAATGAAACTAAAGTTTCTTGGGGGTTCTTTCACTCACATTATGCTGGTGCACTTCTATAACAGGTAGTGTTTTATATAACAAACTTACTCTATGTGGGATTTAAATACTTTTATATCATTCTATATATTTATTTAATATCATTCTGCAAAGAGACATCTGTTAGGCACTTTTTATGGGAAACATTAATTTAGAATTTAGAAGCTCAGCAGGCTCTACTATAAGGAAGTCACCTTGCCAGTATTTTCTGCAAAGGGGCAGATGTTTGTGGACCTTTGTGTGACTCCTATTATGCCAGAACTTCTAATCTCTGATGTTCATCATCTCTCTCCTATGTTACTCTTTTTTCCCCCTCCTTTGTCTCTTTCCTTCTGTCATTTATATGCTATCACTTTTTTGTCTTTTTGCAAGCCCGGTAGGATATACCTTTCCGTCTAGTCAGAGAACCAACTCATCAGAATGGAATGGTTCTCATCTTCATTGTTTGGCTCTTCTCATCTCTTTCAGTTATGGCTTACTGTGTATTATTACCAAAGAACTGTTCTGTTGTTTCTATATCTGTTAGGTTGTTTTGACCTCTTCAGAATTCTTTGCACAGGTAGATCCTTGAACATTTCAGAAAACCAATATCCAGATGAAGTATAGATGATCAGAAATGTTTTTGCATTATAGATTGAATTGATTTTATAACTCTAAAATATAACTTTAGAATGGATACAGATTATAATATTTTGGTGCCTTTTTCAAGAGTCAATTGACATTTGAAATGTTGCATAGAAAATCTGATTAAAAAAACTGGTCTCTCAATCTGGAATAGCTGGGTTCAAATCTTGCCCCAGAAACATACTACTTGTATAATGATGAAAATGTCAATTATCTTCTCAGTTTCCCTTCAGAACTCTCCAAGACTTCAATTTTAGAGAACTGGATGATATGCATTGAAAAAGGAAATTTCTTCACCTGGAATTCTCTTTATTAATTTAATCACCTGTAGATCAGAAGTGAGGAAAAATGGAAGAAAGATAATAAACACAAATTTATTATATTTCCACAAAATATTTAGACAGTAATAGATTAGGTTATTTTGATAACTTTAAAGAACAATTAAATATTAGCTTACTAGGTATTCATCTGTTATTAATATAAAATATTATGTTTGATTCTTCTTTTTGTTTTTCACAACCTGCCTGCCCTTGCTCAGCTATACTATCATTAGACTGTAAGCTTATGTATCTTTCATACCCCCTTTGCCCAATACATTACCTGGGGCATATAACTTTTTGCCAAGTGCCTTGCTCAATAAATGTCTGTTGAATAAAGGAATGAACCTGAAATTTGTTATAAAGCATAGATGGTTAGGATGAATTAACCCCTACTAATGACACACACACACACAAAAAAAGACTCAAAGCACTTGTCATACTGATGTTTAGTTAATAAATGTCATCTTTGTGTATGAAAGATAGCACATGTAAATTCCATATCCATATATTTAAAATATCATTAAAACCTTTCTATGATTTTAGTGACAGAGATTTTCCACTTGGACCCCCAAAACAAGCATTTTACTGACCCAATAAGTATCTCAAATTAATTTAGTTCCTTCAGCTCATAGCACAGTGCTTGAAAAAATGTAAGGGCTTAATAGATGTTCTATTCATCCATCCATCCATCCATCCATCCATCCATCCATCCATCCATCTATCTATCTATCATCTATTTGTCTAACTAGAGGCTCTTAAGGGCAGGTCTTCAGAATAGTTGTGCACTATTTGAAAGTTTTTTAATATATATTTTTAAACCTCTTTCCGTCTCTCTGTCTCTGTCTACTTCCTCCCATTCTTCCCTCCTTCCCTTCATCACTCCCTCTCTTTCCATTTCTGTCTTTCTGTCTCTCTCTCCCCATCTCTCCATCTCCATCTTCGTTTCTGTCTCTGTCTCTTTCTCTCTCTTTCTCTGTCTTTCTGCCTCTGTCTCTCTCAGTCTCTGTCTCTCTCTCACTCTCTCTCTCACACACACACATGCACACACTTTAAGCTTAGTATGCCAATTGTGAATCACTTCAAATAGTTTACTTTACCTTGCCACATGCAGATTTATTATAAATGTCTGTTCCAAACAAGGTCAAAAATCCTGAGTATAGAGAGAGAATAAGCCAAGTATAGAGAGAATATTCTTGGAAGCTGAGAGGTTTTCCATCAGCTCCAGATGATACAAAGCTGTAAGAGGTTTTTTTTGGCAGTACTCATTCCTCCTTTGCTGGCTCAGTGCTATTTCCTAGTTATAATTCACTTGAAATCATGACGTTTACCCACTGGAACTGTGACTTACACTATGCTGTAGAAAGCTGAAGTGATCAACTGTGGCCTCCTTAACTGTTGAACTTGCCCAGCAAATGACTTTGAACTCCATCCCATATATCTGTTATAGGATACTTAAATGATTGTTCTGTTTCCCCTCTGGCCTTCCTTTTGGGAAACTGGCTCTAGAAAGTTGAGGAATAATATTATATTTTTTATAATTTTGAAATTATTTTAAATCTTCTCTACTGTTAGTATTAGGAGCATAACTTAGTAACACAAGTGTACCTTCCACACATTTTATATAAGCTACCCATTTTGGTAGAAAAACATTTTAACCAATTTATTTTATAATAGAACAGAAATTAGCTAAGGCCTGTCTGATTTAACAATTGTTTTTGACCTTGGCCATTTCTTTTAATTGTCCTGAGCCTCAGTTATATTAAATAAACTTCTCACTAAATATCAAGACAAATGTGGGCTAGCCATTGAGTTTTTCTCCCCTCCTTTTTAGCTTATGTCCTGCCCATCCTAAATTCATAAAAAATGATAAAAAGTTCAACTTTCTTGCTAAATATTTATTAATAAACAGTGTTTACTTGGATTATCTCTCTCCCCAAAATTCTTTAGCATGTTCTTCATAATCTATGATGAAATATCCCTATTAAATAGAGGAAAACTTTATATGTGTTCTTAGAAATGCATGGGATATTCCTTCCTTTCTCTTGTCTAATGTCTTGTTCATAATATTTACACTTGAAGATAAGATAACATAACTTTCATTACTTAGAAGAAAAAACATTTCCCATTGCAACATGTTCCCTTCATTGAATAATATTTTTCCCTATCTCATTAAGATATTTAATCTTATTTATCAGGGTATCTATTTAATTTCTTTGTCTTTGGAAATCTAAAGTTTTCATATCACTTGCCTTTTGCTTTCTACATTCCTTTTTTTGTTTTTAAAAACATTGTTACTTTTTTCATCTTTCATGTCAATACAATTTTAATAATAATATTCTAACATTTTATAACCAGTGTTCTCTCTATCCGTCCTACCCATCTCCAAAAAGGAAAGTAATATGCTATACGTCATACATATGGCATCTTACAATATATATTTCCATGTTCATCATGTTGTGAAACAAGATACATACTGCTTACATTAGAGAAAAATAAATGAAGAATAATATGCTTCAATTTCCTTTTTGACACTATTGGTTCCTTCTATGGTTATAGATAACCTTTTTCATCTTGGATTCCTTTCCACACATCTTATATTTCCCCTTCTTCATTGGTAACCAAAGGGAAAATGGAAAGAATATGTTTCCTGGAATCAGAGGACCTGTGTTCAAATCTCACCTTCTTCTATAAGGGGGAGGGATTTAGAACCCATTTTTGTTTTGATATTTAAACAGGTAAGAACATGTCTCAATTACTTATTCAAGTAACTAAGAGGGAAAAGTCTTCAAAAGTCTTTGGGTGAAGTAAAAAGACACTAGTTAATAGAGCTATTCCAACTGCCTAGTAGAATTTGTCATTACCCTCTGGATTCTGTATACAGTATGACATCATATCCTTGGGGTATATGTATGTAAGGCCCACTATGATTTCCAGTGATTGGCTAAATCACTAAGAAGCCAGGAATTAAATATATAAATTAAATAAATAAATATATGTATATATGCATACATAAGTGTATATGGGGTGTATATATACATATTGAGCGAGATTTTAGTGGTTTTCCTATTTCAAGATTCAGAGATATTCTAACTGGCTAAACTCCCTATAGGCAAAAAGAAGATAACCACATGGACCCTAAGGGGCCATTATTATATGCTATACGTTTAATTTGAGTTTGTCCACTGGTCTTCACGCTGCTATTATTACCCAATCTTGATGTGCCTACATGTTTCAAACTATTATAATTAAATGATGCTCTTTCTGAATTGAAGTTCTACTTGTTTTTACTTTTTATCATTTATACTTTTCAATCTTTATTTTTATGGCTGTTTTATATCCTTTTAAAATATAGGACATAACATTGTTTTAGTGTTTCTGCCAAGCCTATTACTTAATATTATACTTAGTCATCATTCTCTTCTTCCCTGCTTGAATAACTTGTGCTCACTAGCTTAAATTTTGCTGTGTACTAGTGAAGATCTTAAAAGAAAAAAACTCTACCTTTTTTATCCCTTTTTAAACTTTATTAAAGAAAAAAAAAAACAACCGAACTTTACCCCCAGCTGAAATTCACTAACTCTGTAAACTTTGTATAAAGTTCCATTCCAAGTTCCTTCCTAGGAACAGAATGGGGGCGTGGCCACTCCCTAGAATGTGATTGGTTCAATTCAAGACCAATCCCATGTCAGGAAGTAGTAGGGTGGGACCTCTGAGGCACTCTGGGGGATGAAGTTCCCCTGGCCACAACACTTTAAAACCTACACTACATATGATATTTCTAGTTATAGAAATATTATTCTGGTTTTCAGTTTTTGCTTTATTCAAAGAAGAAATTTGTCTTAACTTATCCTTAATATTATGTACTCTCTCCAAAAATCCAGGCATGCTTTCATGCTTCTTGCTTCTTGGCTCTTGTCACCTTTATGACAAAAAAAGACAAGAGCCTAGAACCTACAGGCAAACACTTGAGGCATTTCTCCTACTTCAAATCTTGTGCTTTGGAATACAGCCCTTTTTATTACTATATTATTGTTTTCTTTGGGTTTTTATACAATATAATTTTTTTTTCTTATGGGATATCACTAGACATCCCACAAGATCATCTTCTTGAATTTTATGTTTGGTTTCTTTTTCTTAACAAAACAGTTTATCAACATTTTAATTTAAAAATCATCTAAGTTCTTAAATCATTTCAGCTAATAAGAGTCAACTCAAACAGATCCAATCAAGCTAATTCTTTGCCATGGGAAAAACAATGGTCACCACTGAAGACATTATTTTGTAAAATATTCTTTATAGTTATATATTGACATTTAAAATAATCTAATAATTACTGAGCCCTTTTATAAGCCAAATTGTTAAAAGAAGTATGTAGATAGGGGAAACATAAGATGCTTGTTGATTTAAATGTCTATTTAAGGCCTTTTTTAAATAATAAAGACATGGAATTCAAGAGATAAAAAGCATTTCAGTGAAATCTGAATTTTCAAACTCCTTATTAGATTTATACATTATATATGCATATATATCTTAACACACATACATTTATATAAGTGTATGGGTGTGTGTGCATATATATATATATATAAGTACCTAAAATCTATTAATATTTTATGGTTGCAGTTTATAGTAAATTATAAATGCTACAGATTGAGGGGGGCTTAACATCTAAGCTTCTGAAGAGTAATCAAATTATTGACTTTATGTAAAGAATATCTAAAAGTTTCTAGAATTTTTTTGGTTAACTATAATTGAAAGGATAATTTCCTTGATACAAAATCTATTTTCCTATAATATCTTTTCTTTATTATAGTGAAATTCTAGAACAGTATATTTGATTTTATTTATACTGGGACTATCAAACTGCAATAGGGCTTTAAAAATTTGTTCTTCCCCTGTAGGTTTGCTTAACAAATTTTACTAACTCAAGGAAGCCAACAGGTTACTTACTATTGATTTCTTGGTAGGAATAAGAATGTGTAATTCTGTTTGTTATCTTAAATCTGAATTTCATAGCCTTTAACAACAGAAACTGTGGCTATCTTAGTTTCAATTGTTTCATTTAAAATTTGAGAATTATATCATTTTTCAAAGTAGGCAGCTAGCTTTTGGGGAAAGTAAGAGCAATTATTCTTCCTTATGAAATTCTAAAGGATTCAAAATTTCTTAGATAAGTGCAATTTAGGTATTACAGAAAAGTAATTTGCTTATTCTTGAAAGGATGTGTCTGAAGAGCTCAAATCTAAGCATTCTATTTAGGAACTTATTAGTAAATATTTCAAGTGACAGCCATTACAAAGGAAATGGGGGAAAAGGTCAAGAATCTAGTTATAGAACAAAATGGACAGGAACAGTCATCATGGAGCAGGATTCTAATACTCCATGATTAAAGAATATTTAATTGAATTATTTTCAATTCATTCTAAAGATTAAAGGAAAGAATTGATGCTTTCTATCATTGTAACCTTGGGAAAATCACTTAGTGTCCCTGGACCTCAGTTTCATCATCTACAAAATGAGAGGGCCAGAATAGATGATGTCTGTGTTCCCTTTTCCCTTTGAAGCTATCCTCCTCTAAATTTATATTCAGTGAACTATATCAACTGTCTTTAATGAGCTTTTTGCTGTAGTTATTTCTGGGTGCCCTTTTATGGAGGAGCCAATATACGCTTTTTACAGTTTTTGGTAGTATTTGTTTTGCTCTTCAAAGTACAGGTTACATTTCCTTGGCTACAAATGCTTTAGCAGAATTCAATGGATGGGCAGAAGGTTTAGGATATTTTTTCTTGAAGACATTTTTATATTTAGAAGTAATATTTTATGTAAAATGGAAGTCTAAAAGAAAAGAGTATGTATAGAAAGAGCACCCCAGAAAACCCAGAGTGAAAAATGTGACTTGGTGATATAGAGATATAGATATATATTGCTTTGAGTTTTTGCTACTCACCTTCACCCTCCAGGTGTTTCTCACTGTTAATTAATTTGTAGCTATAATTACTTTGATAAAGTCTTTACTCTCTTCACCTATTCTTGCCATTCAGAACTGTCCCAAAATGGAATGGTTTGCCTTATAAGGCACTAACTTAGTCCTTTACTAAGAGCCTTCAGATAAGGGCTAGATGAACTATTAACTATGATGTTTCAGAATATATTCCATATCAGTTATAAATTAGACTAGATTATAGGTGTTGAACATTCCCAATGTGCCTAAGCTCAGTCAGAATTAGATTAAAATGTAATTGGGAAATATTTAACAAAATAAAAGTATAGTAGAATATAAATAAAATTAATATGTGGTTTTCAAAGTCAATATAGAGCCTGCAGAGATCCTTTTGTATGGTTTAATTGACTGTTTCTTTTTGGTTTCACACCACTGGATTAGATGACTTCTGATGTCCCTTGCTGAGGTTTTGTGAACTTAATTGTGATTTTTTTTTAAATCTGAGGCATGAAGACACAAAGATAAAATAATATGGCAGCATTTAAGGGATAAGCCAATTCGGGTTCAGTCTCCTTTTTGTGGATATCACTGTGTCTATGTTTCACCTGACATAGGAGAGGAGAGAAAACTTTGATGGTATTGGTGTTACAATAAGTGACACAAACCTAAGTGCCATTTGGCCTTCTATATATGAGTGGATAAATTAAATAAACTTCTTAATTACTTAATTCTGAAGGTAAGGTACATGTTTAGGTGAGATATTCCTATTTTAACCTATATTAAATACTCATTAGATATTTGGAGTTTTTCCTGAGGGTACCTAGGAGCAAAAGAAAAGTGATCCTTTCAGGAAGGATCATGCTTTTTAATAACCTGCAATAGAAGTCTTCCTCATCCATAGCTTTGCCTTGATTTGGACCAATATAAAAGGAATCTAATTCCTGTTCATTCCATACATCAGAGAAATGACAAAGTACAGGATGATGAACAATGGAGACTCACTATGCACTGCAATCTCTCCCTTGTGATATTTGTGTTGCATGTCAAGAAACAGTACATCAACACACTCAGCTGGGACACTCTCCTTCCTATTGCCAGACTGGTTCAAAAGAGATAAGTCTGTGGCTGGGGAAGTCCAATTCAATGAACTTGGCCTCATATAGTGATGCAGGGGGAGTTAAATCGAAGAAGGATTGTGTGAGAGGGTGTTTAACAATGAATTACTGCTACTTTATGTCTTGACATTAAAGACCTTAGATTTGCACATTACAAACCTTGCCCAAGTCTCTTGGTAGAGATTTCTCTTTGAAGTTATTGGGCGATCCAAACAGGAAAGGGAGATGGGAGAATTGTGCCAGGGGCACAATGTTATCCTTTTTCATGTGTCTGTAAAATGAAATAAAATCCCCTTAGTGAATTCACTGTGTGTTTGTATTACTTCAAAAACACACAATGTACCTATGTTGTTATGAAATATAGATGCCACAGATGCTTTAGTCCCTGAAGAGGTTGAGGAGAAGGGCTTTGGGGAAAGGTTGGCATGTTAATAAAATGAGATGGGTAGAATACATGGTTTGAACTGGGTTCGATGTGGACTTCAGGCCCCTGCTATGATGCTTTTAAGGTCTCCAAAATATTTAACCTAGAATAAAAATGCCGTTCTTTGGTCCATTGGCCTAAGACTATAACGGACAATTTAGAAGTTCTTGCTGGATACTTTAGGCCTTTATAATATATTGTCCATTTTCCACAAATGATATTAATTCAGTTTAGGAAATAAAATGTACAAAAATTATTCTCTCTGCTTTCATTTACTCTAATTTCTGGAGCACAACATTATAATTTATAGGCTATATAAGACTTATATTAATCACATGACTATTGGTTAAATATAAATGAAGATGTGATCTTTGAATCACATAAATTTGAGTATCAGTACCATAAATGTCTCCTGTATTAGAGGGAAACCCACGTCACATAGTCCTGTGTGACAATATATAAAAAAACCTTACTATTAGCCATTTGCCTGAGTACAAATTCCACTCTACCTCTCCTTGGCATGATGAGAGAAATCATTGAATATTTTAGAGAAGGTGAGAGCTATTTAAAATTCAATAATCTCATTGATTGTTATTTCAATAAATGAACAGTAGATTTTCTGTCCATTTTGACTCATGTATTTATAATAATCATATTATTTTAACATCTTTTCTCCTAAATGATAAATTTGAAAGAATATCCCCCAAGTTCATTTCTGACGGAGTTTTGTTTTTTTCCCCTACAAAAAGATATTTTGCTTTATTCAGTTTTGCAATCCACTTGTCTTTGGGCTGGGAGGCCACTAAGTTCATATAAGTTCTAACTTAAATAAACCACCAACTTCGAGTAATGAAAACAGATTTAGGAACTTTGTACATGAGTATTTTCAAGATAAAAATAGTATCCCCCAAACCTTCAGTGGCATAAAGCTTTCTGTGCAGAAATTATTAAAGTAAATTAATCATTGAAGAAAACATACCTAGTTGGTGAGAGAGGATTTGACCCCAATGCTTTGCATTAGGGTACTATAATACTGAATCAATGTGGAAATTTAGTTTAAACTCAACCCCAGAGAGATGATCCATGATATTTAACTACACTTGAGGGAGAGTATATTAAGCTGAAGTTGCAGCTGCTGTCAGATAAATTGAGAATTTAATTTTAAGTTGTGTTTCTATTCCCAAAACAAAAATATTTATTCCACCATTTTAAATGACTCAAATATATGTTCAGATAGGTATATAACTAAAGGAGGATATACAGATTTATCCCCATTAAATAGTGAAAAATCTAAAATTCTGTTATGATATCTATAAGCAGGTATATATACATATACATATATCTATGAATACACACAACTTATATGTGATATATATGTATATTTATGAAATGCATGCATATATGTCGATTCACTATATATATTTATATACATATGAAAGCTGGTTACTAATTGTTGTGACTAACCTCTAAAATTGCTCTGTCAGACCTTTGTTCATTATGTAGTAATTAGAAAGGGACCATTAGCATCTATGCTGTGAACTTTTTCAATGTAGTTCAGGACATTGGGTAGTATAAGCAATTAAAACGAAAACATTTAAGTAGGTAAGGAAACCATTAAAGCCAATTCATTAGACCTTAGTATTTTGGGGTCAATGGTACAGAACATGCACATCCAAGCAGAAAAGCTCAAACTGCTGATATGTCCCATTGCGCATTGTGAATTTGAGAGGTAGGGCAGCCTTAGGGTACTGATTACATTGAGGAGCCTATAGTAATGATTCAAGCAGCTGCCAAGAGACAGAGAGACCAGAACCCACAAGGATACAGGGTACGTAGCAGATGCTTTTCAAACTGTCTGTTTTGTTACTGTTGAATAACTTTACAGGGAAAGTTTGATGAGATGACCTCTATAATGTTTGTACATTGGCTGGGTTTATGCAGTTGTCAAAAGTCAAATTTATTCTTTAAGTGGATGAGTGCACAGTAGTCAAACCATAACAAATCGCAGAGGGAAGAAGTTCACAACTTTTTTTCCCATTCTGCTACCCAGTAGACCATTCAAGTATCACTGCAATAATTCTTTAGAAGGGTGCTATGTGTTCATATAAGAGTGTGTTCAGTCATTCTGATCCTCCATAATTTCTAGGGCCATGTCTTATGACTTTCTGGAGGAAGGCAGAGATTCTCCACAGTGTCAGTGGTATTGGTTGGTATCAGCATAAAGGGTTGACCCTTTGAAGAAGATCTATACATAACACATTGATAAGCTACTTACTGTGGGCAAATAATAAAATACTTTCCCTCTGTGTTTTAAAGGAAGCTTTACACACACACACATGCCTACATACATGCTGATATGTGTATGCACTAAATATTAAATGTTTACTTGACTCATGAACTACTGGAGCTAGAAAGAACCATGGGATTTTGCCCCTATTCCCAGGCTTTTTTAAAAAAATAAGAACACATTCAAAGAATAAAAATAATTTTCTAAATTTTCATATTTTTAGAAATGAGAGGCATTTGTACTATTCCAATATTTTACTTATAAATAAATCTTTTAAAAAGTATTTTATTTTCTTATTTAATTAACTAAATCTATCTAATTACTTTTACAAAGTATTTGTTGTGTATTTTCACATTTATTTTTAAATAAATATCTAAATTCTACATAATTTACAGAAGTCAAATTGTATTAAATTGTTGGGCAAAGAATGAACACTTATCTTTGTTATGAATGGAATTATTTCCATTTTTTTTTGTTTGCTTTGCTTTGGTGTTGGGGAGGGAATTCTGATGCTTCCTTCTAATTATTTATCTATTTCCAGGAGATGATAAACAATATTCTATTATTATACTTTTCTCCCCCAATGTAGACTTTTTGAGTTTTATATTCACTACTTTAAATTAAAAAAATCATTCACATCAAACTCAATTTTTATTTTCATTCATATCATTCTTTTTTTTTAAGTCTCAAAACTTTATTGGGTCATTGTCTTGGTGTGGGGAATAAAAGCACAGAAGAAAAAATACTATGTTCCACCAAAGAGTAACCAAAAGTAAAAAATTCAGAGGATGAAAAAGTCAGAAATTCTAGACTTTCTCTCCTTTACATGTTCTGAGTCTCAGAACTTCATTCATATCATTCTGAACTAGTTGAAGCTATCAAAAAACTATTTGTTTATTAGGTACTGCAAGCATAGAATGAGTCTAGGCTACTATATAAAGAAGAAACCTAGTCCACATCTATGGTATCTGCAATCCAGCTGCAGATTCCGACACCTAAATAGCATCCTGTTCTCATCGATGTGGGTATTCTCTTCAGTGATGCAGATCATGGCTTATTCACATCTACCTATCTTTTGCCTCTCATGTCCATGAATTCACATACATCTATCATAGAGCATCCCCTCAACAAGCTGGGGACCATCCTTAAGTTGCCTCACCATAGAATGAACACCAACAGACTCTGTTCCATTTCATGCCATTTAGAGACAACACATACGTTTGACAAGAAAATAAAATAAAATTCATAGAGAAGAGGGAGAGGGAGAGACCAAAATGAAAACTGAATCAAATGATACCATGTGCCTGACAGAAATGAAGAGAATGAATCAGCTAGTAGCAGTATTCTTGAGAAGAGACCAAGACAGATGAAGAACAAACATTTAAATTTTAAGCAGAAGGCAATTGAAAGCCAGTGAAGGGATTTAAGGGGTAATAATGTGTTTGAGCAAAGTAAAAATGTTCTCTATGTTGGCAAATCCTAATCGTCTCTTGATGTGATAATTAATCAGACAGCTACAATGCTAGCCACTCACCTGCTTCAAATCATAAAATTTACTTTATGTGCACAACAAATTACCCTTCCATGCACACATTACAAAAATGCATATTCTCTTGGGGAGAAAGGAGTTGCTCTGTATCTGCCTTTGGTGGAATTAATTATTATTTGTTCAAGATTAGCTTACTCTAGACAGACTGTTGGTATGCATGTTTTATCTAAACACATCCATATAAGGGGGCACAAGTCTGTCAGTATGTTGGTGGAAGCTATCCCACTGTTCCCAACAGCTGTTGAAATCACAAGCATTTCTATCCTATTAATTCAGCATAAAAAAATGGTTCTCATTGCAGTGAGGTATGGGACACATGTCACTCCTGTTTGGATGATGTTTCAAATCAAATAGGTAAGCCTGGTGCATGATAGAAATCAAGTGCTTATGGAATAAAAAGACAATTATTTTAGTGCCATTGTATTGGATACCTCTTAGATATCTCAGAAGCTACCGAATTGTCAGTTATAACTCAAGAATAAATTCGGAAATAATTTTACTACGTTTTTAGTTTTTTTCCTAATAATTTTCTTGTGGAGCAGTGTGGTATCGTTTAGGGAGAGCTAAGTTTGAAATCTCGAAGACTTTGTTATGTTCTGCTTCTGATGTATACCATCGCTGTGACCTTGGGCAAGATACTTGACTTCCCAGTGTCCCAGGGCAATTCTCAAAGAAAATAAGTTATAGATAACATGTCAAAGAGATTTTTCACAAAAATAGTTCTGTACAGTAATGAATTTACAGATACAGAAGAAGAGAAAGAAGAAAAAGAGGGAGAAGGACAAAGAAAGGAAGGAAGGAAAGAAGGAAGAAGGAAAGAGAACAGAAGAAAGGATAAGAACAAAAGAGACAGGGAAAGAGTAATAAAGGCAGGGAAAGAAAGAAAAGAAAAATGAAAGAGAAAGAAGTAAGAAAAAAAGAGAAAGATAAAGGAGGGAGAAAATATGAAAAACAAGGAAAGGGAAAAAGAAGGAAAGAAGAAGAAAGAAAAAGAGTAATAAAGAATTATTTTAGCAACATTTTTCTTAAGACTAGGAGAGACAAAAACATTTTCCTCCTGGCTTCCCTGTGAGATGGGTACATGGCACTTATACAACTGTATGAATCCTTTTTTTTTCACTTCTAATGTTCTACTTGAAAAGAAATTAAATATTACCTAAGTTTTCACTCCGACCTTCTCTCTCTAGCACCATTTTAAAAAGACATTTGATATAATTTATAGAAAAAGTGACATGCTTTGGGTGGTAAACTGGCACCCTGAGACCAGGGCGTTAAGAAGTCTCTTATAGACCGCAGCAACATGGCAGAAGAGCTAAAGTACTTATCTTAGAGTGAAGAAGGGAATTGAAACCTGGTCTCTGGAACTGAGCAAACAGGTAACCCTGGCAAGTTACTTAAATTTGAAGAGTCTCCCTTAAGCAACTTCCAAGGCCACAGATGAATTGTGAGCTACATGAGTGGAGGGAGGTCCCTAAGAAATCCAAGAACCTCTGTGTGTTTACATATACTTCGAGGCAATTTGATGTGTGCCCTTCTTATGCCGGACTATTCACAAGGGCCTCTTGACAGATTATTCCTAATTAATGTTTCCTAGAAGATCACTTGGTAGAGTACATGCACAGGGGAATGTCTCTAAAACTTTTGTGGTTTTCTCCAGAGAGTTGCCCTGTTAAACCTTTAATAAGCACAATAGTGCTGCTAATAACTTCTATTGTTTTGGTGCATGTGGTCTACAAAGACCTTTCACATACTTTTCCCTTCTCTCTTTTATTTTTTTAAAACACATACATTGCCTTATTTGATCCTCACAGCAGTTCTGTGAAGTAGTTTATTCTCTTTTCATAGACAAGCAAACTGACATTCAGCGAGAATATGGCATGCATTGGGTGGTAAACTGGCTTCCTAGTTTTCCAAGACCATTGCTTTATGAGCTCCCTTATAGAATCTCCCCACTTCCTTCACTTTGAAATTACGGTACCTTTTTACCTTTGTCACTGTCAGATCAATAGGCACTTGTTACTTTCTTAGGATGTGCCGGGGCTGTGGTAAAAACACTGAGAATACAAATAGAAGCAGGAAGACAGCCCTTACCCTAGGAGCTTACATTCAAATGGAGGTAAAATAATACATAAAATGGGGCTGGAAGGTGGGGATTGGGGGGTATTGGAGAGGAATTCTTTGAGAAGTGATGAGAGTGCAGGCTGGAGAGGTTGGAGTGGATGTAGACAGAGATTCTGAAATAAACCAACCAATCAGAGCAAGGTGATGCAGGGGATGAAGGCATGTTCCAGGATGTGAAGTCCGGTTGAGTTTTCAGGGTAAAAAGGTATGTAGAGCATAGAGGAGGAAGTCCAGAAGGGAATCATATTTTGTACATAGATGGTCATTTGTGTGTTTACCCGCTTAGAATCTAATCTCCTTGGGAGTTGGTGACTATATGTTTTGACTTTCTTTTAACTGAGGAATTAGCATAGTGCCTACTGTATAGTAAATGAGTAATAAGTATGTTCTCAATGACTGGTCAATAAATACACAAAGTATGTTTATATTTCAAGTTAGAAAGTTCTGAAAAATGATAATGATCTTCTTGATAGCTAAAAGGTGGCTAATATTACTGACTTACTTTTTATAGATTCATTATGATATGAATTACAAAATGTTTCCCAATTATTTTTAATTTTATCTTCACAACAGTTCTGGGAGGTAGGCAAAAGGTATTGTTACTATTATTATTCCCATCTTATAGATGAAGAAATTGAGGCAGATAGAGTGGATTGTCCAGCACTGCAAAGATAATAAGCCTCTGAGGCCAGATTTGAATTTGGGTTTCTATGTCTCTGGGTCCAGTGCTCTATCTATCCACTGTGCCAAGAGCTGCCTCTTCTCTAGCCAATTAAGTAATACATATCATTTTTTAAATGTATTTCTACTTCTTAAGGATTTGCTCCTCAGAGTGAACCAAAATCCATTTCCCTGCCATTTCTGCCAGTTATGTTTCAAGGATCGAAGATGTAGGGAAGGGTAATTTTCTTTTTGGGTATTTTCATTATCAGCAAGTCTTTCCAGTTATCTTTGTTGACCCCCAATTTTTTTTAATTTCACCTTAGGCTATTACCCTCTCTGGGCTAGCATGGAAAGAAGATCAGATATTGACAGAGATATCCCTTCATTATTCTTCCCTAGTTAGACTTGAGTGTCTGAGCATTTCCATATTGGAATCAACCCTTTACTGTTACATTATACTTTAGGTCACCAGCCCAAGCATATATGCACAGTCTCACATACAGACATTAATTCAGGGTTTTCATGAGTTACGCTACAATGCTAACTGGTAATAATTGAAAATACACTACAGTTATAAAGATGATACTTAATATAATTTGAATTGGAGTTTAGAGTTTTATAACAACCCTTTTAGAAAATTGCTTTTTCACTTGTGAAGTGATTGATTAAAATGATTTATTAAACAAATATTTATTTAGAGGTTATTATATGCAAGGAACCGTTCTTACTTCTAGGAGGATAGAAATAAAATACTGTCTCTGAACTCCAGGAGCTAATAATAGAGATGTGACAAGGATAGGTGTGTGCATGCATAAGTAGGTATATATGGGTGTATTTGTATACTTACAGGTATGCACACACATATGTGACAGGTGAGAAAACATGAGCCCATTCACAGAGGTAGAATTATGCAAGCAGTCTTAAAGAAAATTCAAACATTCAACAAGAATTCATTAAATGGCTATTGTATTTAAACTACTATGCAAGATTCTTTATTAAGATTAAAAATGCCACTCTTTGTCCTCTCAGAGCTTATATTATATGGAGGAAAGAGTGTAATATATGTTGTGTACATAGAAAATATAATGAAACGAATAATATGTAAATATGTATACGTGTTAACATGTATATGTTTGTGTCACTATATCCATTTGGGATATAATATTATATAGAACTTAACTAATAGAAAGGCACATGTATTTATACAATTCATAAATATCTGCAGATATCTGCTCATGTGGCCAGTGTATAAATATATATTTACATAGATAATTTTTTAAAGTGTTGAAGCTAGCTATTTTCTGAAGTTGGGGAAAATAGCTTCATATTACAGTGGAATAAGCTTTTTACAGCAGAATTCACAACAGTTTTGATCTTCAATATTTAAACTTTACATTTGATTTTGGAACATCTTGGCAAGCAGGCTGTTTTGAAAGTAAGTGGAGTCTAACTATCACTTTCACAGCTGACTTAATTAGTGAGTGCCCTTTTGAAACACTGACAAGTCAATAGCAAGATAAGTTGTAGATAAGATTTTTTAAAGAATAAAAAAATTGATCAGTAAAATTTGGGGGTCATGCGACATTCTCAGCACTTTATTTAAGGCAAATCACTACAGGAGCCTTTGTGCTAAAACTAACTCAGCTAAAAAAGAAGCCATAAAAAATAAAAATGAGATACAAGAAAAGTTAGAATTGTGAAGTCCTTCTAGCATCATTTTATTGTCTTCTTGTACATGTTAAAATTATTTTCCTTTAAAAATTGAATTCATACTAGTGTACAGATTCTGACTATGGTTGATGTTTAGAATAGAAAGCTACTCTTTGCTGGAAGAAAAATGATTGTTCTGCTTTGCATTGCCCAAGGTCCCCATCGATAGTTTGTTCAAACTGGTTAATCATTTTTTTTCTTATCCCACTGCCTTTTTAAAAGCTAAACAAGGTCAGTACAATGATTAATACATTTCTACAAATGTGTTGCTACTAATGTATCAGCCTGAATTTTTATGTATAGAAGCAGCATAATTTAGTAGATAGAATGCTGGAGATAGTGGAGTCAGTAATACCTGGATTGAAATCCTGCCTCTGACACATGCAAACTGTCACCAAGGGCAAGTCACTTAAACTCTCTGAACATCATTTTAAAAATATGTACAATTGAGATAATCATACTAACCACAAAACGAGGATGTGTGATCAAATGAGACAATGTTTATTAAGTACTTTGCGAGTTTAAGTACAACAGAAATATCAGCTGTTTATATTAGCACAATACAATAATGGGCATGCCCTTTTTAAAGACCTGGAAACAAAAAAAAACAATTAGTATTAAATGTTTCAAGCATTTCTATATACCAGTAACTTAGATATAATTCTAGGTTTTTAGGGCTTTTCAGGGATAGATCAGAGCTTATTCATTTTTGTATACCCACAACATCTAGTACTTAGTGAGTGCTCAATCAGTGAGTATTGAATTCATTTCTGAGTTTCAGTGTATACTTGCAGAGATGCATATATATATACTCAATATTATTTATATTTTGTCATTAAGATAAATAATAATGCTTCTCACTAATAGAAAGATCTACTGCTATAAAGTTTTGCATCCTCATGATCATTTTTGATCATTTTTGATTCTTATAAATGTCTTGTGGGATAGATTATAGTGCAAATAACATTATATCCATTTTGTAGATAAAGAAATTGAGCCTAAGAGAATGAAACCACTTAGTTTGAGTCCAAGTCCAGTGTTGTTCTTTCTTCTTTATAATGCTCAAGTATGTGAGCATATAACTGTGTTCATACTTCAGTGCATCTGGGATCTACTGAAAGTGAGAGTTCTCTCCAACTTTCTCACCCTTCTCCATTGCTTATTGGTATTCTCCCATTAATACTCCATTGGGGATCTAAATATTTTATTATTTCATGGGTACCAAAATAGCACTAACCTTTTCTATCTTATCCTCATTACATGACTGCCCTGGACTTACCATCTTTTGCAATTACACATACAACCTCTTCCCACAATTCTCACACATACATTGAGCAAATAATGCAAGATACCCCCAAAAAGATTGCCTCTAATGTCACTAAGACATTTAGAAAGTCCTCTATTCATGTGGGGGTGATTTGTGTGTTTTTAATATGTAGATAACATTTAAAAATATACAGACCTTAAATGCTTCTGAATTTTAATGTTGTTAGACTCCATTTACTATTATAAAGAACATCTCTTCAATGACTTCCTGGATTGTCTTTGAGAATGAAAAGCATTTAAAAATTTTATCTCTCTTTAGTCAATTTTTGGTTTCACCACCATGTCCTAATAAGGCATTTTATTAGGTCCCTCTCTCTCCCTTTCTCTCTCTCTTACTCTCTCTCATTTTTTCTCTTTTTTGTTCTCTGTCTCATTCTCTCTCTTTTGTTCTCTTTCTCACATACACACTCCAACACACACACACACACAAACACAAAACACACAAAAAATATGTATACACAAGACCAAAGCATCACATTACTTGACTTCCCCCCTGCATTTGACACTATCTTCAAGTCTTTCCTCATAAACATTCTATCATCCTTTGGTTTTTGTGACCCTATCATCTACTGGTCCTTTCTTACCTCTGTAACTCCTCCTCTATCTTCATTCCTAGATAGTTTTTTTTTAACTTTTCCCATAAAATAAATGTCTGAACAAAAATTCTGTCCTTAGATCTTTTCTTTGAACATTTTCCCTTTGTCAATCACTCTCACTTTTACACCTTTAGACATTACCTTTATGCAGAAGACAATGAAATCTTTAATTATAATTCTGATCTCTGTCAGTAGCATGATATCTGTCAGTAGCATCATCAAGGATACCATTTTTAAAATGTTAGTATTTTTCCTTCACTCTTCCTTGTTCTTATAATTATCAGCTCTTAATTATTTTTCCTTCAAAACATCTCTGAAATACTTTTCATCCTATCTATTATCATTGTTACAACTATAGTAGATGACACTCCATTTTCCTTTTTCATCTCTGTGTTTTAATATAGATCCCTCTCCAAGCTGGCAATATATTTCCTCATCACCTTTCTCTTAAAATCCCTAGTTACTCTTAAATCTTCCTTCAAAATCAATTGCCTTTCACTGCCTTTGCTCATTCCCTTAGCTCTTAGTGCCTGTTCTTTCAAATTACTTCAAATTATTTTGTTTATTACTTAAATGTATACGTGCTATGTCTCCTAATAGATTACAAGCTTCTTGTGGTCAGGGATTATTTTATTTTTGTCTTGATAGCCACAGTGCCTATAGTGGTACCTAACACATATTAGTACTTAATGTTTGGTGACTGACATTATACAGTTATTTTATTGCTTATTATTGCTAAATAAGTATATTTCAAATTCCTTTGCTTAGAATTCAATGCATTCTACAATTTTCATTAACTTGCTTTTTCAGCCTTAAAAAAATTACACTCAGCCATGTCATGTGTATATTCACCAAACCAGATTACTCTTTGACCCCTGCACATGCCCTGTATTTTCTTTATTTCCTTAACATCAGACAGACATATCAGTATACCTGGAATATTCTCCAAGATTACCCCTCCACAGATAATGAATTCATGTCCATTATTGGGTGATTATTGTCCTTCATCCTCAAAAAAGACCAAAAACAAATCATTGGTGATGTCTTTTGATTCACGCATAAATTGGATTTAAGTGAGGCAGAGTTGTACAAAGACATCAGCCTAATTCTCTTTTCCAGTCATCAAAATCCAATGACAGGGCAAAGTCAAGATGACAGTTAATGGCTTGGGATGCATTGGATGACCTTGGCTTTTTTGATGTCTAACCAAACTCTAAGCCCTCCACAAAACCTGCTTCTAGTGCCTTTTTGGCCATTGGAACAAATTGTTTTCATCTGGTCCTTCCACTTCACACACCTGGGGTAGATACACTGTCCTCTACCAGCCAAATCACCAGCATGTTGGAGAGCTATTTGTTAACCAGCAACCTGGTTTAGGGTGCTTGCAGACATGGTTTACCAGAACATGGTTACTGCTCATGTTATAGCTTCTTGGAGCCCCAGGTGAGAGCAAATTAAACACCAAAGGACTCACAAACCCTCACAACAGAGGAACTACTTCTTTGAACACTCCAAACACCCCTGTGTTTGTCTCATGTGCTCATGTATACTTCATTCATCTTCTGGATCTTCCCCTGTCTCTCCAGTCTTCTTTTCCATGTTCCAGAAGCTTTTTTTACCTTGAAATATGTGTCTGGCCTTCCTTCCATATTCTCGGTATCTCCATTTTGAGGAAGTTCCCAGACAGGCACATGTTTACTCCCTCAATCCTTTCCTTCCTCTCTTGTTGACTTTCTGGACTTTTCCATACCTTTTTAGAATGTAATCTCTTTAAGGTTAAGTGCTGTCTTTATATTTCTTTAAATTTGCATTCTCAGTGCTTGGCACAGAGTATGTGATTAATAAATTTTTCTTGATGTGTATGTGTAAGTTCTGTGTATACATATGAGTTTGTGTAGTTGGAAGGGATTGGGAATAGTCAAAGAATATTTATGTTTCTCTCTTATGCTACTTACCTTAAAATAACTTTGTTGTATCTTACAGCTCTGTAGACAGTTCACTATAGTTATTTTCTAACTCATGTTTTGTTGACCCACAATTTTTTGTTTTGTTTTGAATATTTTCCCACTTGCCACCTGAATAAGTCTTATAACTTGCCATCTAAGAAACCATATGTCCATCCGGATTCTCTGAAGAACATCATCAGGGATAAAAACAGCAAATCGAGCGATTTACATTGGTTGTTAGTTTTTAGCATATGGCTACATGGCTTAGACCTTTCATTTTGAGTCATGAATTTTTTGGCTCCAGCCTTAGAATTTCTGTGTTTTTAGTGACCTGATGAATGTACAGATCTTAAAAAATTGATGACATGTGATCCAACTATTTCACTGCATAATGACCAAATTGTTTTTGAATTTAAAATATATAAAATGTATGTATGTATCTATCTCTCTATCCATCATCCATCCATCCATCCATCCATCTATCTATCTATCTATCTATCTATCTATCTATCTATTCCTAATGAGAAATTAAGGAATTATAGTCAATTTATTCCTTTTTTAAAAAGACTACTTTGAAAGATGGAAATATAATGATGAATAAAACAATTATGTACTTTAAGTATAAATATTCTGTAATTTTTTTACCTGAAGTTCGATAAAATTTCTAGGTTAGGGTCAAACTGATTCAGAAACATCAGTTCTTGAAGATACTTTTTGGTTTCCTTTAATGCCTAAGATACTGTAATTAATTCAATCCAAAAAATTTCTTATCTACCCTGTTCATGATGCTGAACTGTAGGTACAAAGACATATTTAGAACACTATTTGTCCTGAGAAGTTTATATTTTATATGTTTATATTTTACTTAAAGCATACAATATGGCACATATATATGTATATTTTAATACTGACATATGTATACACACATATCAATTTGTTTAAATATTATTGAAAACATATTTTTATTATGTCCAATTTTAATGTAAATTATTCCTCATTTGATTGTTCATGATGACATGTGCCTGAACATTAGAGGTAATGGTATTTATGCTTAGCATGTACATAGGTATGTATGGTGAGTGTTAAGCATCATGAAAATCTACAAAAAATAACCAATAAACCATAAAATAAATATGCAGAGGATACCAGTAAACCCACTTACAAGGGAGAATGAGGTTGATGGGACTCATGTGCTCAGGAGTTCTATGATTTAGTGGTTTATAATGCAGATAGTATGTTCACTGTAAGTTGACATCTTTATGGAGTAAAGAGCTACATAACTCACTGGAGAGACCTTTGATTCGTCAATATTAGAACTGAAGAGGATAGGAGAACCTACTTAAGTTTCTTCAAATTTAGTGAACTCTCATTGTAGCAGCTATTGTGAGTATCCCTACTGTCCTTGAAGTGAGGAAGACCTGGACTGAGATTCATACCTAGCTCTTTACTAGCTCTATAATCCATGACTAATAATTTTCAACTCTATTAGCTTCAGTTTCCCTTTCTAAAATGGGAATGATAATGAAGCCTTCCTCCCAGGGTTATAGTGATCAAATGAGATGTTTATTAGATATAGTGATTTTTTTTAATTCCAAAGTTTTATTTCCCTTTTTAACCAATGGTTTTCAACATTTTTCAAAAAAATATTGAATATAAAACTCTTTCCCTCTCTCCCATTCCCCATCTGTTGAGCTGGTAAGTAATCATATAGTATTTACATGTGCCATCTTGTAAAACAATTTTTCTTATTAATCCTTCATGGAAGGAAACTTGAATAAAATAAGAAAGAAAGTGAAATTTTTTTCTTTGGTCTTGATTCAGACTATATCAATTCTTTTTCTCTTGAAGCAGATGGCATTTTTTATCATGAATTTGTTGGATAGTTTTGGATCATTGTATTACTGAGAATAACCAAATTATTCACAGTTGTTCATTGTACAGTATTTCTATCACTGTGTACAATATCCTCCTGGTCCTGATATTTCACTCTCCTTCAGTTTATATAAGTATTTCCAATTTTTCCTTTGCTCCTTCTGCTTGTCATTTCTTGCAACATTCCTACATTATTCCATCATAATCATAGCTTACTCAACCATTACTAATTGATGCCTATCCTCTCACTTATCCAAATCTTTGCCCCCTACTAAAAGATAGGCTTTGAATATTTTTGTACATATAGGTCCTTCTCCTCTTTGTTTTTTTTTTTTTTTTTTTTTTTTTTGTCTCTTTGGGATACAAAACTAGTAATTGTATCACTGGGTTAAAGGTTCTGTACTGTTATTTAGCCTTTTGGACATAGGTCCTCATTGTTCTCCCTTAGGGAGACTCAATTTGTTGTTTATGTTCTTACCTATTTGAGCCAATTCTGATGGGAGTAAAGTTTACACATTCCCTTCCCATCACCCCTATTTTCACCTGTACAAAACTCTTTCATGACTCTTTCATATAAAATAATTTACCCCATTCTATTTTCCTTTTTCCCTCCTCCAAATATATTTTTCTTCCTCACCCTTTAATTTTATTTTTATATCATCGTATTATATTTAACTAATATTTAACCGTGGCCTCTGTCTATGTATATTTTTTCTAATTGCCCTAATAATGGTAAAAGTTCTTTGGACTTACAAGAATTATTTCCCCATGTAGGGCTGTATACAGCTTAATTTCATTAAGTATATGGATGAATAATGCTTGGTTAAAGTTCTAGCTCTTTTGCCCTTTGGAATATCACATTCTAAGTCCTGTGATCCTTTATTGTAGAAACTGTTAAATCTTGAGTTATCCTGATTATGACTCTAGGATTTGAATTGTTTCTTTTTGTCTTTTTGTAATATTTTCTCCTTGACCTGAGAATTCTGGAATTTGGTTGTAATATTCCTGGCAGTCATCTTTTTGGGATTTCTTTCAGGAGTTGGTAGATTCTTTCAATTTCTTTTTTGCCTTCCGTTTCCAGCATATTAGGGCAGTTTTCTTTGATAATTTCTTGAAAAATGACATCTAAGTTTCTTTTTTTAATCATGTTTTCAGGTGATCCAGTGATTCTTAGATTATCTTTCCTGGATTTATTTTCTATGTAAGTTGTTTTTCCAGTGAGAATTTTCATATTTTTTTTCATTCTTTGACTTTGTTTAATTGTTTCTTGATATCTCATGTAGTCATTAGCTTTACTTTTTCAATTCTCATTTTAAAAGAATGATTTTCTTGAGTAAACTGTTGTTTTTCCCTTTTTGTTTGGCCATTTATACTTTGTAAGGAGTTGTTTTTCTCCAGTGAGTTTGTGTACCTCTTTTTCTATAGAGACAATTTTGCCTTTTAAAAAATCTTTTCTTCAGTGCATTTTGTATATCTTTTTAATATTTGACCAATTCTGGTTTTTTAAAGTTGTTCTTCTCTTAATTAGATTTTTGTCATCTTTTAGCAATTGGTCTATACTGTTTTTTATTGAGAATAATTTCCTCAGGTTGTTTTTTTTTTATTTTGGTACTTCCTTTTCTAAGATGTTGACTTTTTATGATTTTCCCTTATCACTTTAATTTCTTTTCCCAATTTTTTTCCTTTGATCTTATTTGATTTTTAAATCCCTTGTGTGCTCCTCCATTAGTTTTTGGGGGCTTGAAAGCAATTTAGATTTTTCTTGAGGACTTTTGATGCAGCAGTATTGACTTTGTTGTCTTCTGAGTTTGTGTTTCTGGGTTCTCCGTCACATAAAAAAAAACTTTCTGGATTGTGTTTCTTTTTTGTTGTTTGCTCATTTCCCAGTTTTTTTTTCCATTTTATTTTAATTTTTTAAAAATACCAATAAATTTGGGGGTCTATAATTGAGAAGTTCTATTCTGCCTTCAGAACTATCTCTGGTAAGCTATCTATTTTAGCTCTTCCAAGGTGGTATGATGTTAGGAGAGTTATGTTTAATCCTTTCTAGGCCTGTGCCCAGATTTTGGGGTAATTGCTAACATTATTTTCCTCCTTGGAACTGTCTAGAGTTCCTTATCCTCCTGTGGCAAGAAGTGCTATTATATACTAATGTTCCTCCTTTCCTTAAGAATTGCCCCAGGACTGATTCCAGTATCTCTATATGTGTAGTGCTGCAAGAGTCTTGCAACCATAATCATCAAAGGACTCCTATTATATCGTTCTGAATAGTTGTCCAATCCCCTTTACAATTTGTAGCTGAGAGCTCTGGAAGTCTTCTTTAGCTACTTTAGCTATGTTGTGGGCCCAGGCTTTTCACCCTGATGAACTGATTCCATCATGTCACCCTTCTAAGATGTTTTGGGCTGAAAAATTACTTCACTTCAATTTTTTGTGAGTTATGTTATTCCAGAATTTTTTCTGTGCCATTATATCATAGATTTTTGGAGGGTAATTTTGGGGAGATCAGATGGGTCCATATATCTTTTCTGGTATCTTGGCTCCTGAATTTTTTTTCAAATGTAGTGATTCAGAACTATTTTAAAACATCTTTTAAAAAAGAGGGCACATTGGCTTTGGGAGGGGGCAGGGAGGAGGGGAAGGAAAGAACATGATTTTTGTAATCCTAGAAAAATACTCTAAATTAATCAATTAAATAAAAATAAATACAACTTTAAAAAAAAACATCTCTGAAAGACTTGCTGGATAAGTAGGGCAAATAATTTTATATCCTGATCACATTAGTATGAATTTGAGGCTTGTATTTCTAATAAATCTCTAAGCACGTAGTTTAGTGCTTATGAATTATTAGATCTTGACTCACTTATGAGATCTGTTTATCTCAATCCAGTACAAAGGGAATTTCCTTTCTCTTTCCACACAAGAGCCCATATTGAATGTTCAATGATGCTACAATTCATCATACTTAGGTTTGGAAAACTCATTTAGAAACATTGCCATACAGATAAGCAAATGCATATAGTATAGGAAACATAGTTTATTTATGTTAAACTAATTATACAATTTCAGGAATTATATTAACCATTTCTTCACAATCAATGTGATCAAAATATAAATGATAAAAAATTTTAAAAGAGTATACTATAATCATTAAGACCTTAAAAATCTACATAAGCATTCAAACTAAATCAATACTTATAATATGAAAAGAACTGTGCTAGGATACTGGAGATGCAACTTCAACTTCAGACCCTACTCTCAAAATGTTTATATTTTACATGTAAACAAATATATCATAAAACTTTACAGAAGAGGAAGAAAACACTAAAAGCTTCAGGAGATCCAGAAAGGCCTTGCCATAGAAATGACACATGAGCTGAGGTTTGAAGAAGGATGGAGATGAAAAAAAAATAATGAAGAGAGGAATATGTTTTT
Source organism: Monodelphis domestica (assembly GCF_027887165.1). NCBI lineage: Eukaryota > Metazoa > Chordata > Mammalia > Didelphimorphia > Didelphidae > Monodelphis > Monodelphis domestica. Next base: position 117,725,547 of record NC_077234.1, on the reverse strand, counting down.
TGATAAGGAGGACATCCTGTGACAGATCTAAAGGAAGGAAATGTAATATTGACTTGGAGGACAGTAAGTAGACCAGCGTGACTACAATACAGGAGCCATGAAAATGAAAGAGATGCAGAATGTTAGGGTTTCAGACAAACAGAAGAGTTTGCATTTTATTGTAAGAGCAGTAGAGAGCCAAAGAAGTTTATCTAATAGGGGAGGGTGGTTAGGCACCTTGAAAGGTCATTAATGTGATTGTTATTTTTTACTAAATCACATTAAAGTCATACAATTGAGGTTCCTATCGTACCTTTATAGACTAAACTTTATTTACCATATAAGTTGCTAAGTGGGTTCCATAATCTCTTGTAGTAAACAAATACAATGTTTAGAAACTCATAGTTGCCCATGAGTTTCCTAAAATCCTTATATTATAGTCAGAGGAGAATTAGAGAAGTAAAGAAAGATAAAGAAAGAATGAAATATGTTTCAAATAACCAGAAAAACAAAGAAGGAAGTCCAGGAGGTAATAGAATCAAAGAAGGAATTTTTTATAACTATTGTGTTAAATTAAATGTAAATATTTAAAGTCATATTTAAATAATTTCAAATTTCCTCATACAATCCAGTTTTTGTGGTTGAATATTGAAATGTTTATGTTTGTTAAGTTAAAATAAAAAACAAAACAAAACAACAAAAGGAGGACTAGCTGTGGAGTCAAGAGATTGGCATTCATTCAAATTGTGACTGTCATTTTACCAATGAACACTGGATAAGCCATTTTAAATCCCTTAGCCTCAGTTTCTTCCTCTATAAAAGAGAGCTGATAATTTCCCCTATATAACTCACAGGCTTATTGGGAGAAAACCTTACAAAATTATATAAATGATAGTTATTATCATTATTTGATCAACACTAAATTTGTTACACAACTATTCAAAATTGTATTCAGGTTTCTGTGAATATGAGAAACATCTGGTCGTTTGATATTTGAAAATACTTTCTAAGCCTAAAGGCTCTTATTGAATTTTTTTACTCTTTTCCTTCATCATCATAAATAATTCCAGTTCTTTGTCACATTCTCCAACTACTGAATGCTATTTATATCTGATTTTCCAGTTCCCCCTCTATCTTCTTTAGCTTTGAAGCCCGTAACTAACAGAGGCTAATTATAATTAGGGATTATTTTATATTTACCTTTACTATTTAGTCATTCTAGAGCTATCTTTGTTTTTTCAGCTTCAGAGCCATTTTACTGACAAAGACCCATCATTCATTATATATCCTCTGATCTGTAAAAATGGTGGCTGCCAGTTTTAAGCTCAGAATGAGCTAATGCTTATGTTCTCTATCCACAGCGACATCTACCTCTTCTTCACAGATGACAAAGTGAAAGCTGAATTCTACTCTTTTACTTCTATATTCTATACCACAGTGTTAGGATTAAAATTGTTTGGAGACTCTATATAAATTTATAATTATTTATTAGATAGTAAAAAATGGAGATGGAGATCAAGAAAGGCATGGCTGCATCTAGCTAATCTAAGTTTACCACTCTTTTTTCCATTTTCTAGCAAAGAGAGGCCATTCCAGGAAAAGTCAAAAGGGCCCTAGTGCTGCTTGCTAGCCAAAGCCCCATCAGAAACATCTCCAGACCAAAAGAGACACCCTGCTTCCTCAAACCCCTCACCTAAAACCCCCACTGATGTCACTCCTGGGTCTCTCTGGTTTGCCCAATTTGACTTCAGTCTGGAGCAGAAACCGGTCTTCGGATGCCAAGAGTCATGGGGAAGGAGAGGCAAGATTATTGCTTAGAAAGTCTCTGGGCCTAGAAATATTCCATCCTATCCTATTTAGAGGCTCAATAGCAGAACCCTTCCCAAAGAAATCTTTGAGAAATTATGGAGAATAAGAGAGGTATCACAGGACTAGCAAATGCTGTCCTACTTGTAAAAAATGCTGTTTCCCAAAGTTGTATACTGAGTAAGTCTACATCTCTGGGAAAGTCCTAGGATGAATAGTTTCTAGCACTGAAACAGAAGCAGAAACCACTAGGAGCTGACATGGTATAGACTAAGTACAAAAATAGGCAAACTAAACAATACACTTTGCTTTTTTGAAGAAATTCACAGCATAATTGTACCTTGTTGTTTTTCCCCCACAGGAGACTGTGATAGCTTTGAAATCAAGGACTCCCATCTCTTTGCACCCAAACACTTAGTAGAGTGCCTGACATACAGTAGACACTAGCAAATGAATAGAATGCCATAGAAATGGCCTGTATTGATCTTAGTAAGACATTTAAATGAAGTGTCTCATCCCATCTTCTTGGGCTAGGTGGATGAATGTAAGCTGATAACAAGTGGGTTTGGAACTACCTGAACAACTGCGCCCAAAGAATATTGATCAATCTAACAAGTAGCCTTGGAGAATGGTCTTTAACAGTGTTGTCAGGTTCTAATCTGGATTTCATTCAACAGTTTTGCTTGGGCCTTTGGTAAAACCATGGAAATATATATGCTTATAAGATTTGCAGATAAGAAAATTGAAGGGCTTTACCTATTGTGTTGGGTGACTAAATTCAGATTCAAAAAGATCTCAACTTGCCAAATGGCTAGAGAAAAAAAATAATTAGATGAAATTCATGGAAAAATTTAAAGTTTTATATAATGAGGCTTAAAAGGACTAACTGAATAGGGAAACATGACTTAACATTAGTTCATGTTTATATATATATAGATATATATACATATATATGCATGTATAGACACACAGTTAGAAATATAGATACATAGATATGATTGGATCCGTCAATAAGAGGTTGTTGTGCTTTAAAATAGAAAAAAATCTCAATAATTTAGGCTGCATAAGAATGAATAATGGCCAGGTCAAAGGAAGTAATGGTTCTTTTGAACTTTACACTAGTGCGGACATATTTAGAGCATTATGTTTGGTCCTGAGCTCCATTTTTTAAACATTGACAAATTGGTGGTACTGGGCCTGATTGGCTTGGTCTAGGCCAGGAAGGGGGAGGGAGGCTGGGGAAGATCTCAGCATTCACAGCCACATCTTCCCAAACAGTCAGGGAGATGGAGGGTCAGACAAAGCTGTAACTAGGTCAGGTCAGCCAGTACAGAGGGCAGTACATTTAGAGGACATTAATCTCGTCTACTTCATGGGACTTTCTTCCTTGCCTCTCTGTGTCCCTAGCAGCAGTAGCTCTGCATAGATTATTGCTGACTTCATCTATCAGTACTTTCCTCTTAGCCCCAATCTTCCTTTCTTCTCCCAGTATAAGCAGTGAATAATTCCATATTATTTCCTAGAGTTCTGCTTCTTTTCCACTCCCCTAACACCTCCTGTTATAACCAAGTTAGCATTTTTCCTTGCCCTACCTCCAGCATACGCTTTAGAAGTATTCTAACTCAGAAGCTGGCCTTGTTCTTTGTCTCCTACTTTCTACTTGGACTCCTGCTCCAGTTTTTGCTGTCTCTTGGCCATCAGTATTTGCAGCTGCCTGTATTCCCTGATCTGGGGTCTTTGCATTCCAGTCCATTTCAGTAGACTGGCTTCTGCTCCAGGAAGCCGTGCCCACTTGGCGGTCACTACCTTAAGTCTGCTCTTGCCTGCTTTCAAAGCTGTGCACTGCTATCATTTTCAATAGGCTGCCTTTTTCTTAGTACAACACTTCAATATTTTATTGTCGACACTGGGCCAAAAAAACCAAAACTCCACAGTTTTATCTTGAGGGCCAGAGGAAATGACTTGATCATTGGGAAGTTGTTTCTGTCCCAAAATATGCACAGAAATGTATTCTCACATGTTCCATTTATCAACAAGGAGAGTAGGGAAAAGAGCCTTGGCAGGAATTCTGTCTTCTCTTCCAAAGATGTACAGGAAGAGACTCTCCCTCCTGGACAAAAAGAAGAGGAGGGAGCTCACACAAAGGGTGCAAGTTCCAAGAGACAATGGCTACTCATGTGACTCAAATAGTTCAGAGGCCTTCTGTGGGATTAAAAATTGTTTACAGTGGCTGCTATCATTAAAATAAGATAATTACCTACAACCATGTTTTGTTCTCTAAATTTAATTAAAATGATCTTCAAACAACAGAAATGAAGTCTTGGCAAGGCCATAATTGATATGTCATAGCAACAGTGACACAATGGTAAGATGCTAGAGTTGGTCTTGGTCAATTCCCACCTCTGATGGTTGAAGGACCCAGCCAAGTCCCATAGCCTCTCAGTGCCCTAAGCAAGTCTTTAAGACCCCAAGTTGTAGAAATATTTCCAACTTGGTTTGGCAGTGGGGTTCCTCATTGGAAAATACCAATGAAATAACAAAGTTCGTCTTTTTACTTGAAGCATTTCAGAGTCGAAGCTCTACTGATAAACTCTTTGTATCCCAAGGTTACTATTGTGTCATGACAAAATAAGGGAGGAGTGATTGCTAAATATATATCATCATGTGGCCAATGGATGCTTGAAAAAACACCATCACAGCAGGGTTTGTAACTTTACATTTGGTTAAATGAGTTAACAGCATTAATTGTCAGCAAACATTGTGTAGTTGCTAACAAAATTTTAGAGTTGGAAGAAGTTTTAGTGACCATAAAGTTCAACTAAAGACAAAACTATGACGCTTAAAACATGCCAAAAAATTGCATTCTAGCCTGTGCTTAAAGACACTCCAATGAAGACAATCCAGTTCTTCCTTTGGAAAAAAAATGGCATTTTTTTAACTGTGAGTTTAACAATCATCGACAAATTAATATTTCTATCTGCTAACAACAACAAAAAAGAATAAGAATCTTTTTAAGAATCAATTAACTCTTGTCATGTACATTTTTAATAAGAGATAAGCATTCCTCTTTTAATATTTCTAATTATTAATTTTTTCCACCCAAAGCCTCAAGCACAGTGCTGAGGTAATGCTTAATGAATTATTTTAATTTTCAAAAATGTCCTTACTTTGCATCTTAGAATCAATAGTAAGTATTGACTCCAAGGCAGAAGAGTGGTAAGGGCTAGGCAACTGGGATTAAATGACTAGCCCAGGGTCACATAGCTAGGAAGTGTTTGAGGCCAGATTTCAATGCAGGGCCTCCTGTCTCCCACTCTGGCTCTCATCCACTTAGCTGCCCTTTAATAAAGGACTTTTAATGGAATTCTTTGGTCTAGCAGTCCTCCAACATTTTCATTTCAGTACTTCTTTATACTCTTAAATATTATTGAGAAACCCTTAAAGAATTTTTGTTTATATTGGTCATAAATATTTTTCTTAAAATGTCTTGGTATTTGTATGAGTATAGTTTTGACTTGGATGCCTAAAGGATTCAAAGGGGCCCAGAGGTGCAGAGAAAATCCTTGGAGAACTGTGGCTAGTTTAGTCCAAGAACATGATGATTAGGACACACTTTTAGAACTCAGTGACATTCCCTTCCTGACTGATATGTGCTTGACAAGCCCAGAAAGAGAAAAGGAGGTTGAAGGAAAACCTTATTGCAGTAAGAATCTTATGTGTATGGAATCCATCCATTTGGAAGATTATGGAATTTTAAACATTTCTTTATCTTTTTCTGCATAGCTATCTATACAGCTATAGATGTAAATAGAGCTATCAATAAGGCAGGATTTCTCTGCTATCATGGTTCAGGCACAAGAATGACCCATGTGACTTCCTTTGGTTCCTTCAAGCTCTACTAATCTATGATTTATAAATTTTCTCTGATGTTTTTGATAGAAGCCTGAATTGGCACTTTCCAGTCTCCAGCTGATTTGAACTTTTTTTTTAAACGACACATGAACTGAAGTGAAAAAAAAAGATGTAGTTAGTTCTTTGCAATCAGAAATTCTCCATTAAATATATTCAGTCTTAGAGGATATGTTAGAGAAACCTGAGCTCTAGGTCAAGGTTATTATGCTTTCATATTGATTCGGAAAGAATCAGGAGATTTCATAGTGGAAAAATAAAATAAATCTTTGGGCATTGTCCATGTAATAAATGATTAACTTTGTCCTTGTTTGACTTTTGTTCACTTTTCTGGTTTCTTTTTTGCATGTTCATTTTATTTATTTATTTATTCATTTATTTATTTGATGTTAAGGATGTTTATCCCCTCCTCCCCAGGTGTGTGCCCTTCTTAAAAAATAAACAAAAACAAATAAACAAAAACCAACATTCAACTAAAGAAAAGTCTTTCCATTTTAAAGGTCTCTGAGTCAGCCTTGGGGTAGTTACAGACCCTCTGGAACAAGGCCTCATTTCAGAACTCTCAAACTGCTGTGAGGTTTTTACTATTACTCTCTCGCTGTATGTTTTCCAACTATGCAGCTTTTCATTAGAATTCCAGTCATGCTGCCCAGAATTGGCATCCCAGCTTTCTCTTTATTACTATGTCCTTCCTTTTACCTCATTTCTTGTGTTTCAGCTCTGATCCTTTGTCATGTGGCTTCCTTCCTCAGCCCACCCCCACTCGCCTATACTTGCCATGTCCTAAATGTCTTCTTATGTTATGATTTATTATTACACCACACTTCTTCATTCTTTTCACCATCTGCTTTTAGGCCTTAAGTTTCATTCAAGAGGTCCCATTCTCCTAATTAATAAAGAAATTCTTCGTTAGAGGAGCAGGGCATTCTAAACCTCATCCATAAATATATTTAACTGGATATAAAGATCTTCACGTAATAGTTGACATCAGTGACTTCTTTGAACCCGGAAGGCTTAATGTTTCCTATTAGAACAGTTCACATGGGGATTAAAAGTCATTCTTTATGTTTCTTCTTTTTTTTTTTTACATCAATAGTATGGCTTTTTTCTCCCGCTGGCTTCCACTCTTAGATTTTGATTTTCTTTAGTGACTTAGGAAGTAATATAACCCCTACCCTCATTTAGGAGTTAGTGATCATAAGAAAGATTTGCTTTTCCTGAACATAAGTTATAGCCTCAGTTAGAATGAAACAAAATTAAAGTTAAAGGCAAGCAGGCGTCATCACCCAGTATGGGAATGAGATGAGAAACTGGGTAACCCTTATGTGTGGTTCAGCCCTAGCCATAGGCCAAACATCAGGTCTGGGTTACACATATTACTGAGCATGGTAAATTGTTTAGGTTTGAGTTAAACAGATTGAAGAAGTTATACAAGTAGCAAGAAATGAATAAAGCTAAATATAAAGGGAAGTTCTTATGTTGAACCTTCAGGAACCTTAAAAACCAAACCAGGCATGGTCTATTCCTGAAATCCCTGAGACAGCAGAGACTGAAGCTGGTGCTCATTAAGTCTAAACCAATTGAGAAAATGGTGCCACCAGCTTGTCTATGCAGGAGTTCACCAACCCAAGTCAGAAAATGAATGAGTTAAAGTCCTTGTGAATATCAGCAATGAGAATGTGTTTATGTAAATCTATATGCATATTTGGGTCTGTGGATATATATGTACTCATATGTGTATGAAATAGACACATACATATTTGTATGTTATATATATTTATTTAATAGGAATAAAATGTCATGTGACAAACCCTCTCTGGTTTGTAAAATCCCCTTTCATAACAACTACATGAGACTGAGAGTGCAAGTATCTCCATTTTATTGTTATGGAAATTGTGGTACTGAGCTATCAATAGAAATATGTATTATAGCTTTTTATGGAACTAAGGAGAAAAATAAGAGAGACGATGAAATTTCTGTACCATAGATTCAAAAGATTTTGAAATCATAAGCACTCATCGGCTAATTCCACATCACTAATATGCACAGCAGAGCTCCTTAAATGTTTGAATGATGTCAAAATCTTATCTAGTCATGATAGGATCAACAGTAGAAGCTCTGCTCCCATCTCATCATCCATCCCCACTCATCAACCTGAGAACTGCTGCCACCACTAATTTTATTTTTTTTTGTTTCTTGTTCCAGGATCATAAAGTTTTGGAGAAATAAAACATAGATGTGCTTTCTCTAGATTAAGGTTGGAGTTCAGTGCTCTAAAGCCATTATTTATACTCATTCGTTCCATTTGGTTGACTACCTTTATCAAACATTTGGTGACAAGTTATATTTCTTTTGGTGCCTTTTCTCATTATAGTGTTTGAGTCACCCAAACTCTTTGTGAATGTTACATCTAGACATTGATTATAACTCCTGTGGCAACTTAATCATATGCTTTCCAGAAATAATTCGTTTATGATGGATTATTAGGCCTCTCTTATTCTAAAGTACTTATCACTTTTAAGACAGCTGATATTAGAGAAATATTTTTACCACCATTTAATTATATTATTTTTACCCCTTAAACATAAGTCTGTATTATTTCCCCTGACTAAGCCCTAAATAATGGAACTTAAACATTTGAAGCTTCTTAATATGTTCTCCTCTAAAGAAGATTTCTATAAATTTAGCATGAATAGTCATTTCAGGTTGAAAGTCTAAAACCTCACTGTGGAGTTTTGGCCTAGGCATATTTAGTGTACAGTGACTGTTTAAACCTTAGCACCTGAGGGATGCTTATACTGAGGATTGTGCTGGAGCCAGCTCTAGCCTCCAGTGCCAATTTAGATTTTCAGTGTAAGCTTTTACACTTCAAAAATTGGCATTTTCATGTAGGGATGGGGCCAATGATATCCATTCTTGTTCTTAAATTGTGCAATCCTGTGATTTATGTAACTCCTTTAAGTATGAACCAAATGGTGAGAAGGAATATAGACAATGGCAAAATACCATTGAAACTCAGGGAAGGAAGTGACCTGAGGAAAGAAGTACAGAGATTTTAGCTTCCCTTAAATATTTTCCATGACACACTAAATGGTCTTCACTGGAAAATAGAATGTTCAAGTACTTCTGACTTCCATCTTGAGCTATACCACAGGCAATCAGTGATTCTCATCCTTTATCAACCTAGATGTCTATCCCCTCTGCTTTGAGGTGATCTCCAATGATTATACTTTCATAAAGCTTTATTCTGTTTTCCAATAACATATCTTCATATTCTAGAAGTCATTAAAATTTGTTTCTTTTCCAAGGCATTAGTCTATCAGAATGTCATCATATTTATTTAGAGAAAAACACTGAGGGTTGTTGACATCATTTTTATTGTCATTATAGGTTTCTCACTTTATTGATATTAACCTGTGTACTTATATTTTACTTTTATCTTAGGGACTCTGATTCCACTTGGAAAGATTATTTTGAATGTTTTATCTTTAATATTCCATGTTAGTGTACAGTATAGGCATTATTGACACTCTTTCCCCATTCATTTTTTTCTCTCCCTCACAAACTGACTCTCTCTCTCTCTCTCTCTCTCTCTCTCTCTATATATATATATATATATATATATATATATATGTATGTATGTGTAGATAGAAAGATAGATAGATAGTGTATGTATACACATAAACACATAACTTTTGAAGGAAATAATTTTCAAAAAACCACTAAAATTTTTCTTGTTTTTGATACTTGTATTAATCTTTCTAGGTCATTATTTCAAGAATCTTTTAAAAGTATTTGTATGCATGCTATTTCTAAGAGAGAAAGTACTCATGAAGGCTTAAAAAATCCTTTAAATTACTATCTAATCATTTTCTCTTCATTTACTTATTAATGTACTTATTTGACATACATAAAATACTATTTTGCTTTTCTAATAATAATCTTTCTCTATTTCTCTATTACCTTCTTTGTTTATAGTGTATTTTGCAATAATTTGAATAAAGTATATGATGACAGTAAGCAACATTATCTCCTTTTTGCAAATACAAAAATCAATCTATTATGTTAAAAGTATTAAATGTTGTTAAGTAAACAGCTTGAGTTATGATTTTTAAATAAATCATAATAGTATACTAGCAAAAGATTAAAATTGTATTTAAGCAAATTAGAGAATAGAAATTAAACATTAAAGCAACTATTAAATCCTATGTGAAATTGATGAGGATATCCTATCAAGGAGATGCTTCCCTTCTATTTACTTTCCAGTCTATCCTCCCCACAGCTGCTGAATTGATATTCCTAATGTAGCAGACATTAAGAAGGCTGAACAGGTCATAGTCTACTAAAAAAAAAACATTCAATGGCTTCCTATTACATTGCAATAAGAAATGCAAAATCCTCATCCTGATATTTAATGCCTTCCATAATTCCCTACTTCCCATTTTTGAATTATATTAACCTCCTTCCATTCACATTGGTCTGTTAGCTATAGAATTTTCCAGGACCTACATTTATGCCTCTGTACAAAAAGTCTATGTCTTGAATGAAATCCTTCCTCATTTCCTTCTCTTAAAATCTTAGGATATTCTTCAAGATTATCATTCAGGCGCCACCTCTCCCCTACTCTTTTCTTGATTCCCCTAGTTGTAAATATTCTTTCCCACTTGAAATCATATTAGCACAGTGGATAGAGTTCCAGCCCTGGAGTCAGGAGCACCTGGCTTCAAATTTGTTCTCAGACACATCCTGGCTGTGTGACCTTGGGGAAAATATTTAACCATAATTTTCTTGCCTTGCCATTCTCCTCTCTTAGAGTTGATACTGACAGAATTAAGGGTTTAAAATTACTTTATGTTGTATAGATTGTGTATTTACTCATTTATTTCCATCTTATATTCCCACTTTGAGAGAGGAACTATTTGGATTTTTTCTTTGAATAATTAGCACTAAGTACCATGACTAGAACATAGTGGACATTAGATATTTTTATAGGTTTCTAAAATATATATAAATTCTGTTTCTTGAATCACCATAGAAACCTAATTGTGCCCTTCTTTATTCCCTCCCAGAAAGCCATCCTTTATGACAAATAGTATTTTTCAGAGAGGGAAAATATATCATTACAACTTATCAATATATAAAGTCTGAAAACATAAAACAATATATTTTTTGCTGAATTTAATTGAATCAGCTCTAGAAATGAGTACACCTGGATCTCAACCTCTGCTCTTGTGAATATGTAAGTAAACTTAATGAAGCCATTTACATTCTCAACTTCATTTTCATTAATTGTAAAATGATAATAATATTTGTCCTACCAGCCTCACAGTGTTTTTAAGAGGATTCTTCATCCCAATGCTGATCAGCAACATTTTGGTCACCTCTTGTTGTCCTTTGTACTTGAAGAGGACCAAAATAACATTAGTAGTGATGTCTCTTTATTCCCACATAAATTTGATTTAAGTGAGACTAAGTTGCACAAAGTTATTGGCCTTATTCTCTCTTTGAGAGTCATTGGAGTCCAGTGGCAAGACAAAAGCCAAGTAGAGAAATGATGGCTTGGGATGTATTGGATGAGCTTGGCTTTTCTCCATGTCTAAGCAATTCCAAAGTAATCCAGAGTACTTCCTTCCACTGCCTTCGTAGCTGTTGGACCAGATCCATCGCTTCCACCAGGGGAAGCCCTCACATTCCTGAACTGCACTAATACACCAATATGTTTGATCCTATTAGCTAATCCCAGTCTTGTTCTTAACCTCTCTGCTGAGAGGTTTATGAGGGGGGTGGCCTCTGCATGCTACAGCCGCTTAAAGCCATAAGTGAGAGCTGGAAGCCCCCCAGGGAGGAATAGACCTCACACCAGATGTGCTAGTCTTCCCTGAACCCTCTTCTGCCCCAGTGGTCTGGGTAACTTCATTTTAGTGAGGAACCTGGGGCAAAGAGACAGACTAATCTTGTGTGACACAGTCAAAGAGTTAGCATTTGTCAAGAGGCTCCACTTGAACTTAGATTTTCTTTGACTCAGACTTCTGCTATCTGCTATACCATGTTGTTCTTATAAAATTGGGCTATTTTTATTCTATGCCGTCAGACTACTGAAGGAGAAGAAGAAGCATTTGCTGCATCCTGCATTTTGTCACTTTTCGAGGAGGCATAAAAGTTAAGGAATTGGGGGAAGCGCTGCACTATCAGTTCTCCCTTGTAGCTTCACATCATTATAATTGTCCCTATGTGCTCGGTGGCATTTCCACCTCCATTAAGTCCATCTTTCACTCCAATTACCTGCCTTTCTATGAATATTGTGGGCAATCAGTGCACTGTTAATAGCTCACATACATTACAACGCAAATTCTCAGAAAACACCTAGAGAGAATGCCTTCGCAAAGTTTAAATCAGCAGAGCAGTTGAAAACATTACCCCGGCCTTATTAATTGAAAGAGTGAAGGTGTTAGCCAGCTTCAATGTGAGGCAGTCCTGTGGTTAAGTTTTGCCAGAGAACTTGAAGATAGAGAGAAGGGATCATATTGCATTTGGTATTGCATCTATTAATAAAACCACAAGGCCAGCTTCAATCTTAGCCTTAAAATTATAGGGTAAACAAGTAAGCCGATCAATCATTCTATTGAAATGTCTTCTACATTAAAGTAGAATGTAAACTTCTTGAGGGAAAGGATGCTATCCATCAAGGGAGGACTTTTCTTCCCCTTTGAAATAATTCCTACTATTATTGATTAGTGCCTAAAATTTTTAAAATGCAGAAATATCTGTGGGGTTTGTTTTATTATGGATTTCTTCATTCTGGCAAAATTTAGGCATTCATATTATCTACAAGATGCTTCTACTTGTGCTGTTTTGCATCTGATAGAGTTTTTCCAAACAGTAGTGACTTTAGTCAGTTGCCATAGAAAGTCACTGTTCTGCTAATGTTACAGATATTGATACTGTCATATTACTATTACTGATATTGTCTGAATTCATGCCAGTGATATATCTGAAATATTTTTTCTGTCTTTCTGTATGTTGTTTTTAGCTCAGATTAATGTAAAGACTGAGTCTCAAGGAAAAAGCAGAGAGAGCATATGTGGGGAGAGAGGGGTATTCCATCATGTCTTTGATGCTACCTAGAAGGAATTATTTTTAATCATTTCTATAGTAACGAAAATGAGTTCTACATACTTTAGCTGCCTATTATATATCTGAATCTGTTAGTAGGAGTAGAAATAGTTACATATCTCATAGCAATTTTATAGGCTTATTGACTTTAATGATCATGAGAGAATCCATAAAGCAAGAAAACCATCCATGATGCCAATAGCCATTTTGATGTGCCTTGTGGGGTTGTGATGGGGTAGTAAATTAGCTTGTTCTGAGTTCCAGAACAACATGAGTTTAGATACTTGTATATTCAATTTCCTACTCCACCATTTTAGTAGTAAAATACAGGGTGTACTCAAAGTCTTAGTGAAGTTTCAAGCTTTAGAAATCTTGAGTAGGGGCAGCTAGGTGGCAGCGTGCTTAGAATGCCAGGCCTGGAGTCTGGAAGATGGGTCTTCATGAGTTCAAATATGGCCTCAGACACTTACTAGGTGTGGGACCACTGGCCCTGTTTGCTTACATTTCTTCATCTAAAGAAGTAAAGGGTAAATGACTCCAGTATCTCTGTCACAAAAATCCCAAATGGAAGTCACAAAGATTCAAATATGACTGAAAAATTCCTGAACCCCAACAATAATCTTTAGTAAGCTTAAATGACTCTAAGATTTTTAGGACAACAATATATATGTGAAAATGGAGGTATTTGTGTAATTAATTCCAAGATCTAGGTCAAAACTGTCTTAATATACAGTAAAGGGCCTACCTAGACATTTCCCCCAAAATACCAAATATTACTCATTATATTGTGATTTGACAGAAAAGCAACATGCTGATTCAGGTTTCTATACATCTACAAAACACTAGTTATCCAAGGTCTTCACTTCTAAAAACCTGTTAATATCACAGAGTAATTTGGTAGTTATAAGGGACCCAGTGACCATTTAGTTCACCTCATGTTTGAAAGGAATCCCCACTATAACATATCCAACAAGAGATCATCCATTTTTTGCTTAAAGATTTAAGCAACAGACCCTTAATTTTCTTGCTGCTCTGCCTACCAAAAGCAAGCTCCTTTCTTCTTTATTCTATTGGCTTCTGTATTCTGAGATTCAAAAGTGAGGCTGCTGAAGGTACAAGTGGTAGATATTTTATAGCTCCCCAGTAGAGTGGGTCTGGGAAATATTGTACCAGATTGTTGGATTGCTGTAACTGATGAATTATATATTTGTGGTATAAAGTCCAATTGAAATCTGCCTTAGTTTAAGAAATCTCCCTTATGGTATATAACATTGGAATGTCATAAAATGTACTAACATCCTGAAAAAGAATGAGGTCAGTCATCTAAATATGGAACTAATATTGTCAAATTGAGGAAAAATAGTTTTTTTTTTCCTAGGGAAATTACTTTTTTAAGGAAAGCACACAAAAGGGTTTGACTCCACTTTTTTGTGACTCTAGAGAGGATTCTGACTTCAGAGCAAAAGGTTTAAAAAAATTCTTTCATTTTTTGTACACCAGATTCTCTCAATTTCAGTATAGTTGAAGCATACTGGAATGAAAATCAGAAGGATTGAGATCTTATCTGAGTCATGCCATTATCTAGTGATATAACTATGACACTTCATTGCACTGAGCCTCAGTTATCACATCTGCAAAATGTGCAGATGGAATAAAATGAACTTTGAGGTCCCTTCTAGCCCTGGATTTCTAGATTTTAAAAACAAGTTGCAAATCTGGATAGAGGATCAAACTAATGATAACATACATTGAAGAGAAAATGAGAGAAGCAGGCAGATTTGCTTATGTAAAAGAGATTTTGGTTTAAGATAAATTCATTGTAAATGTAAATATCAACAGTAAATACTCAAATATATTTCATTGTACCTTAAAATATTTTACCTTTGACCTTAGAATCAATTCTGTGTGTTGGTTGCAAGGCAGAAGAGTGGTAACAGCTAGACAAAGGGGGTTACATGACTTGCCCAGGGTCACACAGCTGGGAAGTGTCTGAGGTCAGATTTGAACCTAGGACCTCCCATAGCTAAACCATTGAACCACCTAGCTGCTCCCTACTTCATTTTATCTTGGAAAGGACAATGGGTTTTGAATCAGAGGATCTGGGTTTGAATATTGTCTAGGACACAATGTCTACATGATCTTAGCCAAATGATGTAACTTCTTGGTTTTTCTGATCTATAAAACTACTTGCTTCCTTTGCATTTCTGTATTTATGATCCCGTGAAATCAGAAACACTATTCCCTATCAATGAGTTGTCATCATCATGATACAGATTCAGAAGACTAAGGTGTGAAGTTTGTAAAAATCCAGAAAACAATGCAAAAGTACCGATATCTGAGAAGAGAGTCCTCGGGGAGGGATAAAATAAAATAATGCAAAAAAAAAGTATAGAGATATAGAGATGAGGCCACCAAAATTCAAAATAGAATATCCAGGAAATCCTTCTATTAAATAATTCAGTAAAAAGCATAAACTTGGTGTAAATAAATCCTTAATCAATTTAGAAGTGTTTTTGAGGAGTTGGATTAACATTGTTATTAGTTCATAGAATTAGACTCACTTGAGGTTCTACGTATATCAGAGAAAGCGTCTGAAAAGGAAAGGCATTCTGGCTTCTGGTGTGGTGGAGACTTTGGACCCTTTGTGATTGTCCCAGAGGGCAGGAAGGAAAGGGTGTAGGATCATTGGTGTCCAGTGAGTCCAACATGGTGTCACCTCTAGAACTCCTAAGGAAGAAGTCCTCAGCTACCCCCTTAGGACTTGACTTACCAGGTGGGAGTTGGCAATTTACACCAGAGAGGAGGGCAAAAAAAAAAAAAAGGATCCCAGTGAAAAGTGAAATCCCATAGCAAAAGATTATTTCTGCTCAGAAATTACTCCATCAAAGAAAAATTAAGTCAATGTTTGCCAACCTGATTCCATCTTGGAGTTGGGTGGAAACTTACAAGATAAGGACTCCTAGGATTGATGCTTTAAATTAAATTAAAACTCAGAGAACAATTCTATTCCACTCCCTCATTTTATAGATGAAAAAACAGAAGCTAAGAGAATGAGAAGACTTGCCCAAGTCACAACAGGATTAGATAGAATTGAGATTAGTGAGTTCAAAGTCAATTTTTTTTTGTCTTTAATCCCAATTTTCATTATTTAGTAGGCTTTAGAAGTTTTGAATAACGAATAGTTTTATTTTAACTTTTAAATCAGGATATCATTATTAAGTCTAGGTTCTTTTTGTTTCTACTTGCCAAATTTTGTTTTTCTCACTTTGTAGCAGGGCATTTGTTCTCAAGAACCTTTAAGGTCACATGGTGTAGTGAAGTGGATGAAGAAACATTTGTGCGCACAATCCTCCCTTTGATACTTATGTTTGTGGTCAAGTCTTTTAACCTCTGCAAGCTTCAGGTGCCTCTCTAAGAGGGTCATGTTCTGCCTTGAAGGATGGAATTCCCACACCCATGAAGTCCTGCATCCCAGATATAGTGATAATCACAGCTGGGACAGAATTGCTCCCTCTAGACAGAAAATTCATTACATGTATTTTATGACCTAAACAGTCAATAACAGGAAAGAGGGATATTTAATTATAACTTTAATCTTCAAAGTCAATACCTTAATAACTGCTTATTGTTATAATCATTTCCTTCCCTCCTCCTCCTCCCACAGATGCATTCCCTTTCTCAGTTACCATGGATCATTGGTTACCTACTGGTAGAAATTTGCTTTATCACTGTTTGCTTAAAGATATCATTAAAACTTTATGGCTTAATCAAGGTGATATTACTCCTTTAATAAAAAGGGATTCTAAGACGTTAAAAGTTTGAGAACTTGTGATCTAAAACAAATAAAACTGAATTCAAGCTTGATTTTATGCTTATGCATTTCTTGTATATGCCTTATCATCATGATGTCCTTATTGTAGAAGAGGAAAACAGAAGTATCATTTTCTGTTTTTTAAATATTTTATTTTTTCATCATTTGCTGAATACCGACTTGTACTCTTTACAGGTACCTTAAAAAGACATTGCAGAGAATGCCTTTGTTTTCAGAACCAGGGAGCCTTAAAATTAATATATAACAATGTTCTAAAGTAAATAAAGTCATAAGAAAGCAAGATATGTATGCATCAATAAGGCTTCATCGTGGTAAAATGTTTTATGGGACAAAAGTTCTAATTTAGCATTTTTTTTCTGGTGTAGAGTTTATTTTTTTTTTAATGTAAGTATTGCATATTAGTGTTGATATTTTTAAAAGGACACATCTTTTCTGGCAAGTATTCTTCCAAGTTCACACTTTAAATTTCCATTTTTTTTTCAAATATGACCAACATTTGGTTGAATATCATTCCTCTTTTTTTAATAGCAAAGGCTTTCTGGTACTTATACCTAGTCACCTGTGTAGAATGAATGACAGGTATCATAATGACCATAATAATATAAATAAATCTTGGGGGAACTGAAATGGTTCCCTATTTTGTTGTGTTAGTGATCTCTAGATTTTTTAAACCCTTATCTTCCATCTTAGAATCAATAATGTATATTGGTTCTAAGGCAGAGGAATGGTTAGGGCTAGGCAATGGAGATTAAGTGACTTGCCCAGGGTTGAGCAGCCAGGAAATGTTAATATCTAGGTTTTAACAAATCTCCTCTCTCCCTGTGTTTGAAACCAAGTAAAAATTTCTGTATTTTCACAAAAAAATGTTCTGAACTGAAGAGAGAGGACATCAGAGCTGAAATGCTTAGTTATGTGAAAAGGCTTTCTTGAGTAAATAAATTAAAGTGATGGAGGAATCATAAAAAGAGCAATTGTTAAAGGATTATGAAACTATATTTTCCCAAGGGAGAAAAAAAAACTACATTTTTTTGTGGTGCTCATAGAACTCTTCAGGCAAGAAAGTGATAGAAGAAGGTATATCTGTAGTTAAGAAAGATCCCAAAGTTGTTTTGTTGTTGGTTAATTTTTTTCTTTTAAGCACAGAAGTCTCCATTATTTTTATTTTAAGAGAAGACTTGACTTTTAGCTTTATGAATGTCCTATGTGTAAAGTACATTCTCCAGAAGAATTAAGAGAAAGTTCTTGGAATTTTGAATTAGGAAAAAAAAAGACAAATTGTGGTCTCTTCTTTTATGTTCTTTTGGAACCAGCTCAATTCTGTCTACTTCCTCCTCACTCCCTAGTGTGGGTTTTAAAATTAATTACCAATAACTAAATATTATATTTCATAAAGTTTTATTAATAATAACTAAAACAACAGAACTGCCTGACTTCAGCAAGGTCGCAGGTCCAAGAGAGGAAGAGGGAGGAGTTACAACCGCTTAAATACAATTATGCAAAATGTGGGGACCCAGGAAAATTGAATTTTGGGAAATACTAAGGGACTTCTGGGGGATGAAATTTGAAGGTTCAAAATCTCCATTTATACACTAGGATGGTCCTAAGCCAATTCTATATTGCTCCAATTTAGCCTACCTGCAAATTATAGTAGCTGCTTGACTCCTTGGGCAAAATGGAGATGGTCATCTTGTTTTTAAATTTCTGAGGTAACTGCCTCAGAGATTCTTTTTTTTTTTTAAACCCTTACCTTCCGTCTTGGAGTCAATACTGTGTATTGGCTCCAAGGCAGAAGAGTGGTAAGGGTAGGCAATGGGGGTCAAGTGACTTGCCCAGGGTCACACAGCTGGGAAGTGTCTGAGGCCAGATTTGAACCTAGGACCTCCCATCTCTAGGGCTAGCTCTCAATTCACTGAGCTACCCAGCTGCCCCCTGCCTCAGAGATTCTAAGCACTTGTTTACATAATCTTTCCCATGAAAAAAAGCTGAAGTCAAAAGATTTTAGTAGGAAGAAAATTTGCAAAGCTAGACTATAGGGATTTTTCCCCTTTAAATTAAAACACCTCTGAAATGCAAACACTAATGTATGGCCATATTGATCTCCTGGACTTCTGTATCTCTATTGCTGCATTCATTAGTCTGTTTGTTCATTATTTATTTATGTTTTCCATACTCAATAGAATCCATAAAAACTAGAACTTTTTCTTGATTATGGAAGAAAACACATTAAACACAGAGCCTATATTAGAAAATTCTGTAAATTCTTTATTTAATTCATACAGTTGGGTAAAATAATAAGCCATATGTTCTTAAAACTTATTATAAAAATGACCAGTGCATTAATTTTCTGATTTTCACTTAAATAAATATCAGATATCTCATCCATAAAGTAATATTCTTTCATGGATGAAACCCAGAAGAGCTTAATTGTAAACAATATTGGATTTCAGTTTAATTTATTTGAGATGACATTATTTAAAAGTGTTTGCCACCATGCTGATCAAAGACAGCTAGTGAAAAGTGGCTATTTATGTTCAGCCAGAAGCCTTTGCTACATTATAATAAACGTGTAATTCTAACATACACTGTGCAATTTAGATATATTTTTATATAGATATGACACAAATGTTAAAATTGTGATAGCTCATATGGACTGTGAAAAATGTTAATATTATTAATTATCGATGTAGGATTTACACTTAGGTCATTATTTTCCCTACATATCAGCTTTTCACCAAAAGATACTGAGAATTCATGATTCTCCTTTTGATTTAATTATTGCTTATGGTGTCTTATTAGCTTTCTCATCATTTGGCTTTGCAGTTTCTGGGCCTCTCACCTGTGCCCCAAGTCAATTTCTAATGTCATTCATGGACAGTGATAGAGCAGTGCCATCTAAGGTCTTCTTATTGGACAGAAGAGCCATGTGTCTGTCACTTCAGAGTTTTGCTTTAGTCCATTGGGTAGAGTATATTTATAATTTCAAGATGATAACAAATTTGAATGGTAGAGTTGAGTTTAAAGTAACAGATTTTTTGGTGAACATGCCACGTCTGGAACTGTGGTGTTTAGAGCTGGCTATTAAATACATGCTCACTTTGAGGAGGCTAGGAAGTATTGACCAGAAATTAAGAGAAGATGTGAGCAAAGTAGGGAATCCAAAGGTAGCTAGTACTTCTCACCACCAATATGGAATCTCTGCAGGGTCAGAAAACCTTCAATTAATATTCTTTTCAAAAGGCAAATGTATTTTTATTTCTTCTAACTCACTTTCCCTGTAAACCATATGGTTACCTTTGCCTATGCTGTAACTTGTGTGCTTTCTATTATGCTTCTTATATCCCAAGGTCTTGGGCTTAGCCCTATCAGGGAGTTTTATGAAGGTGTCCCATGAACACACATGAGGGAGTTGTCAAAGATTATTAATTATTCTCACAAATTACGTATTAAATTTCATTGGGGTTCTTCTCATCGGACTTCCATGGACTTTCTTTTGTTTTATTAGAAACGGTGATATAGTAGAAATGAGATGGGTCTTTGGAACAAGAAAATCTGGTTTAAAAACCTAGCTCTCACTTACTAGCTGTTTATCCTTATCTTATAGAATCTCACTTTCTGAAACTGTAGAATGGGAACAAGAATATTTAACATTATTTTCCCCACAGAGGTATTATGAGAAAGATGTTTTATAAATCTAAATCTCATAGAAATATGAATTATTATTATAATCACATTTTGTTGTTTGAATTTGGCCAATGTCATTTTGTATAGGATTGTTTGTTTTGTGGAGAGGGAATAAAGCAATTCTTTACACTCATCAGATACTCTAACATCATAAGACACATGAAACACATTTCAGAATGGTTTCTTCACTTTCCCTTTCTTTATTTAAAAAAGGGGGGAAAGCATATTTCAATTCATGTTAATTGGTTTCACCATGAGATTAGTAGAAGAAACAGATAAAAATCTAGGTAGGCTATAGTTATTTGTTTAATTATTCTTGTGCTTTTTAGCCACATGTTGTTGTTTTATTGTTCATTTTCACTGCAGTTACTGCTTTGGTGGAGTGTGAAATTACTCTCCCTGACTCTACAATAAACTAATACACACTAGCTTGCTTTAGAACAAAATGGAAAAGAATTCCTCCCCAGTAACAGCATCTGATTACTTTCAATAATTGTTATAATTTAATTTCTCACAGAAATTATTAACATTGTATAGTTAATGAATTCTTAGGATCTTAACCAAAATTAAACTTTTTTCTCCTTTTTTTCTCCTCTGGACTAAACTGAGATGGGAGAAAATATTGAGAGTTAAAATTATTGATAAGCCAGTTCTATTAATAGACTCAGAAAAGGTGACCTATATCACTTTTTCAATGAAATCAAATTTTGTTTCATTCAGTAAACCATGTAGAGGAATTGTTAACTAGGGAACTAGATTAAAAGAAACAGTCCTAGTGAAGAATAAATTTGGAACTCACTAATACTTCTTCCTAACTCTAATGTGATCCTCATTATTTAAACTGATGATATTTTTAAATGCAAGTATGAACAATATTAAACACTGGGCAGCACAAGAATCATTATGACTGGATTTGTAATGTCTCTGCTTAGGAAAATCTAAAAGTTCCATACAAATGCTCATAGGATTTAAAACTGGAATAGAGTCGAGTACATATTGTCCAACCTCCTCATGAACACTGTCTTGAGCTTTATTTGCATTTTGCCAATTTCCTACTGGAAATATTTATCTCTGTGGGTCCCATCAATATTTAAAGGTCAAAATATCCGAGGAAAAACTAATTATTTGACCTTGTAAACTTGATTGTACCTGTTTTTCTTGAGGGTGGCACCATTATTCCAGTCACTCAGATTCACAACTTTAGTGTCATTTTTGACTCTTTCCACATACCAGGCAAGTCTTATGGATTCTACCTTCACTATCTCTTGCTAATGTAATCTTTTCTACTATAATTATCATGTTTTCAGGCACTTACCAACTTTTGCATGGACTACTGTAATAGCATCCTATTGGGTTTTCTTTTAGTTCTCTTTGTTTAAATTTATTATTACTATCTTCATAAAGCTTCTGAATGAATATCACTACAGTAAAGATCTGCCCAAGTCTGTGTCCTCACACATCTTCAGTGGTACCTTGTCATCTATAGAATAAAATTAAAAAAAAAAAACAAAAAAAAACTTTTTTCTACCTGAGTTTTTAAACTTGAAAAAACTGGCTTCTGACAACCTTTCAACAATTTTCATATATTCTCACTCTATCATGAGCACTCTGGTCTAATGATGTTATTATTATCAATAACAGGTAGCATTTATCAACTCTTTAAGATTTGCAAAGCTCCGCAGTTATGTTTTCATGTAATCCTAACCCAACGCTGTGAGGTAGGCAATATTATTATGTCTGTTTTACAGATGAGGAAACTTAGGATAACAGAAGTAAAGTAACTTGCCTTGGATCACACAGCTAATAAGTATCCGGAGCCATATTTCAACTAATTTCATTTTAGTGGCTATTTCCTATTCGATGATTTTTCTAATAATGTTATTTATTTATTATTTTCATTTGCTCCTCCAATTAAATTTATATGTGTACATGCTACACCCTTCCCACTCAGCCTTATGAACCATGCATTCTCTGGGAGAGTATAGACTCTCATTTCTTTTTTTTAAATTTCCCTTCTACATATTACAAGTCTTTTCACATGGTATATTCTTTAAAAATAGTTTTTGAATGAAAAGTAAATAATCTATGTACAAGTGATTGATAATTGACTCATAATTCAAAATAATAGTTGGATTCTAGATACATGATCATGATAACCTATTTGTGTGAACTGAATAATGAGCTCTCTTACTACCAAAATGATAGAGGATTAAACTGAACAAATTAAACTGTACCTTCTTTTAAAGAGACCTCTCTCAAAGTGATTTGGTATTTGCATGGCCTATCTTAGTTTAAAATATTAGTTTTATTCTTTAATATTTTGTTTTCTTCTGTCAATCTCTCTTAATTAGATGTGATATTGATTTTTTTGCTTCATACAATTGCATATGCATATAATATCTATATTGCTATCTCTATATCCTCTATTCATGTTCCTTCCTTGTGGTTTTATCAGTGGTGGAATTGCCAGTTGGAGAAAGTATTCTATTGATACATATATTGTGGTATTATAGTAAGAAAAAGAAATATAATGAAAATCAGTCATTTTCACCTATTAAAGATGTTCCAAAATCAGTGAGGCAACATCATATGCATTAAAATGAGGGCTGAATTTGGAGTCTGAGTTACATTTGGACTCTACCTCTGATAAATCTGATACTTCTCTCCCTGTGGAAACTTGAACAAGTCATACAATTTAATTATGAATTTCATCATATGGAAGAGTAGCAATAACTTATAACAGAAGAGGTATGACTTACAATCTCTAAACTATTATCTAAAAACAAACAAACAAAAAAAAAACAGCTATGAATACTGCGCAGTATTATTTACCATAAGCAACAAAGTGCCTCTGAAGGGAAATCTTACTCCTTCCTCAATGTCCTTTCATTTTCCTCTGTTTTCTCTCATGCATTTACTTCCAGACTTTATATTATCATTAAAATATCTGATAATAATCTGTCTTGTGGTACTTTAAATGCAGAACTAAGTTTGACCTTCATTTCAGGATAATAGGCCACCCAGTTCACTCAGGACACAGGAATTGGGCTCAGAAACTTCTGGGATCAGAATTGGAACACTTCCAAGTAATAGTAACTGACCTATACGTAGGACTTATAGAGCTATAAAGTGTGTTACACTATCTCATTTGATCCTTTGAAAAAGACTTTGAGGTGTATTTATATATTTTATTTGTATTTATTATCCCCATTTTCTAGATGAGGAAATTGAGCCAAAGAAAAGTTGAGGAACTTTTATGGTGTCATATAATGAGTTAGACTTCTGAGGTTTTGTGCCCTCAGGACAATAGAAGTTCCAGAAAGTTAGGAGACTCTAAGTGAAAAGCTTTAGCTAAATCACCAGGTAGCCTCCCAGAAATGGTCCCACAATGCCACCTGGGAGACCAATGCTGCAGCTAGAGATGTAGCAGTGCAATCTCAGTAAGAGAGTCCAGGAAATTACACTCTAACCTGTAAAATAACATCATCAAAGATGGTGAGTAAGCAGGGAAATTTGCTTTGGAGGTCACAAAGCTCTGTGTTAAATAAATTCTCTGGACATTTTTCCATGTTAAGTTTATATAATTGAGGGCATGATTCAAGCTGAGTCTTATAGAAAATAGTGTACACACCATTGATTAGTTGTGTGGTTTTAGCCTTTTTAATTTCTTTTTTTTTTTGAAGTTGAAGTGACCATTTTGTGAAGGTCCTTTAAGACAGGCAAACAGGTCAATTTCAGAGTTGGATATGTCAGAATAAATGATGCAGGCATTTTTTTCTTCCTATATGACCCAATCTGAAAAAAAGCTTACCTTTAAAAAGAACTGTTTCTCTTCTTCTGTAAATACCATTTCCCCATGGCATAAGGTGGTAGACTTGGGTGGAATTTACATAGTGCTACACAGTTAAAGGCATTTAATTTCTTCCCACAGTGTTGGCTGGATCACTTAAATTTTTACATACCTTTTATTGTTACAGTATAATAAAAACTGGACCTGCTGTTCCTCTGATCATGCCAATGGTGTGTGGTTTCCATTTGTTTAAGCAATCAGCCTGACACACTCCAGGTGACATTTTCTGTTCTTCATGGTTAGACAAATGAAAAATGTCAAACTGGTGGTGCTTCTTCCCAAAGCTCAGAAAGGATTTTCAACACATTTACAATTGGCATCATTGCTGGAGAGATGATTTTTCTTCTGTTTACAGAAATTTCTAGAGTACCTATGTATTTACAATAGGAATATGTTCCTAAGGGAAATATCTCAGGGAAATGTATTTCGAATTAGTGTATGCTCAAAGTAACTCTTTAAAAAATGGTACATGATTTTCTTTTCCATGCAAGGAAGAATAGCACTCTTGTGTCAGTACTGAATGTGTAAAGGATCACATTGAGATTTTAAGTCCCAGAGGCCTCAGTTCACCACAGAATGTATTACACATGTCAGAAATAAATTCAATTCAAAGAGTCTTCCTATGTTTTGTAATATTTTCTTTAAATGGCCAAATTAACAAACAGTCTTAATGAACAGCTGATATTCCAACTCCACATTCCAAATTTTATTTCCTGTAAATAATTATGATTATTCTAAGAAAATAAAATGCATTGAGTAACAACATCTGGATTTCATTGATTCACTAATAAAAAAATGCTTTTTACTCTTTCATGTTTTTAGCTCTTTTCAGTGAGTTTCCACTTAAATAGTTTGCACATGACATTATTCCCAACAGAACTGCTCCTCAAACCTTCCACTACTTGCCTTTTCCAAATTCTAATTCATCTCTTTGATTTTAGAGAATGCATCTTACTATGGGAAAATAATAATAAGAGGCAGAGACAAATGCTACTAATCAGACTGGATAAACACAAGCTCCTACACCTCCTCCATATTCATATTTGTTTCTTGAGACTTTTCTTTCTGCAAAAACTATTGCAAAGGAGAAAGGTTGACAATATATAGACTGCCAAAATGCTGCATTGGTATCCTTTCAGTATTAAAAACAAAAGAAAAACAAGAAAATTCCCCATACATTTGGTATTCCCAGTGTGGCAGATTTACAGGACGAAATGGAAAAGTGTTACAGGATGAGATGTAGAGGGGTTGTGAGCACCTAATATTCATAAGGCATTGTCCCAGATCATACATCAATTGGAGATTTAGTGGTAAAGATTAAATTATTATGTAAATCTGTATTAGAGGCTGTAGAACATTCTGGCTATGAGAAACTCCCATAACCTATCTATTCTATAGCTAACTCTCTGAGACTATAGCTAGGTCAAGAAAATGAGAGATACAGAGGTTAAGTATGTACCATACTGAAGAAATATTGGAAGGAAGGAAGACAAAATAAAATTGGTTTCATTGCTTGAGTATTTTCCCTTCTTTAATTGTGAAATTTACTGTACATCTATGCAATGAACAATAATAATAGATTTAGATAGGTTAATAATAGGTTTAGATAGTAACCGTAACTCTTAGAAAGAGTAACTCTTTCTTTACCTTCATTAAATATTCAATCTTTTGGTTAGAAAAGGAATTAAACTTCAGAATTTTTCTGAGTTATATAATTATCTATTATGAGTTTATAAAATTTCATATTCACCCTTCGATTTCATCATAAACTGATAAAATGTCTAAATCATTTTAAGTTGAAAAGCCTTTGAATAGTTATCAAATTCTTACCAGGTTTCTATACCTTTTTTACTTTAAAAAATTATTCATTTTTTAAGTCACCTATCAGTAAATGCTTTCAAACATGAACAAGGCAAGCATAACAAATGTGACTATAAAGAGTAAATACAATAAGGTACAGTTATTTTTTTCTTAGAATCAAAGCAATTAATGGAATTAAATAATAAGTTTACTTAAAACTGAGTTCTATAATTCTGAACAGATGATATTTTATTCTCCTTATTTATAACTAGTTATCTATTAATATCTAGATGATTGAGTAAGGATTCTAGCATAATTCCTGCTCTGTAATCCATGAAGGAGACTGCAGTGAGAAAACAGAGATAGATAGATAGATAGATAGATAGATAGATAGATAGATAGATAGATAGATAGATAGATAGAGAGAGAGAGAGAGCTGAGAGCTGAAAAGAAAGAGATGAAAAGGAATCAGAAAATGTCTTAAACCTGGGAAAATGGAAAGAGACAAAAAGTGATAGCAAAGTTGCTATTTTGTGAATTTGAATTGTATGTCAACAATATATAATGTAACTGGCCACAGTAGCAGCCAGTCCAAGGCTTTGTGTAAAACCATGAGTATTGTTATTGAGTGGATTTCTCTTGAAAATGTACACATGCTCCCTAAACCTTATGACTACAAGTGAAAAATTACTTTGATTAAATGGTAATAGATTACTATAAAACCCATTTGATTATCATAAAGACCCATTTCCTTTTAGAAAATCAGAAGGAACTGATAGACCTTTATTTATTTATTTATTTATTTATTGGTAGTATCTGTTACTGATAGTCATGTAAGAATATTGAGTTTTCAAGACTTTCATTTGCACCGTACATATACATTAAGTGTTCTGTTCCCTATTTAGTAGCCACAAAACCACTAGACTTCCTCTTTCCACTATAGCTTTATAAATATTTGGAGTAAACCTATTTAACAGTGTCTCTGGCATTTGAAGGTAATGCTCCTGGGTGATGATATTATCTTTCAAGCTGAAAAAATAGATGCACATTCAGTTCTTCCTTTTCATTGGGAAGTTGCTATTTGTAAAAAATGTCAATGTTTTCAGGATTCCCTTCTCAACTTGTGAATTGCATATCCACAGAGACTTTGATTGTCACATGCCAGATGGATGTGTCTGGTACCACTCTTCCCCAGTACAGCTATGTCCCTTCTCTGTACAAGGCAATCTACAGAAATCTGACACTATAGAGTTTTCATATCTGAGCAAATGTATTCTACTACTATTTTTAATAGTTCGTTTTTAAAGTAAATATGTTGTGTTTATTTCTCTAATTTGAATTTATGATTCCAGTTTGTTTCACTACTTCCTCTTCTTGTAAGCCCAAATAAAGCTGACTTTAACTCACTGACTTCACAAAAATTACTAGGAAATGGAGGCTGAGCATTGGGAGGGATTCATGTTATGATGCAGTATTACCACTTGTACAGGATGGGATTCTTGATAGAAGTAGATTATTTTTTTAATCTGATAGGTTCTATTTTGTTCAGTTATTATAAACATGCCAATAATGTATTTGGTTTATAATACTTTCAAGGATCTTAGATTTTGCTTGTGTGGGTAGTCCTTCCACTGAAAGAGTCATATGCCAACTATGACTTTTTTATTCTTTGCTACTATTGCATCTATTTGCTACTATGTGCATCTTTGAATTGTATGTTGTTGGTTTTTTTTTTTCATTTTAATTCTTCCCACACTATTTCATGTATCCCAGTTATATAATGCAATGAGGAATTGAAAAAAATTGTGGGGAGAAGGGAATCTGCTATTTCATTGTTAGAGAAAAATCTTAATAAGGAAATTCCATCTCCAAATAAAAATAATCACAAGTTTTGCAAAGAAGAATCTTGCTTTGGGTACTAATAGTTTAAAGTGACCATCCCAGGTCACACAGCTGCAATGTGTCAGGACTGGATTGGAAACTAGGGCTTCCTGAATTAGAGGCCAGCTTTCCATTCTTTATATTGCTTCTCAGAAGTCAAATACTGAATGTTTGTGCTGATGGACATTTTTGAATAACTAAAATTGGGTACACTGCTTTTCAGTTTCTTTATTCAAGCTATATAGATTCTCCCTCAATTGATAACTAATTACATCTTTATTTTAAACCTTTATAGACTTTTTTGTGTCTTGTTGTGGTAATGATTCATATCAAACATTCAGTAGCAGGTGGACATCTTTTGAAGGAGCTATTATTCTTATATTACATAAATACAGAATTTCAGTGTTAGAAGCAAGTTCAGTCTGGCCTCTATACACACTCCTCTGCCCATCCACCTCCAAGAAAGAATTCCTTCTATAACATAACTGACAACTTCTCATATAGACTTTGGTTGAAATCCTTCCCTCAGGGAGGAACCCATTTCAGTTTTCGCTAGATTCATTGTTAGGAAGTTTTATGTTCTAAATTTGTCTTTTTTTCAATTCATTAAAAAATAAATAAATTTGCCTTTCATTGAATTTTCCACCCATTGTTTCTAGTTATACTCTACAAAGCCAAAAAGAAAAAGTTGAATATCTTTCCCATGCAAAACACCGATTAAATATATGAAGATGATTGTTGTGACACTCCCCCCCCACCCCATTGGTTGAGTCTTGTCTTCTCTGGATTAATCATCCCCATTTTCTTCAACATATTCTCAGGTAGTGCAAATTCCATTAGAGGTCTCTTCTCTACACTGGTGGCTCTAGATATACTTCAGCTTATCAATATGTTTCCAAAAAACTGTCCCCCAAAACAGAACACAAGTATCCAAGATGTTGTGTGACCAGGACAGACAAAATATAGCAGGGCAAACACTGATTCAGGGAAACTGTATCTCTCTTAATGCAACCTAATAACACATTAGATTTTAGGTTCCCATATCACAGTGTTGACTGATATTGAGCTTATCAAATCCCCTTAATCTTCTTCTGATGACCTTCTGCCTAGCCATAGCTATCACTTTTGTACTTGTGATTTTTTTTTAAAAGATCCAACTTTTAGATTTATATCTTCATGGCATTTAAATCACATTTAAGTATTAAGTATACTATGATTTTATTTTTCTGTATTTCAGGACCAATTATTTTCAAAAGGAGTAAATCTAATTTTATTGGGATAAATCTATAGCAAAATAGCATTTACTATTAAAAAGTGACTTTAAAGGCCATTTTCCGGGGTATACAATATCCATAAAGAGTCATTATACAGTGAATTGCTTAAACTTTGTTTAAGTATATCTTTTTCGAATAACTACCTATTGTCATAATTTAAGAATAATCAGTCTTTTAACTCATTTGCATTTGCCATATTTTTTTTTACTTAGTGAAATTGAAATAACATGAACATGTCCTATGCATTTTGGGGGATTTGTTTTTTAATATACTGGGGCCTTTATATGGCTATCTGATTTTTAAGTATGGTTCATGAGCATAATCCTGAGTTCTCTCCAACCCAAGCAGAATCAGAACATGAGCAGTGGAAATTATCCAATGAATCAGATCAAGTTTGGTCAGTAGAATATCAAAGCAAATCACTGTTTTGAATCATCCAGATGGACTACCTATACTGTTAGAATAAGCAAAAAGCAATCCTTTCATTTGCCTAGTGAAAGAGTGATCCTCCCTAATAGATGGAGATGGAAAAAAAGCCCAAACTTTTGGTCCCCTTCCTTGGATTGTCTGCCTGTCCTCAAGGAGCACATCCTCAAAACACAGGGAAGATGAACATTCCCAGAAGATCTAACTATTCAGCACTTAGTTTGGATGTCTATGTCCAGGGGTCCTTATGATATGTTAGTAGGTCAGACAACAGTGAAAGTAGTGGCACAGAGATAGGGCAGAGAGATAGAGTAGATAGTAAGATCTGGTGGTCTTTCATTTGTCTGTAAGCAACAGTGTTGGTGACTTATACCCCATCTAAACTCAATGAGCATTGTGCTGTATTTGGGATGAAGAACCTTTGAAGGGAAAGGTATGTGGGGAAAGGTGTCCCCAGTGGTGGCAAGAAATTATAATAGACAGTTGGAGACTGTCTATAAATATAGCCATCAAAATGTTCTTATCATAACTACCTGAGCCTTGGGAAATGTACTTTCAAAAGAAAATATGCTTCTACCTTGGGAGAGACTCCTTACAGAGACCCCTTTTCTCCATATTACATGTCATTACTATTTTTGATAATCATTTTCTGACAATTTGACATGTTCTCTCCCTCCTCCAACTGTCCTGTCCTTATCCCCAATATGGCAGGTAATATGATATAGTTATCATACAATACATATTTTGCATTGGTCATGTGAAGTAAGACAGATCATTTTTTTGCTCATAAATCATACTTAAAATCAGAGAGCCAAAGAAAGTCTCCAGCATATTAAACAACCCTCCCAAAGAAGAGGTTTATGTTCATGCCAATTCAACTTCACTAAGTAAACAAAAATGTTTTTTTTATATTTTATATCCTCAAAGCTTAGTACACACAGTACTTGGCACAGAGTAAACACTTAATAAATAATTATTCTTTCATTCATTGAAACTAATTATTTTTATTGAAAAATTTAATTTTTAAATTTATTTTTAATTAATTAATTTAGAATATTTTTTCATGGTTATATGATTCATGTTCTTTCATTTCCCTCCTCCCCTCTCCCACTCCCATAGCCAACATGCAATTCCATTTGGTTTTGCTTGTATCATTGATCAAGACCTATTTCCATATTATTGATAATTGCACTAGGGTGATCATTTAGAGTCTACACCCCCAGTCATATCCCCATCAACCCATGTGATTAAGCAGTTGTTTTTCTTCTGTGTTTCTATTCCCATGGTGCTTCCTTTGGATGTGGATAGCATTCTTTCTCTTAAGTCCCTCAGAATTGTCTTAGATCATTGCATTGCTACTAGTAGAGAAGTCCATTACATTCGATTGTGCCACAGTATATCAGTCTCTGTATATATATATATATATATATATATATATATATTCTGTATTTCAGGACCAATTATTTTCAAAAGGAGTAAATCTAATTTTATTGTGATAAATCTATAGCAAAATAGCATTTACTATTAAAAAGTGACTTTAAAGGCCATATATATATATATATATATATATATATATATATATATATATGTTCTCCTGGTTCTGCTCCATTCACTCTGTATCAATTCCTGGAGGTCATTCCAGTTACATGGAATTCCTCCAGTTCATTATTCCTTTTAGCACAATAGTTTTCCCCCTCCAACAGATACCATTTTTGTTCAGCCATTCCTCAATTGAAGGGCATCCCCTCATTTTCCAATTTTTTTTTTTTGCCACCACAAAGAGCGCAGCTATGAATATTCTTGTACAAGTCTTTTACCCTATGATCTCTTTGGGGGTATAGACCTAGCAGTGGTGTGGCTGAATCAAATGGCAGACAGTCTTTTAAATCCCTTTGGGCATAGCATTGAAACTAATTCTTACTTTTTTATAGTAGATTTACGAAGTACTATCCTTGCTTTAACACTGGAAAGTAAAAGCACTGTTTTCTCCTTTTCTCCCTTATTCCAGTCAGTTGCTAGGTTCTTTGTAAGGATGTGACTTGTTTTGTTGACAGCATACAACTTATACCACCAGAGCAAGGATTAGCATGTTTTGATGTACAAGTATGTGAGGAACTGTGCGAGGAAGAATTGAGTGACTAGCATAGCAGAGATGTGAACCAATGTGAAATATGTCATCATTACTCTCATTCCAATGTGTACACCCATAATACTTACGATTAGTTTTCAACATCAAAAATTGTCAATGTTTTGAGTGTCATATTCCACTTTTGGTCATGTCTTGGCTATAATATTTCTCATTAACACTTTCAATAATAGCATACGTCTTAGATATTTGCAGCGATTTCATCTATACACAATATATGTATTTAGCCTCAAACCATGCTTCAAAGCCTATTCAGTCATCCATTCATAAATCTGACCCTATTTGGACATCATGCTTTCTGTTCTGTCATTGTTTTGAGGATCATAATTTGATTAAAAGAAAGCATTTGGATCATCCATGAGTTGATGTATACATCCCATTATTAGTCCTATTATGGTTGAATGAGAGATGGCTATTTTATAAATTAACTCAATAATTCATTTTCTAGAGTGACAGGACAGACACCAATCTTCCTAACACTGAGGTTCCCCTCCAATTCCCCTCCCACCCCACACTCTGTTAAATCCAGTGACTTCCTATCATTGCCAAGATAAAATATAAAAACCTTGGCTTTTTCCTTCAACTCAAGGTATCTTCTTTCTTTTCTAGTGTTCTGACACTTTAATCCCTTCCACATAGTCTATGATCTTGAGAAAGTAGACTTTGTACTATCACATAGCAATGAATCTAGAATCTCTACTTTTTCCCCATGCCTGGAGTGGTCTCCCTCTTCTGTTTCTGCTTCTGTCATGACCTCCTTAGGTTCTCTCAAGATAACTCAGATCCTGCCTTCAGTAAGAAACCTTTCCTTTCCCTTTTCTTATCGCCTTTCTCAAATTTATGTGATTACCTTATATTGATAAGACATTTCTTATGTGGACATAACTGGGTGCTATCACTCCCCTTCATTAGTCTGTGAATTCCTTTAGAGCACAATGCTTTTGATTATCTTGGTATATGTATCACTTAGCAAAATAAACAAATCATTACTGATTTTCAGTTAAAAGAGTCTTTAGAGACCACCTAGTTCAACTTACTCAGTTTAGGAGAAACTAAAACTTCAAAAGGCTCAATCTCACAGTGGATAGGAGGTAGAGTTAGTGAAATCCAGGTCTTCAGGCTCTAAATTCATTGAAAGCCATTTCTTCTAAACTACACTGGAGCATGTGATATTTTCAATATTACTTTGAATTTAAGGAAAATAAAATTAAATGCTATATTTAACTGAATTGTAGAATCAGATTGGTTAATGTTTATTGTTTTTTTGAAGGAAAAAATGCAAAGAAAAACCTCATACTATTACCTTTTACAAGTTGGGTGCAAAGGCAGTTATTTCAGTTAGAAAACATACATCTGTTTTACAGTCAAAGCAAAATTCTGTACTTAGCAAAGAGAGCATTCTTGTCATCTTGTGTGTTTTCCTCCTTTTTAAAAGTTGAAAGCAGGTCAGACATTATTGTTCAGAGTGTCAGGATAACACAATGCATTCTGTTTTCTTCTGTAGCTAAAAATGAAATCAAACCAGGGCCATTGCTGCACACTAATAAATAATAAAAGACATAAAGCATTCCAACAAAATTACTACAGAGAAAAGCTATACATTATTTTCCCTAGAAGAATAAAGAACTTTATTCTTTTACTATGGTAGGCTAACTATCTCAAAGATTGCTCAATTGGCTTAATATTTAGCTATTATCCAGTATGTATATGAAATGACAAATAAGTGCTAACTACATCAATTGGCTTCACTTTATGTCTGACCTACTATCACTTATTTAACCTTTACACACCAAATGTCTAAATATATAGGACATTCGTTAATTCCATTCAGTAACAAAGATGGGTTATATTTTTAAAAAGAAAAGTGTTAAATTTTTCTTGGTGCAATTTGATTACTAACGTTTATCTTCTTTGAACTATACTTTTTTCTGCAAGAGCAACGCTTGGATCAGTTTGTAAAAACAGATAATTTATCTTCTTCATCTCTTTACCTATTAAGTATCTCCATTTTAACCCATTCTTCCTTCCCCAACTTTCAGGGGTCCACATATTATTCCTAGGCTATACCAAGGCCCTTTTGATGACAGATCCATATTCTATTAGAACTCTGTAAGTCCATGCTAGTTCTAAAGTAAGATTATATTATGTAAGTGCCTAGTATGTTCAGACACTATGCTAAGCATAGGGCACAACAAGAAAGTCATAAGATGCTCTTTACCCTCAAGGAGTTCAATATCTAATTAGAGGAAATAATAAGAAAAAAGAAACTGAAAAGTAGTTAAAGTGAGATGGAGGAAGTTAACCTGTAAGGGGAAGGGAATGAGGCATGATGAATTTCTCTAACTACTGAGAAAAAATGGCTTGAGAAGATGAGAGATACAGAATGGATTTATATTGTAGAATTCTGAGTTTCTGGAGAACATGAAGTCCAGGAAATTGCCCCTGTGGAAAATGATGGCACCTTTGTACACAGTAACGACAATAATATCTGATGATCAAATATGAATGGCTTAACTATTATTAGCAATGTAAGAATCCATTACAACTCAAAGGGACTCATGGAGAAAAAGGCTATTTACTCCACAGAAGAAACTTACAGGGTCTACATACAGAATTCTTCTCTAATTTAAGCAATATGGGTTGACTTTCCCTTTCTTATGATTATATATATATATATATATATATATACATGCACACATATATATTTTAATTTTATATTTTTCTAGATTACATGTTGATACAATTTAAAAGATTTATTTTTTGATATTTTGCAATCCATGTTCTCTCCCTCCATGCAAGCTTTCCTACCCCAAGATGGTAGGTGATATTATATAGGTTGTTCATATATTATCATGTAATACATATTTTATATTCATCATATTGTGAAACAAGTCACATACAAAGTCCTCATTCTTCTCACTTTATTTTGCATCATTTCATATGTCTTCCTAGATTTTTTATGGACAATGTATTCATTATTACTTATGACACAATAGCATTCTATTACAATCAAATTAAAATCTATATCACAATCTATATCACTCTTTTTTCATCTGTATTAATGAGATGATTAATCACAAGATCAATTTAGAACTTTAAGGAGCCTTAAAGAATGTTGATTCCAACTTCTTCATTTTACCAATAAGTAGACTGTGGTCCAAAGATAATGTTACTTGTCTAAGATCACTTAGTCAGCTGTCTAAGTCAGAATTCAAACAAGGTCCCATTGAACTATAAAATCTATGACCTACCCTATACCTCTTTCTTTACCTGGTCAAAACTTAGCAAATTTGGATCCTTTTTCCTTGATCTTTTCACTTGATGACTTAAAATTAATCTATATGAATAATTTTTATTATTCCCCTTAGGTAAGACATTTATATTTAAACCATGGCTTTCAAGAGTTTGTATAATAATCAGAAGAAATGCAATTAATGATGGAGGTTTCAGGTCCCATGGGCAGTCCAGTAAAGAGATTATTTCAAGTTGATAATCTTTATGTCCTCTTAAATGAAATCATATAAACAGCCCTTTCTATGTGAATTAAAAGTATCATCAATGAAGAAATTGGCTTTAGGAAAGCAAACAATTATAAAATGCTTTGAATTGGTTCAATTTGATTATGTAGACCTAGAATGAAACCCAAAGTAATAAAAACAAAGTTAAGTATTGCAGCCTACTATTAATGAAATTATACCTCACTCTTCATTTGCATAAAATTTTAAAGATAACATAGCATGTTTTTAGAATAAAATTATCATTGGTAGTATGTGGTTTCGTGAGGGCCTCTGCAGTTCTACAATTCCTTAAAGTTGTGATTTGCAATAGCATTTTTGAAAATGTTCTATTTTTCTCCCTTTAAATCAGAAGAGCTTCTTTCCCAAAAGTTTATTTAGTGTATCAGTTGTTAAGTGTTGCATTCTACCTGCACATACTATGAGTGAAAAAGCCTAGAAAACTCACGTATGGGTAAAATTTTTATTTTCAATCCATACTTTGTTCTTAAATTGAGAAATCACAGAGTGTTTCCAAAAGATATAATAGAGAGTAGCATAACTACCATGACATTATATGGATGGTATAATCATGTCCCTAAACCTGACCTTTGCAGATTTGGTTGAGGGCAGAATGTATGATCTGTATCAAACTGTGGCTGTGTGTCATGGATTTTGCTCTTCGGGGTTATTATCAGAAGTCAAGAAATATTCTTTAGACATTTTATTTCCTGGCTGTAGTGCCTTAAGCACAATTCTAAATTTGACAGTATATTTCTAAAAGCAACATCCATTTCTTACAGTATAGATTTATATTATAAATATGTATGCATTAGTTTTCGTCCTTGTAGATCATTCTATCTGTATCACATGAAATAATTTTCTTCTTTTGTCTACATTCAGTTCTTCCTTAAATTCTTAAATGTATGTGCTAATTAGACTATGCTTAATGTCACTTAACAAGATCACTACATATTAATCTGCCATTTTCATGATTTTAGACACTTTAACTGATCATGATATCTTTGAGAGAATGGAAATAATTTCCAAATTAGAATATTAAAAATTATAGGACACAATGTAGCTCATGATCCTTAAAATTAGATCACAATTAAATGTAAGAAAAATGAGCTAAAAATAGTTATGTACTATTAAGGATTAGAAGAAGAATTACATGAAGAGTCAATCCTTTTCTATCCATAATTTCTATCCTTCAGTGAAAATTAATGAGGTGAGTACCAACAAAATAAGGGAAAAGTTAGGTAGAGTGATGATAACTTTTCTAACTCAATTGAAACAATAGCTCAGAAACAGTGTAACCAGGATAGCATATAATGTTTTGGGAATACTTATCTTATTACACTATCAGTAGAGAAATGACCAATCTAATAGTAGTTCTATTTCAGAACAGTATACTCAGTAGACACTCAATAAATATTAATTGATGATGATGAGATGAATCTCTGCCATATATCCCCATATCTATATGAGATAAGGAATGACCTAACCACTGAAATATGTTTCTCTTCCATTGCTACTCAATTGTCATCCTCGTAATCTTGATACTTTCTATCAGTTATTTCTAAGAATGACCTAATTGCCTTAATTAATCCTGACACATTATCTGGGTTTAGTAAGAGAATCTCTATAATCTTCTCCTTTAGTTCTATACTGTGAGGGAGAAGTGATGATCAATTCTCTCTATAAGTACAGGATGAATTAGGAGCAGCTTAAGCCAAAAAGAATTCACTTTAAATTGTTAACACTTGAGGGTTAATGCAGTTTAATAGCCAGCTTTCTCTCCATGCTGGTTATTTTCACACATCATTTATTCCATCTTTAACTACTTTATTTTCATTATTATTTATATATATTATTATTTATATTAAAAATTCTGGAAAACAATTTTAGATTACATGTAATTTTAGAATGAACTATGTCAGATAGTTCATGTAACTTTGCAAAATCAAGCAAGACTTAAAATCACAAGCTTAAATCTAATCCATCATGTAAATTCTTAGGCCAAAGCTACAGATTTTGGTTGAAAGCCAAATATTACCTCAAAGGATTCTATCCTGTTGCAGCCAGAGTATAGTCCACATCTTCTAGTGAAAAAAAATGATTTCTCAAACCATAGCTCCCCCCTCAAAAATTTTTATTTTGATGGGTGATCATGTTAGTTCATTACTCCTTCTAATGTCACAGTTCAAAATCCTTTCCCATTTTGTTTATCAAATGAAAATAAATGAAATAATAACTGTGGAGTATTTGGCATAGTGTGACACACACTAGGACTTAATAAATGCTTCCTCCATCTCCCTTTCTCCACCTCTATCTTGTGTTGTTGTCCATCCAAATTGAGAATTTCCCACAATAATATGAGACAGATAACTAGGGCAATTTAATTTATATTGAAATAAAAGTGTGTTGTAAACTATAAATGCAGAGCTTCTCCCTACATGCAAGTGTTGCCAAATTGTAGAATTGACAAGATTGAGTTTCAGATTTTATAAATTTCCTTACTTATTGATGTAAAGGATAAAGCATTGGAATTAGTCATATGGATTGTATTTAAACCATGTCTCAGAAAATTAATCTGAGATGAATGCTTATAGTGCCACTTGTTTTCTCTTCTGTTATCATAAATTTAGGTTTCCCAATTTTAAAAGGGAACAATAGTACATTTTCTACCTAATTTACAAGTTTATTTTTAGGAAATTTCTTTGTAAACCTAAATGTGTTTTCTAAATAGGTTATTATTAATCTATCTTAGAATCAAAGTGCAGAAAATAATTTAGTAACCCAGTATTTTCCTGGTTGCCTATAGTCATGAAGAATGAAATCAAGTCACAAATAATGTCTGTCACTATATTACACTAGAAAAGTATATCTAGATAATTTATTTTTCAATAGCACAATGGAATTAATTATGAATTAATCTTAACCTTATATTTTTCTTTAAATATATCTATTTCCTCCACAATCCTGTGTCTAATATACTTCTGGTCTCAGGAATCTTCTAAGAGAAATTCTAAGCCTATATTTCAGTTTGAGGGAAGGAGTAAAGAAGGTTTCATATTTGTTTTTATACAAAATGCTTCTTCTAATTACAATTGTTTTTTATTTCTATCCTGTTCTTAAAATAAAAAGGTTTTATAGAGATAAAATTGTCATTGAATAATAGTCCAGATTTCCATATTGCTTTTGGTAAATCAAGAGTGAAATATACTTGTGAAGTTCAATTCAAAAGACATTTATTGAGTGCTTTAGCACTGTGGAAATGATGTTTTAAGTCAAAGAATTATACACATATACATTTTAATTATATACACATACCATATAATATCAAATTAAGAGCATCTATACATGTATATAAGTAATATTTACATGTTCATTTACATTTTATGAATTTGCATATACATATCAAACAATCCTTAAAGCATTGTCAAGCACTCACTGATCTAGGCACTGAGATGACAAAGAAAAGCAGAAAGAGGTATGGCCTTCAAGGATCACATATTCTAGTGGTAAAAACTACAATGTAAATGATTTGGAACATACAAGAGACATATAGAGCAGATGAAAGAATGTTAAAGGAAAGTAGCTTTAGAACAGAGGTTCTTAACCTTGGTTCTGTGAACTCAGTAAAAAAATTAAAACTACATTTCAAAACAATTGGCTTTCTTTTCATTTTAAACCTATGTATTTTATGTAGCAAAATCACTATGAAGTCCATAGCTTTTACTATACTTCCAGAGTTCTGAGATATCACCTCTCACAAAAAAAAAAATGAACAATGAGTTTCCCCTCTACACAATGCATGTGAAATCTATCTATAGCCCATAAAATAAATATTTTGGCCTTTATTTTTTTCTTTTTTAACATTGCCGTTTTCAATTTTTTGCCTTTTTTCATCATGTTATCTACTTGTATATTTGAATTAGAAAAAATATTTTTGTTTTTTTCTATATTTATTTTCTAAAATTCTAAAGGTTTACCAGAACTTCTTTTTGTTATTTTAATCAATTATATTTAATTTCATTCAAAAACCATCTTTTAAAATGAATGAATAAGAATGAAAAGAATCCTACATTAAACTCATACTGATTTAAATGAATTCTAATAAACAAAAGTTATATATGTAAAGTATAAATATTAATGAGAGAAAACAACCTTAAGAAATTTTTAGTCTTACAGCTCCCATAAGCTTAGCCATAGGCACTCTAATATCTGTCACCTGTGAGATATTAGCTCCTGCTTTAACAGCTTTAGGTGTGCTCTGAAATGTAGGCATAATTGCTTTTAAAATTGATAATCATTTTCTCTCATTTGTAACTTTAACTGGTTATTTTTCATGTCATAGATCAATTTTGATTAAAAATAAAATAATCATCTTTTGGAATATGTAAAAAATTAAAAAAAATTGCTTTTACTTAGTGAACTATGTTTTTTTTTCAACTTTTTTTCTATATACGTTATGTCTTCAAAAATCAGGTGATGAAACCTTAGTAGAGAAGGTTCCCTAAATTCACAAAAATCAGAGTTTATTGATAGTTTCCTACAAAGAGAGGGAGGCTTGGAAATTGGCAGTGACTACGTGGTACAGTAGATAAGAATGTCGCTGGACGCCTGCAGTTATTCCTGTCTGACCCTGGGCAAGTCACTTAACTCTGCTTCAGTTAAGGCCAAAACATTTAGCATCTTTGCCAAGAAAAGTGCAAATGAGGTCACAATGAGTTGAATGTGACTGAAAAAGGAATGCAAATGTGTTTAAACTATATGCACATTTCTTAATATCTTGGTTTGAGAATTTAGTAGTTTTAGTGATCCAAAATGGAGAAAACAAAAACAACTCTTCTTAGTTTATGTGTAATAAAACTCAGGGAAACATGATTTCTTAAATATTAAATCTGAAGTTTCATATCATGATATGTAATGTGATATTTCAGGAAATAGCAATTCAAATCCAATAGTCCTGATACTATTGGTATAGTTGCAGGAGCAAAGTGGGTGGTTGAAATGCTATTTTTCATCCAGGCTTGGACAAAAGACAGATATTTTTGTGTGATTTGGGCTCACTTATGAGAAAGGTGAAAGTGACAGTTTGAAATAAAAGTTACTGATATTAGTAGGAACAAAGTGCCTAAGCCCTTGCCAATAACCTACTTTAATTTATGTTAGGATGCTTTAATAAATAATATTCACTTTGTTATCCAAAGCCACATTCTGATTGATGTTTATCCAAAATATTGGCCCTCCCAGAGCTATATTTTTCCTTCAGTTCTTTGAATCCAATTTTGATTTTACTATTTTTTTCTCCAGTAACAGAATTATTTTGTCTTAATTAAATATTTGCTAAATATAAAGCACAAAGGGCAAATTGAAATAATCTTTGTTCTCAAAGCACTTAGATTTTACTGGAGAAATATAACGTCAACAAATGACAAGCATTTATCGAATGCCTTCTCCGTGCCAGGAGCACTGTGCTATTGGTGATACCAAGTCTTTACCTTTAAGGAGCTTGGATTTTCCCATTTATATGAGCACATAGGTCTCACAGTGAATAGAGTCCCAATCCTAGAATCAGGAGAACCCAGCTTTATGAGTTCAAATCTGATCTTAGACACTTAACTGGCTGTAGGATTCTAGGCAAGTCACTTAACTCTTTTTGCCTCAGTTTCTTTTGGAGAAGGAAGTGGTAAACCACTGCAGGATCTTTGCCAAGAAAACCCCAAAAGGGGTCACATAGTCCCAGACAACGCTTTTTGGTCATTTCAACATTGCAGGAAGATAAAGATTCTGTGATCACTGAGGAAGAAAGTGGAAAAGGAAATGTTTAGTTCAGAAAGAGGTAACTGCCCAGTTTCCCTGTAATATAGAAGACATGAAAGCATTCTGTATAAAATAAGTCTGGAAAGGGGTGTTAGCTCCAGATTGCTTATAATACTGACTTTTATCATTAAATCCCTTCCTCATTCCATTTTGACAGTAGTGGCATTGAAATATGAGATAAACAACTTCCTATATCATGATGCCATATGTTCTCTGTTTACATGTTTTCTGCAGCATACTCTAAACTCTATTCATCTATCAACATAATATAGTGTCAGTGTTATAATTATGATCATTTTTATTTAATTAAAATGTTATTCCTATATGCACTTAAAAAGTCTTCCTGACCTGAAATTCTGAATGCTATTTTTCATCTCAAAGGCAGATCTTTGAGGAATTTCAGTACCCTTTAAAGCAATATATAACCTGTCTGAGGTGGAGATGGGAATAATTCTCCTAGTATTTTACCCTGGTGATCTACATTTTTCCTAGAATAATTTATTAAAATTTTATATATGATAGTATAAGTGTGAAGAGAAAATGTTAAAAGATAAAATGTAATAAAATACTTCGTGTATACATACATATATATTTAAATGGTTTAATATAGGAATTCCAAAGCAGACTCAACCTCTAAAATGCAGAAGCACTCATCTGGCATTTTAAACATTACAGTTGTTGAACCTTTACTTACTCCATGATTCTTGCCCTTGAAAGAATGAGATTTTATGCTCAGCATAAACAGCTGGGTCAGAATAGTCAACCTTAGTAATTAGGATTGAGTTTCATGGTTCCTTACCTGCTGCTGAATTAATCGTAAGGACTGGTTCACTTGAGCATTGACAAAACCTGAAAAGGGTTATGGCCTTGCTGTTCACTATGACTCTGGGCCAAAAAAAATGAGCAAAGAGAAAACAGGATGCACATTTCTATCCAGAGGGGCAACATCTCCTAATTGTAGGCTGTTACTTATTCAAGGAAAGCAAAAGTAAACAACCAGAAGTTTTTGGAAGGCATAGTCTCTAAATGACACTTGGATCAATGAGTAAAATTACTTTTAAAGACAAACCTTTTTTTCAGATTATTTTAACATTAAATTTAATAATGCTAGCATACATATAAAATCCTAAAGTATATATGATATGAAATTTATAAGACAAAATACTTTATTCCTGAAGAGGAAATTAATTATAAAAACAACCTGTGATGGTTGTTTTCCATTCTAATGGAATGCAAGCTCCTTGAAGGTAGAGATTGTCCTTATCCTTCTGTACACACTAATTAAATGCTTGTTAAATTGAACTATGAGAGGGGAAAGGAAAATAGTATGTTAGTAGCATATGGTTTCAGATCTGGAAGGAAACTTAGATATCATTGACTCTAAACCCTTTATTTTATAGGTGAAGAAACTGAGGTCGATTTTATGTGAAGCAAATTTAATATATGAAGTAGGAGATAACATATATTTATAGCTTTGTACTCTGAATCCTCTCCCTTGCTCATACTAGCTGTGTGACCATCAGGAAATCACATAACCAGTCATTGCACTAGGAAGCTTTCCAAGATGAAATTTCAGATGAGATACTAATCTGTCTTGATGGTGGGAGTTTGCACATTGTGATTTTCTTATACCAGTGAATTCACAGATTCTAACCAAAAGAAAAAAATGTAACATATATAACATATATAAGTTTATATATATATATATATAAATATATGTAATAAAATACATATGTAACCAAGATATATATATATATGTGAAAGTTTATTAAGCTGCAATGTGATTTCTTTGTGTTATATTATCCTGACATGCATATTTCAAAAGCTTACAACTTTTAATAAATAAATAATTGTATTTATGAGAACATAGTACTGTATGTGGCCATAGGCATGTCTGTTTTGTGTTGTTTTTTCTAGTCTAGGCACATTCTGCCCTCATGCCAACGTTTGCACAAGCAATTGAATTTGTGTTAGAAAATTGTACCCTGAGTTATAGCGAATTCCTCA
The DNA here is from genome assembly GCF_027887165.1 of Monodelphis domestica. Lineage (NCBI taxonomy): Eukaryota > Metazoa > Chordata > Mammalia > Didelphimorphia > Didelphidae > Monodelphis > Monodelphis domestica. Next base: position 117,682,517 of record NC_077234.1, on the reverse strand, counting down.
TTTGTTTCCTAAACCTCGCATGAATCAACCTAATATTTTAACTTGTCTGTGGATTATCTTCTCCTTTTCTCCTTTTGCTGATGATTACTTATTAGAAATCTTCAAGGAATAATGGGATGGGAACACCTTGGGATCATCTTCCAAAAAAGGTATTCAGACTCCCACTGAATCGTCCAGATCCCTTTTTGACTAACTAGTTTGGAAAATCCTAGACTCTCCTGGGTCTGTAGCAGTCATAGTGAGATTAATTGCAATTATGCGCTAAGTAGCCCTGTAAAAGTAAAGGAGCGAGGGGGGAAGAAAGACACAGGTCTTTTTGTGGGTGCTCTTGTAGGCTTCTGTCTCATTATGTTAACAATCTGCCAAGAGAATGGTGTCAGATCTAGAGAGCAGACGAGATTGATTTACTTTTCAGGCCTTCTACCCAGCCTAATTATTGCATTACAAATGGCGATTCTTTCACCCCTATGAAGGAGCACTTTGATTAGTGTCTGCAATGCAGGTGCCAGGGCCTGATACGATAAGTGCATGTCAACTAGCTCCCTTCATCACACAGTCACACTGTATAAAACAGCCATTGAACAGAGGGAGATGATGCACTGTTTTACACAGCCATAAGAGCTCTAAATTGATAAGGCTTGGACAATTATAGGTGTCACTGTCTCCTTTCTTTCCTGTGGTATAAAAAATAGACATTCTGTAAAGACAGAAAAGGTGGTGTGTGTGTGTGTGTGTGTGTGTGTGTGTGTGTGTGTGTGTGTGTGTGTGTGTGTGTGAACTGGAAATCAGTGGTGAAAGGAAAAATCAGTAGAAGATAGTCTGTCACCTCTAAAATTGGATTTAAGATTCAGACCAGTTTTTTTTAAATAAACTTTTCTAGACAAGGTTGAAAACTTTTCATTTTAAATTGTGGTCTAGTTTGAACATCATAGACATAACTGTCCACCAATGTGGTTATTGTTTTGACTAGTGAGTTGTTTGTCCTTTTAACACTAGTTGAATAATATTTTTCATTAAAATAATTAAAGATTAAATATTTTAAATCTATACTTTTTAATGAAATTGATTCAAAATATATAATGGCAACAAACAGTGAATCAATCAGATATTTTATTTTTTGCGTGTTATAAAGAAAACGTGATATTTATGATATTACGCTATAAAAAACTACTTATTATGTGCTAGTATGTTTATAGACACAATGAGTGTAGCTTCCTGTGTTTGAGGTGTGGGAGAGCAACAACGTTATGAACTACCTGCTTATGCCTTCTAGTTTTTCTCTGCCTCTATGCCTGAAGACATTCTCTATTTGTGGCTGCTTAGTCATAACACCTAAAGTGTAACAGATACTATCCACCCAATAATTATCTTATTGAATGTCAGAAAAACCAGTCAAAGGACAATATTACTGTTAAAAGAGAGGAAATTGGAGAATTGAATGGATCACTTCTTGGGGTTGAATCAAGGAGAATTTATTGTTAAAATACAAATATCATCAAAGTCTTTGCGAAGATTCTATAGAGAATTCTGAACTGAATAATCTTGATTTTTTTTTGCTTCAATTTCTAATAGTTATTGGACATGGAAAAATATTGAGAGGGAAAGTGATGAAGAAAACTTAATGCTAGTTTCATGAGGGAAATATTATGACCAAAGGTGTTAAGGGAAATTGAGAGTTCCATATTTATTAAGGTTACCAAATTCCTTCATAGGAATTCCTTCTTATAAAAATTTATTGATGATGGGCTGATGCATGATGCATATCTTCTTCCCAGGTCTTGTCTATGTAAGGATAAAAGGGCAGACAATATAAAAGAGATCCCTATAAAAGCTCTGTAAAAATCTCTACAAAAGAAATTCTAGATTTAAATGATTCTTGTCCTTACTTGCTCGAGTTCATAAAGTGACTGTCAAATATGTATATATCTGACTCACTTATTTCACTCTCCTTAATATTTTTGGTACAGGTTTTAATCTTGCCAAAGCTTCAAATTACAATAGGCAGCTTGGTGGAATAATAGAAACATCACTGGCTTTGGAGTCTAGACCTACATTCAAATCTTACCAGGCATTCAGTGAGTCACTTACCATCCCTTGATCTCACATCTCTAATATACAGGGATTAGACTAAATGTACTCTGTGATATCCTCTAGCTTTAGATCTAAGATTTTATGATAATGGAAAAATTTTATGATAATGGGAAAACTTGAGAGTCTTTCAAAATCTCTGTTGGTCACTCTAAGTGGAATGTCTTTAAGAAAAGGAGAGAAACAAGATAGTTTGAAGAAAACCAAACAACTTAGTCTTCTAAGCAACCACAAGCAAAGTTATTTAAGACTTCCATAGCTAGGTGTTTTGTCTATTCATTTGAATAATGATTACCCTCTGTCTTTGAAGTCTGATTCTTTCAATTCTGATTCATTAGTGACCAAATAAGACACTCCTACAAAGAAGAAACAAAGGCCAATAGATCATTTGTGTATGCATGTCACTAGTGCACTATTCTGATTGTACATATTCATTTGTTTGTAAATCACAGTCATGGTCCAGAGAAAATATTTCACTAAACCATACACACACACACACACACACACACACACACACACACACACATGCACATGGCATCCCAGTTTTGCTGCTAAGAGGCTAGAACTGATCCCAAAATTATGTGATTATATCAAATTTACCCAAAAGGAATTTTGCTCTACCATGAATATGACAAAAGACATGCCCCAGTGATACAATAACAGAAAATGAATCCAGGAATAATTCTTCACTTAATCCTATCTTTCAATTTCTTTGAGTACATACATTCTTTTAATATGATGCTGTGCCATGTCTAAAATATTTTAAGTTACATTTTCATAAATAAAAAGCATAAATTAATAGCTCAGTTATCTTTCTTATAATAATTTTTTCTTTCTTATAATAAATATAGTCTAATCAGAATTGTACCTCAGTGATTAAAGAAATCTAGAGCTATTATACAATAAGTTTATCTGAAATTTACCACTTTAACTTGATTATTTTTTGTTTCCTTGAGTCTTAAAAAACTCCATTTTGTATATATCCATAAAAACCACATCTCACTTGTAACCCAATTTTAATTACCTGTGAATTTTAACTAGTATAAGATATTCTGATTTATAACCACAAAAAGATAAAATATCTATATTTGACATATTATATGCTAATTTCAGTAAGATATTTAATTTAATATTTGTGATTAGATGAATTTATTGGAATTCATCATTATGTATGCATATATATATACATATATATTCTGAACCATATATGTTTTTATGTTTGAAAAAGAGATCTTAAAATTTTATGAAGAATCTATGGTTATTTATTTTTATTAGTGGATTCACCTTCTACATAACCTATAGAAGGAATGGGAAAAACATTAACTCCAGAATAAAGAGAATTAGGATTTCTAATTCTAGGTAAAACAATTTTAGGTAAAAGATTTATCCCAAAGTACTTGTCTGCCTATGCCACTACCTCCTAAACAACACCCGCATGATCCCATCAGGAGCTTTAAGTTTTTCCATAACATCTCCATCCTACCATTCAAGAATTATTTTATATTACTCTCCTTTACACACTGAATCTTACTTTATCTTAAACTGAATCTTACTCTCCTTTACTTCAGTATCCTATCTCTCCCAGTTTTGTATCTCTCTCAGCCCCTAAAACCACACTCTAAAAACGGAAGGCATTTAAAAATGTTTACTGAATTTTAATTTGCATTGAGAGGAGAAGATGATAGATGGAAGTTTGCATAATTGGGAATAGTTTTTCTTTCAATGGCCTGATTCATTTTCTGATGCCCAGCATTTGACCTAGTTCTTGATGCCAAATTTTGCCAAACAGGCTTTTTAGTGTTCTGGAGACTCACAGTAATTTTTACAGTTTCATCTGTAAACAAGAGCAATTGGAAAATTTCAATATTAAGAATGAAACCCTTTTTTCGTTATATGCAGAACAGAGTATAATTAATATAGAGTGCTAGTTTTGGAATTTGAAGAACTTGAATAAAGTCAGAGCTCTATCACCTGCAACCTGTGAGACTTTGAGCAAGTCATTGAACCTCTTAGGACCTCAGTTTCATCTTTAAAATGATGGCTTAGATAACTTCTAAATTACCTTCCAGCTTTAAATCTAATAATAAAATATCTTCTAAGATTCTGGCTCTACTCAGATGAGTATATGCTCAAGTGTTCTTTATATCAATATAATAAAGTTATCTTTATAATTACATTTACATTTATAGTAGCGTCTTGCAGGATAATAATGCAGATGTGAGAAACACCTTGAACTAAAACTTCAAATGCACATTTTGATTTTTCAGATCAAATCTTTGCTAAAGCCCACAGAAATATCAAGATCTTATATAATCTTCTAGTTTTGTGATCACAATGCAAAAATATCATACAAAAGTCAGCCTATTAACTTTTCATGTTTTCACTGAAGATATCTAAGATATGTGTGTGTGTGTAGATTGTACTCATCAAGCAATGCTAAAGAAACTAATCATCTACACTAAAAGAAGAAAGCAGTCAAAAATATTTTTCCAGGCTCTGACATGCAGCTGGACAGGCAGCCCATCAAATGAATCTATTACTATATTTATCCTTGCTGATGGAGAATGAGCCAGGCTCAGAACTGAAAAGAGGGAAGATATCAAGCTGGATCATATTTGGGAAATAGTACAATGCTTTCAGTGGCCCCAAGCTGTTTGCTGCCATTAAAAAACATTCTTAATACCAGTATTCCTCCACTGATATCATATGGTGGTGGGTTATGACACTATCTATAACCTTGGAAAAGCTCAAATTGCAAGTAACTTAAAGGCCTATGGAAAGATGGATGGTGCATACAATCAAATATCAGTATTTCCAATTTGTGTGCCAGAAGTGGTTATTGTTCAGTGATTCAGACATGTCATTCCTTGTGACCCCATGAACCATAGCATGCCAGGACCTTCTGTTCTCCCTATCTTCCAGTCTATCTAAACTCATTTTTATTGCTTCCATGACAATATCTCTCTATCTCATCTTCTGTCATCCCCTTCTTTTGTTTCCTTTGATATTTCCCAGCATCAGAATCTTTTTGAAAGCATCCTTTCTTCTGATTGTATAGCCAAAGTATTTTGAGTTTCAGCTTCAGTATTTGCCCTTCCAATAAACAGTCAACACTAATTTCTTTAAATATTGGCTAATTTGATCTCCTTGCTATTCAAGGGGCTTTTGAGTCTTCTCTAGCAATGTAAATCAAAAGCATTGATTCTAAAGTGCTCCACTTTTCTTATAGACTAACTCTCCTGACGAGATATTACTATTAGCAAATCCATATCTGTGCCTATATGGACCTTTGTCAGCAAGGTGACATCTCTGATTTTTAATAGTTCATCCAGATTTGTCATAGCTTTCTTTCCAAGGAGAGGCATCTTTTAATTTCATGGCTGAAGTTGCCCTCTGCAGTGATCTTTGAGTCCAAAAATAGAAATTTTAACACTGCTTCCATTTTTTTCTTCATTTGTAAGGAAGTGATGGAACCAACTGCTGTGACCTTAGTTTTGTATTTTCGTTCATTTGTTTTTTTTTTTATTTTAAGCTTCAAGTCAGTCTTTACACTTTCTTCTTTCAACTTCATCAAGTAGCTTCTTAATTCTTCTTTAGTTGCTGCCACCAAAATGGTACTGTGTGTGTATTTTTAAAAAATGCTGGTAATAATTGGGGAATGGCTGAACAAACTGTGGTATATGTTGGTGATGGAATACTATTGTGCTCAAAGGAATAATAAAGTGGAGAAGTTCCATGGAGACTGGAACAACCTCCAGGAAGTGATGCAGAGCGAGAGGAGCAGAACCAGGAGAACATTGTACACAGAGACTAATACACTGTGGTATAATCGAACGTAATGGACTTCTCCATTAGGGGCGGTGTAATGTCCCTGAACAACTTTCAGGGATCCAGGAGAAAAAAAACACCATTCATAAGCAAAGGATAAACTATGGGAGTGGAAACACCGAGAAAAAGCAACTGCCTGAATACAGAGGTTGAGGGGACATGACAGAGGATAGACTTTAAATGAACACTCTAATGCAAATACTATCAACAAAGCAATGGGTTCAAATCAAGAAAACATCTAATGCCCAGTGGACTTACGCGTCGGCTATGGGGGGTGGGGGGGAGGAAAAGAAAATGATCTATGTCTTTAACGAATAATGCTTGGAAATGATCAAATAAAATATATTAAAAAAAATAGTACATGTATGGCCCAGATCAAGCCTCTGAATTGGAGGAGGGGAGTGTCAGATGGAAATGGTTTGGGTTGTATAATTTTGAAAAATGTGTGTTGAAAATTATCATTACCTGTAATTTGAAATTATCATTACCTGTAATTTGAAAAATGAAGTGTCTTTGAATTAAAAAAAAAGATTGCTGATATTATTTCTGTCATCCTTACTTTGGGCTTTGTATTCATCCAGCTTGGCCTTTTGTATGATGCACTCTGCATATAAGTTAAAAAAATAGAGTGACAACATACAGATTTGTATTCCTTACCCAGTCTTGAAAAAGTAAGTTTTTCTATTTGATTCTACCTGTGGCTTCTTGACTTGCATATAGGTTTCTCAGTGGACAAGTAAGATGATTTAATGCTTTCATCTCTAAGGATTTTCCACAATTTGTTGTGATCCCTAGAGTCAAAGATTTTAATATTATCAATAAAACAGAAGTAGATTTTAAAAATAACTCCTTTATTTTCTCCATAATCCAATGATTGTTGGCAATTTGATTACTAGTTCCTCTGCCTCTTTGAAAACTACCCTATATATCTGATAATTCTCAATTCCTATATTGCTAAAGCTTAGCATTACAATCTTATGTATAAGCCTTGCTGGTATATGAAATGAACACAATTATTTGATAGTTTGAACATTCTTTGGCTTGCCCTTCTTCATGATTGGGACATAAACTTATCTTTTCTAATCCATTGGACCCCCTTGAGTTTTCCAAATTAGCTGGCACATTGAGTGCAGCACTGTAACAGCATTATCTTTTATGAATTTAAATAGCTCCATTGGTATTCTATCATCATTATTACCTTTATTATTAGCAGCGCTTCCTATGGTCCACTTGTATCTACTCTCCAGCATTTATAGTTCTATGGCAGTAACCATGCCCTCATAGTTATTGATGATGTTAAGATCACTCTTATATAATTCATCTATGTATTAATTTTCTAGTTTAATTTAATTTTCTCTTATAATTTGTAAAAACAGTTTTCAACATTTTAAGAAGAAATTTGTGTCTTGAATTTATTCCCTCTCTTCCCTCCCACAACTGAGATGATAAGCAATCTCATATAAATTCTACATGTGCAATCACATAAAACAATTCCCCCATATTAATGATTTTGTGTATGGAAATTTGAACAAAAAATTGAGAATGAAATTGAAAAAAAGTTTTCATTGGTCTGGATTTAGACTCCATGAGTTCTTTCTCTGATAGCAGATGGAATTGTTTTTATCATGAGTTCTTAGAGATTGTTTTGGATCATTGTATTACTGAAAATAGCTAAGTTATTCACAGTTGTTCATTGTACAGTATTCCTGTCATTGTTTACAATATTCTTCTGGTTCTGCTTATTTCAATCTGCTTCAGTTCATGTCAGTCATTCCTTGCTTTTTTTCTGAGCTCTTACTGCTCATCATTTTATTACAGCACAATAGTATTCCATTGCAGCCATATACTATAACTTAATCAGTCATTTCTCAGTTGATGTATATCCTATCACTTCCAATTCTTTGTCCCCATGAAAAGATCTGCTCCAAATATTTCTGTATATATATATATATATATATATATATACACACATACATACATATACAAAAAGTGGAAGGATGTATATATATATATATATATATATATATATACCCTTCCCCTTTGTGCTTTTTAACTGTTTGGGATACAAATTTAGTAGTGGTATTGCTGGGTCAAAAGGTATGTGCTGTTTTATAGCCCTTTGGGCAAAATTCCAAATTGCTCTCCAGAATGGCTGAATCAGCTCAAAACTCACCCAACAGTGCATTATCTTCTAAGTATTCTTGCCAACTTTTAATCTCATCTACTTCTGCTAAGTTTTTTGTTTTTTTATCATGTCCATTTTTGCATGAAATGTTCCCTTGATACCTTTAATTTTCCTGAAGAGATCTCTTGTCTTTTCCATTTATTTTTCTTTAAGAAAATCTTTTCTCTCCTTTACTTTCTCTGAAATTCTATGTTCCACTGGACATATTTTTACTTTCTCCTTTCCCTTTTGTTTTCCTTCTTTCCTCAGCTATTTGTAAAGCCTCATCAGACAACTATTTTGATTTCCTGATCTTTTTCTTTGGGATATATTTGTTGCTCCTGAACAATATTTTGAGTCACTATCTAGTTATTCAGGCACTCTACCAGATTTAATCGTTTATTTTTTTCATCAACTATTATATATTCATAAGGGATGTTTTTGGAGTCATTTCTATATGGTCTGATGGTTTTCCCTACTGTCTTCTATTTAAGACTAAATTTTGTAATAAGAAACTTGTGATCTGAGATACAGTGAACTTTAAGTCTTTTTTTAAGTGACAATCTAGAGTTACTCCTCCTATAAATGCAAAGTATATAATCAGTCTGATTTCATATTTGACCATCTGGTGATGTCCATGTGTAGAGTCACCTCTAGTGAATGTTTTCTATAACCAGTGAGTTATTTTGACAAAATTCTATTAGTCTTTTCCCTGCTCCATTTTGTATGTGAAGGACCAACTTGTATGTTATTCCAAATATCTCTTGATTTCCTGCTTTAATATCCTTATCCCCCATGATGAACATATCTTTTTAAAAAATGTTATCACTAGAAGGTGGCATAAGTCTTCTTAGAACTAAGCAATGCCGACCTCTTCAGTATCAGTGGTTGGAGCATAGACTAGTAGTACTATGATATTGAATGGTTTGCCTTAGATTCAAACAGATATCATTTTGTCATTTCTGAGATTGTACTCCAGTACTGCTTTTCTTAGTCTTTTCTTAACTAAGAGGGTACTCCATTTTTAAGAATTCCTGCCCAAAGGAGTAGATGTGATGATCACCTGAATAAAATTCATTTATTCCCATCCACTTAAGATTGCTGACACTCAAAATTCTGAGATTTCATCTTTTCACCTCCTGTTTGTCTATATCAGATCACTTTGATACATAGATCTTACATTCTAGGTTCCTATACATTATTGATCTTTACAAGATCAGCCTTTCCTTTTGTCATGAGGGAGATCCGCAGGTGAGTAGCCTTTTAGTTTTGGCCCAGATGCTTCATGCTTTCTGTAGTTATTTCTAACTTGTAGTTTTCCTCCACTTCTTTGATAATGTTAGATACTTTTCTACCTGAGGAAAGGCATCTTCCTTATGCCATATATTTTAGCATTTTAATGTTACATTTTTTAATTTAAATTTTATTTTTATCTTTCTACAACTAAATTTTAATAGAATTTATATTCATTTTCTGTTATTTTACAATACACCTTCTCTCTCTTCCCTGTGCCCTTCTCCAAAAAGGCAGGTAACATGATATAGGTTCTATATATGTTATTATATAATTCATATTTCCATGTTTGTCATATTGAAAAACAAGATACATGGACTTACAATAGAGGAAAATTAGTGAAGAAAATAGGGTGAGGAATGGTATGTTTCAATGTACATTAGGTCTCCATTCCTTCTATGGTAGTGGATATCCTTTTTGGTCCTGAGTCCCATGGAGTTATCCTGGATTCTTTTCCTGTTGATCACAGTTAGGTCATTCACAGTTGATCATCATACATTCTTGTTGTTACTGTGTACAATGTTCTCCTGGATCTATTTATTTTAATTTCTATAACTTCATATGAGGCTTTCTAGATTTTTTGTAGTCATCTTGTTTGTCATTTCTTTTGACAAAATTACATTTCATTAACATCATATACTGTCGCACATTTAGCCATTCCCTAAAGGACATCCCTTTAGTTTCTAGTTGTTTATCCCCACAAAGGATTACTATAAATATTTTCATACAGATAGGCTCTTTTCCCTTATCTCTCAACTTTTTGGGATAAAGACCTAAAATTGATATTTCTGTGTCAAATTTTATGCAAAATTTTATTATTGTCCCTATTTTTTGCAAAGATACTGAAATGATTGCTATTTCCTTCTCTTAATAAAAGAAGTAAAAGATAACAGAGATTCTGACATTTTGCCATCCATGTTCTCTCTCTTCCCTGTGCCCCTCCCCAGGAAGGCAGTTAATATGATAGAGGTTGTACATATATTATTATACATTGGAAGCCCTAAGACATGAAAATAGATGTTTTTGTTTTAGATAGATCTTGTATGAAGGATTTAGGAAAAACATAGCCAAGGATTATACTGGATGAGTTCAAATATATATTGTTGGAAAGCGTAACTACACAAACTCACCAGACAAGGTCTATCATTTGCAGTAATGATATTACTAATCCATTGTGAGAAAATGAATGCAAGGAATTATTCTTCCAGTAATTGTGACAGGTTTCACAGAGCCATCCCCACTTTTACGCTTATTTCACACATGTTGATATAGGTACTATACTTAAAAATACCTTCCTAGACTTTAGAATATATTCAGTGGCAAACTTAGCAAGCAGTAATTTTTCATTCAAGTGACAGTGGTAGGTACTCTTTGTATGTGACAGAATATATTTCTGTAATTCCTCCTTCAGATTTATAAACCAGAAGTGGAATTGTGATCTGTCTCTTGTTCTATACTGAAAGACAGTAACTTCAATTTGCTATGCAGAATTTGTGGCAGTATCAGACTTTTTAGAGACTAGGCTCCCTAAGGAGCAAGGTATTAGTGATTTCAGTTTTGTAGTGTTAAATGATGAGTATGTATGTGAAAGCAAAGCACAAATCAGGCTAAGTTCTAAATTACTGAAGCACAGGCATCCATGGCTGATCATTTCTGGAATTATTCCTGAGGGGGGTTATACATCTTTTGTCCCTGTGTGCTGTTTGAAGATATGTCTTTTTAAGATTCATGGAAATTAATAAAAATGTATTTCTGATATTAGGAGTCTGAAATATAATTTATATGGATCATGTTAGTATCCCAGAGGAGAGCTTAATTTAAACCTAGTATTATCTTTTGGTGCATCAGTATTTTGAAGCAGCAATTGACAAAAAATAGATATCTATTTTTTGGAAGGTGATTTCCAGTGCTTGAGTAGTTTGTCAGTCAGTAAGCTTTATTGAACTATTAATATGTGTCAGGCACTGTGCTAAATACTAGGGATACAAAAGAAGACAAAAAAAAGGAAAAAACAAAATGAATCAACCAGTACCTCTTAAGGAGTATCCATACAGTAAACAATTAGATAACCCTTTAAGGTTTTCAAAGTACTTTGAAAAGATTCTCATTTGACCCTTTAACGAGATAGGTGCTTTTAGTATACCTATTTTATAGTAAAGGAATTTTAGGCTGAGGAAAGTTAAATGACTTGCTCAGAGATACTCAGTATTCGAGACTGAATATGAACTTGTCTTCCTGACTCTTATCAGTGCTGTCCATTTTGTTACCTGTGACTTTCCTTCCAATGGAAATGAAATTTGATGAAAACTATATTCTCATGATAGCATTATTTATTGCTATTGTATTCATCATTCTTTTATCACATTAATGCTTTATGTTTTCTTCTTCTTCTTAGTCATAATTTGAATTGGTCAATGAAGGACAAGAGTAGAATTGACCTACACACTGGTAAATACAATGGCATAGTTAAATTCTCCTTTGAAATACCTGGAAAATGCCATATGAATTTTCAGGCACAAATATAGCAGTGTTTCAGGTAACTACTAACAGCTTTTATTTACCATTATTAATATATTAGTAAGTCACAGAAAGAGCTGAATAAGTCTTATTGGAACTTCTTACATTTACAACAAGATATATATTTTAGAGCTTACTGTGACTCAATGGACTTAAGGTCCTTTGCTTAAGCTATTCCCTAGAACATTTTACAGCATTGTATGGTATAAGTTTACTTATCTCTGTTTGGAGCTTTCTTATAATGCTATCCCTGAAATTACAAGTGACCTGAAAAGGAATTTAATTTAGGTGAGAAGAGTGAGAAATGTCAGAAAAAAAGAACAAGCCAAAATTTTAGTTAAAATTTATTTATTTAACTAAAAAATCATAACTTATTAAATAACTTATTTTTAGAGACTCAGTATGTGGTCAAGCTTCAGGTATATCTGTTCATTATTAAATTCAGTCTTCTGCTGAATAGAATTTTCCTCACTAAGTTGTGAACAGTTCTAAAAAGATGGAAACAACTTCAATATTTTTCTGAATTCTGAAGTCAATAATTTAGAGTGAAAAATAAAAATAACCTAGTATACTATGTTTCCTTATAAACTAATATTTATATGATACCATTCTTTCCTAATATTAGTTTAATTCTTCATGTGTTTTTTTAAAACATGTTACAATGTTATCTTTATATGTTCCAATTTATTTGATTCCTTTATGGTTCATTTTGAGATTAAGATTGATAATACTGCTCAGAGACTGTGGCTTCTTTTAAATTTCAAAAGATGATTTACTTCTGATTGAGGACATACAAGTTAGAATAGTTCTAAAGGCTATGATATATTAAATAAAAAGTGGGGTGGGGTAAAGATTTCAAGAAACCTCAATACTGAACCTTGCTTTTTTCCCTCAAGTGAATAGGACTGTTTTGTCAACAGCTCCATCTGCAGACCATGGACAGCGTCTGAAACTTGTTCAGTGATCAGGTTACACAGAATGAGCTCTCAGCCTACAGTTGTCTATTAAAATTAATTTTGAAAGGCAACACCTTAAGATACTTTTTTTTGTGGTTAAAATTTTGGCAGTGTCAGGTTTTATAAGATTTCTGAGAGGATAGCCCTAGGCTCTGTCAACGGAAATTCATTGGTAAAGAAGGAGGGTGGGGGGAGGTGAAAGAGGAGGAAGCAATCACAGTTCCTGAAGGCCTGCAATCAAGCATAATAAACTCTCCAGTCAGCTGTTTAAATAAGTACACAGCAAATTAATTTTTTCTTTGATTTTTTTCCTGCAGAAAATTGATTTATCTGAGCATATTTTTCCCTCTCTCCATGAAGGCAGTTTCTAAACCATCACAAGTCTCAGTGCTATCTCCCGGGGGATTTGAGTGAGACTAGTGCAGCTCCGACTGCCAAAGCTGTAATTTTAGTTGTTTGAATAATATGTGTGCCTAGCAGTAGTATTGTCAGCAGTGATCTTGAATCAGAGGGAGGTGGGTGAGGGGAAGAGATTAGCCACGTTAGAATATATTTTTAGTTGGGGTCTCTTACTTTAGAACACTAGAGGGCCATGTAAGTCTTTTTTAGTAATCTCTAATGGAGATAAATTCCATGAAAAGATGGGGCTTGCATTATAAATGAATTTTTAAGTTTAATCCTGTGAAAATGATCAAGCAATTTTAAAGTATAGCCTTTAGCAGCATTCAGCTGATAGGCATTTATATCCTGGCATAAATTAAGCTACATTGGGTTTACTTCAGGACATATTCATTACCATTGTTCTAATTATTATTACAAATATTATTAATGATAAAACCTACCCTTTATATAGCATTTGAGGGCTTACAGAGCATTATGTGTGTTACATCATTTGATCCTCACAAATAACTCTATGAAATAGATGTTATTTTTTAAATATATTTTCAAATATAACAACTTTCTCTTACAAATTTCTGCAGATTTTTTTTTTGGTCATTTTCAGACCCATAGCAACAGTGTCTAAGATTTTACTATCTCACATAATTGTTGTGAGGATCAAAAGAGATAATAGTTGTGAGCTAATTTTAAGGTTTTAAAAGCACTAATATAAATCATAAGTCAGTTTGATGTAGTAGAAAATCCACTCAATTTAAGGTCAGAGACTTGAGTATGACTCCCATTTGCTCTTATACTTGAACAAATTTTGTAACCTCTTCTGGCCTCAGTATCCTCCTATGGAAAATGAAGCCATAGAACTCCAACTCTCCCCTCCTCCCCCAAGGTACATTGTAGTTCTGAAATCCCAAATGTAATTGTGATAACAGACTTACTTTGAAGGTTTTTTCTTTATTTTTTTTTATTTAGTCAATTTAGAACATTATTCCTTGGTTACTTGAATCATATTCTTTCCCCTCCTCCACTGCCCCACTCTTCCTATAGCCAATCTGCAATTTCATTGGGTATTAAATGTGCCCTTGATCAGAACCTATTTCCATGTTGTTGATGTTTGCACTGGGATGTTCATTTAGAGTCTTTATCCCCAATCATATCCCCCTCCACCAATGTAGTCAAGCAGTTGTTTTTCTTCTGTGTTTTTACTCCCACAGGTTTTCCTCTAAATGTAGATAGTGTTCTTTCTCATAGATCCCTGCAGGTTGATCATGGACATTGCCACTAATGGAGAAGTCCATTACCTTCAATTGTACCACAGTGTATCAGTCTCTGTGTACAATGTTCTCCTGGTTTTGCTCCTCTCACTCTGCATCAATTCCTGGAGGTTGTTCCAGTCCCCATGGAATTCCTCCACTTTGTTATTCCTTTGAGCACAATAGTATTCCATCACTAACATAGACCACGATTTGTTCAGCCATTCCCCAATTGGAGGGCATCCCCTCATTTTCCAATTTTCTGCCACCACAAAGAGTGCAGCTGTGAATATTCTTGTACATGTCTTTATCATTATATTTTTGGGGTACACACCCAGCAGTGCTATGGCTGGATCAAAGGGGCAGAGAGTCTTTTATCACCCATTGGGCATAGTTCCAAATTGCCCTCCAGAATGGTTGGATCAATTCACAACCCCACCAGCAGTGAATTAGTGGCCCTACTTTGCCACATCCCCTCCAGCATTCATTACTTTCCTTTGCTGTCATGTTAGCCAATCTGCTAGGTATCAGGTGGTACCTCAGAGTTGTTTTGATTTGCATCTCTCTGGTTATAAGAGATTTAGAACACTTTTTATGTGCTTATTAATAGTTTTGATTTCTTTAACTGAAAATTGCCTATTTATGTCCCTTGCCCATTTATCAATTGGAGAATGACTTTATTTTTGGTACAATTGATTTAGTTCTTTATAAATTTGAGTAATTAGAACTTTCTCAGAGGTTTTTGTTATGATTATTGTTTCCCAATTTGTTTCTTCCCTTCTAATTTTGGTTGCATTTATTTTGTTTGTACACTTTCTTTGAATTTTAATTTTAAAGGAGTAATTATTTTCAGGTCATCTTATGATAATGAATAATAGCTATCAACCAACAAATATTTATTAATTTCTAACTGTGTTCCAGAGATTATGATAGGCTCTGGGGATGGAAGTACTAAGAATGACACAATCTCTGCTTGAGTTAATCAAATTTGACAGATAGATGAAAAAATATAGAATCTGTGGGTTTAAGAACCCCATAGGTCATCTAATCTAATGTTAGACAATGATTGAAACCCCTCTAAAATGTTCTGGATAAGGGCTCATCTAGCCACAAATTGGGAAGACAATATTTATTTAGGTAATACATTTTATTTTGGAATTCTGATAATGATTAAGAAGCATTTTTCTTCCCTAACTGAGCCAAATCTACCCTTCTTATCCTTCTGTCTATTGTTCCTAAATATACCTTTTGGAAGCAAATTTAAATCCTTCTTCTATACAAACACCATTCAAACAATTGACGACAACAATCATACTATCAAACTTTTTAAAAAGTTTATGTTTTTAATTAATTAATTAATTTAGAATATTTTCTGTATTTACATGAATCATGTTCTTTCCCTCTCTTTGTCCCATCCCCCTCCAGTAGCCAACAAGCAATTACACTAGGTTTTACATGTGTCATTGATCAAGACCTATTTCCATATTATTGATATTTGCATTAGGGCTATCATTTAGAGTCAAATCCCAAATCATATCCCCATCAACCCACATATTCAAGCAGTTGTTTTATCAAACTTATTATAGAGTTTAAAGTAATAATATTAGTTCATTCAACTTAAAACTGTAAGGTATAGTTTCTAGTGCCCTCATCCTTCTGCTTGCCTTCCTTTGGATAACCTTTGATCTGTAACC
The DNA here is from genome assembly GCF_027887165.1 of Monodelphis domestica. Classification (NCBI taxonomy): domain Eukaryota; kingdom Metazoa; phylum Chordata; class Mammalia; order Didelphimorphia; family Didelphidae; genus Monodelphis; species Monodelphis domestica. The sequence continues at coordinate 117,666,331 of NC_077234.1, read as the reverse complement.
ACCCTTTAAAATTGTAATATTTGGGGCAACTGAGTGGCTCAGCAGATTGAAAGGCAGGCCTAGAGATGGGGAGGCTCTAGGTTCCAATCTGACTTCACACACTTCCTAGCTGTGTTACCCTGAGCAAGTCATTTAACCCCCATTGCCTAGACCTTACCACCCTTCTGACTGGGAACAATACAGAGTATTGATTCTAAGATGAAAGGTAAGTGTTAAAATAAAATAAAATAAAACTGTGGTATTTAATACTTACATAATATATCCAGAGTGGTATGACTAACATATTTTGTAATGGTATTGTCACCTATTCATGGTCACTGTCTTCTAATTAATTCAATTTAAGATTCCATTTCCTTTTTTTAAAAAAAACTTTCTTGTCAGACCATGAATTGGTATTATTTTCAGTCCTCTAACTCCAGCGTTTTTTAAAATTATTTTTTGAAGTGAACTCTTGTTTATCTGTGTAGCTATACTACTGTTCTTGTCCCATGTTGGATTTTTTTATTACCCTTATTAAAATTCATCTTATTAAAGTATACATTGTTCCACACAGTCAAAAGCTTTCTTGGTCACTATTCAATCTTTATACCTTTTGGCTATCCTTATCAGCTTTGTGTTATTCACAAATTTAATGAGTATGGAATCTATAAAATAATCAGTTTCATTAATATAATGTTGAATAGGATAAGACCAAGTCACTGGAGCACTTAACCAGAGCCCTCCCTCTAGGTTTACATGGACTGATAAATTATTTCTTTTTGGTTCAATCTTATTTGTGTTCAGAAAGTTTGGAATTCCTCTAGTTATAGCATCATTCATTCTATATCTTTTCAATCTGTCCACAAGGATGTCATGAGTGACCTCTGAAAATATGTAAGTTCTCAGATGTTAGGAACTACTTAATTTAATTTAACATTTTCTCAGAAACTAACATTGTACTTAGCATATGGAAGGAGGGAGGAATGAACATTTATTAAGTTCTTACTGTGTGGAAGTAGTGTTAAACCATTTACAAATATTATCTCATTTGATCTCACAAAACTCACAAACTTGTAGGTCTTATTATTATTTTTCAGTTGAGAAACCTAAAGCAGACCCAGACTAAGTGAGTTGCTCAATGTCATGAAGATAGTAAGTTTCTGAAATCTGATTTGAACTCAGATCTTCCTGACTCCAAGTACAGTTCTTTATCTACCATAAAACCTAGCTGCTGAGGCACTATGTGAATATACATTGATTAATGTAATCAAGTGTCATGCCAAGAGGCTGACAGACTGAAGGAAGTTCCCTGATCAATCAATTTATAACTTTGTCAAAAATAAGCTTATTCTGTCATAACTTTTTCTAAGTAAATTCATATGAATTCAAAGTATTTGCTTCATTCTTTCTTCTATGTTCCCAAGCCGTTTCTTTAAAAATTTCTTCTGGAACTTTCCCAAAAATAGTAATAAAAATAATATATCACAATTAGTACTTTAAGGTTTGTAAAGCACTATATATATATATATACATATATATATATATGCCTATATGCTCAGTTTATTCTCACAAGAAACCTGCAAAGTAAATGCTCCCATTATTCCCATTTAAGAGATAACGAAGCTCAAGCTTAGAGAGTTAAAATGACTTGCCCAAGATCACATTGCTGACAAGGGGCTAAGGTGGCCTATGGTTCCAGTACTTCTTTCTGAAATGCCTTTATTTGATCATACTCTTTTAACATTCTGTCTGGAGGAAACAATAAAAAACCTGTTGGTTGCTAAACTACAGGTTTATTTTATGTAACTTTAATTACTAATTTCAAATTAATTCCCTAGCCCATTTATTAATGCTTTTCCAAACCCTTTTGTCTCACCTGAAGTTTTCAGTGATAGTCTCTATCTCCCTCCATGCTCTTGATTGAGAACTTCTTTCCATACTTCACCAAAAAAAATAATTAGGTGGTAAAGATCCTGGGAAACAAAGAAAATTCTTGAAATTTAGTGACATAAAAATATGATAGCAATTTAAACCCCTATTCACAATTCAAGGAGCTTAAAAAGAAATTGAACATTCCCTGCACCAATTTACTATTAATTTAATTTACTTGAAGTAATACTATGGGATTTTCGTTATGTAAAGATGAGCCAAAGGAAACAAAACTAGTGTGGGCTCCTAGAATACTGATCATGGAAATTGTAAGTGGAAAGGAGTATAACTAAGAAACAAGGGAGGGCAATGGCATTGGTAATCTTCAGAAGAGACAGTGTAAATATTTTGAAGCAAATATATTTTTTGCCGATCTAGTGATTTTTAAGCAATCTTTGAAAATGAGTTAATGATTAAAATGTTCCTTTAATTGCAGACATTTTGTCTGGCCTATGGATTGACCATGTTGGATGACCTCTTTGGGTTATTTGAAACATTAGTGAATTGATGGCATGCCCTTAAGGTATTAAAGGAAGAAAAATCCGTGATCTCACAGTTATTTAATTTCAGCTATTGATTCAGTTGACTATAACAAGTTTCCCAGAAGTAAATGTGAATTGCATAAAAAACCTTTTGAAATGAATTTCTATTAATATACAACATGGAAATCTAACTAGCATTAGTTAAATGATAAACATATTCCTATTCTGTGGAAATTATTAATGTATTTTTTCTTTTTAGTAGGACAATGTGCTTTACAGAATAACTAGTATTTAAAAAAAACTGATAGTTTACATTTAGATAAATGAGTAATAATTAAATATATATCTTCAAAAGGAAAATGGCTTAGATGACAAATGTGCATTAAATTACAGAGAGTTGGGAATTTTCTTCCTTATATGTATATATTTATCCTAAACCACGAGTATCAACCTCAAATAGAAATGGGGACTACTAAACCATATATATGAAGCTATGAGAGTTGCATATTGATTTAGGAAACACAAGTCTATATTTTTTCATTCATATATAAACACACTATAATAAGATAGGAACTTTATTATAATCTGGTTCAAGCCACTTTTAGGAGGATTTTGGCCAAGTCTGTGAACTGAATGTTTTACTCTTTTGTTCTAAGCATCATGGTTCTTGGAGAACCTCATTTTCCATTCAAAGACAAAATAGTTCTATTAATGTAGTTATGCTGTATAGATTTGCATTGTCCTAGTGCCTCCATCTTTGTGTAGTTAAACTTAGAAAATTCATATAATTTCAAGACCTAACTTGCAAGAATAGACACAACAATCTTTGCATTGTCTATAACTAGTACAATGTCTTGTATATAATCAGTTCTTAATTTGTTGTTTAATTGTAGATATTAAGTGAAAACATGTTCTAAATAGTTGATTTTCATATTTTATGTAGTAGTTCATCATCATCATCCTTACTACATGTACTTAAGTTTTGCAAAGCACCTCACTACAACTCTGGGGACAGGGTAATATTATCATTCCCATTTTATAGAGTTAGCTACATGATCATAGGGACTTACAAAAAACCCCCCCAACAATTGATGGCTCCAACTCTTCAATTATGGTATTTTTGTATCTTTGGGATTCATCATGTTTCATAATTTTGAAGAACACTAATTGGAACAATGACTGTGGACATTTCAGATCCAAGGATTGCGTGCCATTTCTCAAACTCTGGCTTTCCAACCAGAATTATTTGCAAAGGTTAAATAACTTGCACAGATTCATGCAACTAGTAAAAGTATGAGGACAAATTTGAACTAAAATCTTCACAATTCTAGATCTATCTTATATACATCATTTAATTCTCTCAACATTTTTAAAGTAGATACTATATGCATTCCTAGTCAGTCACATTTTTATGTAGGAACAAAATTTCGAATATATTAAGTGACATGGCTTTTGGACACAGCTAATGGATGTAGAAAGTAGAACTGGTAACAAGGCCCTTCCTTAGCTCCATGGGCAATACTCCTTTGCCAGTACCATGCTGTCTCTCTCTACCAATCTACAGAAAATAGTCATAGGCATAGAACCAAAAAATAACAATTGATGGCTCTTTTTAACACTTTCATTCTCCAGTGGCATTTCCAAATGGCCTATTTGTATCTTTGGGATTTGCCACTTTTCATCAATTTGCAGAACACTAATTGGAAGAGTGACTCTGTAGATATTTCAAGTCCAAGGATTGCATGTCATTTCTCAAACTCTGGCTTTCCAACCATAGCTCCAGGTGACTGTGAAAATGTATGTACATATCACAACAAAGTAATCCCCATGGTAACAACTATTCTTGCCTTTTTTCCATACTTCCATTTTCTTCAACTTGAAAAACAAGCTAAGTCATTAATCCTAGTTTGTTAGAAACAGTGTATATTTGTGAACTAGTGTTCATCAAATCTATCAGGTGAATACTTTTTGGATAAAAAAATAATAACTTTACCCATCATGACTACATGTTACTTATAAAAATACTATTGGAAACCTCTCTCTCTTATCTTTCTAGTATTTTTAAATTAATTAAAGATGGTGGTAAACTCCTGGAAAGGTGCTATAACAAACTGACTTGTGTAGCAAATATTCCTTTATATTTTTTCTGTATGGTTGTAACCATAGGTATGTTAAATTCAAGATATAGCTAGTATTCTAGATATAAGGAAAAGGAATTAAAGTGAAAATTTTCTAGTTGAATAGCCAAAGAGGATGAAATTAATGGATAGATCAAGCTATCATTGAGAGTTTATAGTGGAACTATCCATAAACTTAGATTTTATAACCAGTTCAGCAAATATTTAGCTCATTATTAATCAAATTGATAACATATCATTTTTGAGTACCCACTGTGTTCAATGTTCTGTGCCAATTTTTGTGAAAAAATATAAAACTCCAAACTCAGATGACAGATTTTTAGAGCAGGATGTCACCTTAGATATTGTTTGATCTGAAATCCAATGATGATAGAGTATTTGTGGAAAATAATGAGACAAATTTCTTGAGAATCAACATTAGAACTTGATTGTCTGACTCCTGGTTCAGCAAGTTTCCCAATAAACCATGTTACTTCTTTACTCAATTTAGTTATAATGATAAAATATAGAAACGTGAAAACTAAATAATAATTAAAGATTAAATAGTAATACATTTTAAAAGGTGAAAGTTATTGGAAAGTCTGTACAATAGTTAAATGAATCTTTGATATTATTGATGTGTTTTTTCTGGTAGGTCAATCCTAACCCAGACAAATCTAGCAGTTAGCAATTGAGAATAAAGCAAAATAAGACATTCATAGGAATCTGGTAGTTAAAAACAGCAAATGGGCTTAATAATAGCAGGAGATTCATTCCAAGAAAAACAAACAAACAAAAAGAGATTCAGTGAATATGCAGTCTTGATTCAGCTATATGCAGCTTCTCAACATCTATGTTTCTTCCCTGCATTGGTGATCTACTGGTCAAGACTGAGTTCAACTGGAGCCCCTTGACCTTTAACTTTTTTTTCAATTGAAGACATTCAAAGATTTATCATTGGAGTCATTCTTTTCTTTCTTATTCAATTAAGTCTTGAGAAGAGTTTCAGTAACTTTTAAGGAAAACTTGGCAGGATACTCTGATAATATATTCTTTCTATAACATTTGGATACTCCGTCTATCAAATGAAGACAGTATTCCTTCCACACCTTCTTACCCCATGTGCTATGAGATTATTGTCTATAATCTGTCAAAATCTTTCACAAGGAGCCAACTTAATATGCTAGTGCCCTCTTTTGAAGTCTCCTGACTGTATAAAATCAATGAATCATTCCAGTATAAAACAAGTTTTTATCTAATTGTCAAATTATTGGTCTAAACAGTTAAGTTCCATGAAATGAGACATGGAAAATATCACTGTACACTAGACTGAGGTTTCTTATTGTAGGGAATTAAACTGGGTCCTCAATGAGAGACAAGATTTATCTAGCAAGAGTAGATTGGATAAGTATATTCTAGTAGGAGAACAAAATATGAGCAAAGGGAGGTAAACATGTTAAATAAAGAAATGACCTAATCTAGAGTACAAAAGCTTTCTTTCAGGGAAGGCAATGTGGTAGGTAGAAATTTATACATATGTTTTCTATTTTGAAGGAGAATTAAGTGAAGTTTCTCTGATTTCTTTTAACTCTTTATAATCTAATGAGATATTGGGTGAAACCATTGAGAGTAACAGTTAATAGCTAGAGACAAGCATGATTGGTCACTTAAACCATGTAAATTGACAGTCTGTTTGGATTACAGTTGTAGGAGGTAAAAAAAAGTACAAATAAGAAGTGTTTTAAAGATTTGTCCACCATCATAATTGAAGCTTCCATTCCAAAAAAAACACTTGTTGAAAAATGCTATCCATCTTTAGAGAGAGAACTAATGAAGTAATATGCAAATTACAGTATGTTTTTTTTATTTTTTTTCAATTTAGTTAATATGGAAATATGTTTTGAAAGACGATATATATATATATATATATATATATTATTCTTGATGAGTGAGGGGGCAGAAAGACTGAAACTGCTTTTTTTAATTAAAGCTTCTCTCAGATTTTATGAGTATTCTTTTCCTAATAGATTATTCCATTATATTTAAGTGCCAAAGGCCCATACAAGTTCATATAATATGTTTGTAGTTCCCTTTGGCATGTGAAATGTTTCAGTCAATCCTACATACACTAACTATTTCTAACTATATGTCTGTGGAATGGAAGCAAATAGAGCAAGAAGCAAGAGGAAGACAATCCTGTTCTCTCTTCAACTGCTGGAGTAGGACCAACTTTTCCCCAATCCTTGATATTATCTCATAAAGCGTTAACTTTCAATTTGCCTGCAGCAACTGGGCAGACCTAATCCAAGCAATTATTGCTACTAGCTGCTTTAACAACTATCAGAGCCTAACCACTGAACCTGGACTGGGCTTCAAACCTAATGAAGTAAATTAACTTTGATTGAGAACACACAAAGCATTAAGGGAACAAACTGAAAGGAATAATTCTTAAAATCAACATTTAAAATGAGAAAACTTTAAATGAGCATACTTTAGCATTTAAGATTACAGGTACAAAAGGGTGAATTGATAGTTTGCTATTTCTAGTTTAACAACAACAAAAAAAAATCCTTTACTGCAGCCAGGACTTTAGACTGGTATATAGAATTGTGGGAAGAAGTATGGCAGGAGGAACTCCCAGTTCTGAATAAGAAAGACAAGACTATTAAACAAATTATGACTATGGCTGCTCTTTGCAGAACAACCTGTTGGTCAAATACCCAGTTATTTGGTCCTCAAATATTCTCTCCTCCTCTAGGCATCCCATGTGTAAGGATGTCCAAGCCCAGAGCATTTTCTTATTCAGACAATGCATGCACCCAAATATATGTTGTGTGAATACAAAAACTTTACTTCCCTTTCAGTGTGTGCCTTGTTGACAGTCAAAAGCTTGAACCAGAGACTCAGGGAACAGTCAAATCAAAAAAGAGTTTGGCCCTTCAGGGGAAGGTGAAGACCCTATAACTATTCACCAAGTCTTCCTATGTTCTGACCTTCTGAGGGAAAAGGACTTGATATATACAGTAGTTACAAGATAATAGTCATATCGAATAATAAAAGGGCTGCTCATAAATCTCGACAGGTGTGTGTGTGAGTGAGGGTGTATATTTCTGCATGTTTATAAATATTGTAAGTCAATTGAAAACTACAAATAATTTTTTTGGAATGGAAGCAAATTTTAAAGATAATTTTCTTGATGTTATTTTTGAGAAATTATATTGGTTTAAATGACTTCCTGGTGCTTAAGGAAACACATTTTCATTAAATCACAGGGTTTTCTCAATCTTCCTGGTAACAGAAAAGAAATTAATAGATAATCCTTAGTCATATTTACACATATACAAACGGAGAGAATAAAAAGTTAAAAATTATTTCAGAAGATTTTCCTATAAAGCTGTCTGTCAAATTGTGAAATCCTAAAAAGAATTAAGAGCTTTTAATATAAAGTTTACTTTAAAAATATAACATAACCTGCAATAGATACATATCAAAAGAGAGATGGCCTCCCTTTTATCTAGTTGATCCACACAACACATTCTGTGTATCTGTGCAAAATTCATTCTTGAGAATGGTTTATTCTCTTGCTATTTTTCCTTCCCTGAGTGACATTTGCCCACACGACTATGAAACAATATAATTAAACTATTCATATTGCCAGGAATTAGGTGACCTTTGTTTGTTCAAGTAATTAGAGGATCCCTGATGTATAGTGTTACTCACTGAGAGGTTCTACCCAGGCAGAAAAAAAGTGGCCCAGTGGCTCATTTAGAAAACTACAAAAGCCGTTCAGTTGTCATTAAAATAAACAGAAAATCATAATTAACAATGTCATTTCACTTTACAGAAGTATCCCACAGTTTCAAATATAGCCAGAAAGTTGTTAATATGACAAGAAAAGATTTTTTTCGGAAAATGTGGATTTTCGCAAACTTGAGAAGTTTTCATAAAAAGTGACAGAAATCTATATTTTTCACTGTGAAGTATTAATGGACAGTGATTCACCCTATACAACACCACCTAAATATTATCTACCCAGCTGTCTACCATATTTTAGGCACTTAAAACACTTGTTGATTATATATTTTGTTTAATATGGCACAAGAAATCTGACTTGAGTTGGAATGGCATAGGAAAAGTATAGCACTCTTTACTGTTTAGAGACAAACAGGATAACTTAGTGCATGGAAGGCTTGGAGCCAGGAAGACATTTCTACTCTTAGTGATTCATTCTTGGTGATCTCATCAGTTTCTAAGTGTTCAATTGTTGCCACTCCAGATATTATGCTTGAATCTATGTCTAGACTGAATATCCCTTTTGCTCACTCGATCCCTGTGACCAATTGACTATTGGTCATTTCAAATTTTTTAACTCTTTTAGTACTTAAACAACAAATACCCAAAGTAGAATTATCTTTCCCCCCCAAAATTACACTTATTGTGTCAACACTATCAACATCCTGCTAATTACTTCTTCATCTCATTCACCCTAAATAAATTAGCAAATGTTGTTTTTAGCTCCACGTGATCCCTAGAAGTAATAAGTATATAGTAGCATATAGTATAATTTATTTGGCTCTATGCCTTATGTTTCTTATCACTTACACGTATCTTCCACTCAATCACCAAATTTTATTAAACTATAGGTTCTGCCAAAGCACTTCTCTCCTCACTGAATGAATTCCTTTTACCATCTAATAAAATATAAAGCTTTATATTTGTCAATTAAACTCTTAATAATTGTTCTATCTTTTCAATCCTGCATGTTGCTTCCCTTCATACCTTTAAAAAGTGTAGATTACTTTAAAAAATACAAATTCAATATGTTTTTTTCAAAGCTCCTGCTTGTCTACGTTTACTTCTAAAATTTCTTTTTTACTTTTGAGCATTAAAAACATACTTAAATGGCTTTTTTTTGACAATACTATGGCTGTCTATATTCTCCCCATACCAAAAACCTTAGCCTAAACTTTAAAAGCAAAATCCTTGTAACAGGTAATTATAGTAAAAATAGAATATGTTCACAAATTTGCCATATCCTAAAATTCATATATCATTGACAAACTGCGTCATCATCTCTCTGTGTGCTATGTCACCAGTCTCATATAAAACAAATTACTAGTGAAATAATTTTGGCAGGATATTAATAACTATTAAGTTATAAATAAATGAGTCTTTATTTGATTTTTCTATGGGACTTTTATCTAAAAATTGGAATATAATTTCCCTTTTCTTTATTTTTAAACTGATAGCAGGAAGTAACATACTATAGGTTAAAGCATGTAAAACAAGAGTCCAGTTACCCATGGGTCAGTAAAAATTCTATCATTAACTAGCTATGGCCTTTTGTTAATCACAAACTCTCTAAGAGTAATTTTCCTGGGGGTACCTGGTTGGCTCAGTGGATTGAGAGCCAGGCCTAGGGAAGGGAGGTCCTAGGTTCAAATCTGACCTCAGACACTTCCCAGCTGAGTGTCCCTGGGCTAGTCACTTCACCCCCACTGCCTAGCCCTTACCATACTCTTCTGCCTTGGAGCCAATACACAGTATTGACTCCAAGAAGGAAGTTAAGGGTTTAAAAAAAAAAGAGTAATTTTCCTTATTTGTAAATTAATTGAATTGAGATAAAATGATCTCTAAGGTTATGCTTAATTTGAAATATTGCATGAGTCCCATTTGAAAATTAAAAAAAAATAACCCTTACCTTCAACTTAGAATCAATAATAATGTGTTCTAAGGCAGAAGAGTCCTAAGGGCAAGTCAATGGGGATTAAATGATTTACCTAGGGTCACACAGCTAAGAAGTATTTGAGAACAGATTTGAATCCAGGACTTACCGTCTCTAGGTTTGGCTCTCTAGTTTGGCCAACTAATTTCTCCAGTGACTAATAATTTTCATTGAAATAATATTTATTTACTCATTAATCAATTATAAAAATATTTATCGATTTATTTCTACAAGTGAAAAGAGTAATTCATTTAAACACTGAGTCCACCATTCCTCTATCCACTGTTCCACCCAATGCCTCAATTGTTGTAAGTTATCAACTACATAATTTTGATTACTTAAATTTTTTTTAAAGTATCTGTAACCTATTTCTCCAACTATCCTTTCCTGATTGAATTTTAAAATAGAAAAAGAAAACTGTTATCACAAACATCTAGAGGCCATCAAATAAATTTTTCATATTAAAATATACGTTTTCCTCTGAAATTTAAGTTGTTTGCCTCTCTTATAGGAGGCAAGTAATGAGTTTAATCTTCCATTGTCTAGACTCATAATTGGTCCTTGCATTGATCAAAGTTCTAAAGTCATTAAAAATGTTTTTTTCTGTTCTAATTGTCATCCCTTTTTTGTTTATCAGTATATATTTTATTTAAGTTTATTTAATTAATTTCAAATGTTTCCATGGTTACAAGATACATGTCCTTTCCCTTCCCTCCTCCCTCTCCTATAGCCAGCAAGCAATTGCACAGCGTTTTACATTTGTCATTGATCAAGACCCTTTTCCACATTATTAATTAAATTATTTTTGTTCTTTTTCAAATGTTAATGATTAAATTACAATCTTTTATATTAAATACTTTGTTAATTTCAAGGTAGCTTCTTCAATTATCTTCCAGTTCTTATTATCTTTGTCACATTCCTTCAAAATTTCATAGACATGCGTACCCTAGAAAAGATTCTAAGACCCTAAGTTAAATAACACAAAGGTATGATCTATATAAGGAGAGGAAATTCTTTTCTGGAAATTTTCAACACAGATTTACTTCTAGGTTTGGTGAAAAAAAATGAATTCTTATGTTTACTTTTCAAAAACAAAATATTAAAAAATGTAAAACAAAATCTCTTCTAAGACTAGATTTAACCAGTATCTACTTTGAAGTGCCCCCTGCAAGGATGTCAGTTGTATGAATCTTAATCAAATTTGTGAAGTTAGTTAAGAATTTTGCCTACTGAATATAACCAGTTTTGGCAAATTAACTAAGGATCAGACATTTCATATGATTTAATCAAATACTCACATTCACAAAATTAGTACTGAGGCAAGATTTAATTATAAATACTCTTTGTTCCAAATGGGACAAACCATTAATATGGTATGCTGCCTTATATGCATTTCTTTACTTATCTTCTGTCTTAGAATTAATACTTTTTATTTGTTCCAAGGTAGAAGAGTGGTAAAGGCTAGGCAATGAATTTTAAGTGACTTGTTCAGAATCCCACAATTAGGAAGCATCTAAGGATAGATTTGAACCCAGAACCTCCTTTCTGTAAACCTGACTCTCAAACCACTGGGCCATCTAGCTGATCCCTCATATACATTTGTTTTTGTTTTTGTTTTTTAATCAACCTGCATATTTCATAACAGTACCAAAAGAACAGGGTCATTTAACTACTTGCTTTGACTGTTTTGCCCTTATTAAAGCAGAATTGACAAATGATCATTTCCAAGTCAATGTAAATGTTTATTTGTTTCTCTTTGAGTTATAGATCAATTAGAGATCTCATTCCATTATTCTAAAAATGAATCTTGAATTTGTGATTGCCAAGTGAACTACTTGTTATGGAGTTAAAATGGATAAGAGACCAATGTCTTAGTTCACTATGTAACATATTCTTGAGAGAAATCATTCAAGTAATTCAAGTAGCATCCCTTTATCTTCTTTGGTGTAAATGAAACCAGTTATTATTCTATACACTTTCATTGTATAGTTGGGAGGTGATGAAATGTTCATCATATTGGTATCTTACTAACAGCTGTTTACATTTTTGATGCCATAAAAGAAGCAATTAACTGAAAATAAAAATGATGGTTGAATATGTTTATTGCTGCAGAGATTTTAGAAGAAATGATGGGAATATATTTATGAAACAGCCTTGAGGTTTTATTTGTCTTTGGAATTTGAAGCTAGAATAACAGGTGATCTGACTGCAGGATTCTCTTCCCCACACACTAAAGAGTACACAATTTTGTATAATTAAATACAAAATTGCAATATGAGACATTGGATCCTCTCGCCCTTTTTATTACATACTATTAAAGATGGAAGAGAACACTCAATAGCCTTAATTCTAATAACATCTAATTGTTTTTCCTGAAATTTAAAATTTTATAAACTATATAAGAATCAATCAGTCATCATTTGTTAGATACCTTCTTTGTGACTGTCACTTCCATAAGCACCAAGGATTCAAAGGTGAGAGAAGCAGCTTGGCATAGCAATTCTTCTGACACATGTTCAGTTATTTTTTAGTCATGTCTGATTCTTCTTGACCCCCTTTGGAACTTTCATGGCAATAGTCCTAGAATGGTTTGTCATTGACTTCTCTTTCATTCTGCAGATAAGGAAACTGAAGCATACAGGTTTAAGGGACTTGCCCAGGTTCACAAAGACAGGAAATATTTGAGGTCAGATTTGAACTCAGGATGATGAGTCTTCATGACTCTACGTATGGTACTCTATCCACTGCACATCTGGCCATGTCATTTTACAAATTGGTGCCCTAAGCAATCAAGATTATAAATTATATAAGAGGTTCCAGTGCTCTGTCCTGGGAGTTTACTTCATTAGATGGGACTTTCCTAAGGAATTAAATGATAAGAGTACTTGACTTTTCCTACCAACAAAAAGAAAAGCAAAATTTGACAAAAGTAAAACAGTCTCTATCCTTAATGATCTGACATTCTATTAGAAATTATGTTCACAGAAGTACAAGAGACAATTCTCGGTAGTAAAATTTGTTTTTCCCTTTAGTACTATTTTATTGCTTAAATTGAACTTTCATTATTAAATAGAAATAGCTCATATCTCTTAAGTAAACCAAAACATCAAGTTATGACATTGAGGATTCTATTATTCAAATACTCTTCTATAAACACAAGTAGGCTCCCAGAATTCTTGTCTCTTTTACATATGCTAAATGCTTTTCCAACCATAGAACGTTATTGATATCAATTAACGTTTTCTGATCCAAATAAGTCATTCTTTAGAAATGGGTGGTAGTGCTAAATTAGTTGACATTAAGGTCCATTTAGGATCTGTATCTCCATTTTTTAGACTCTCTAACTTTTTTTGCATGTAATTAAATCCAATTATAAGGAAGACTTATGAATAATTCTTATAGGATGCATTAACATTGAAAAGGCTTGGGAAAAAAAAAACAAACAAACTCAAAGCAATCTGGAAGCCAAGTATGCATTTTTCATTTATGTGATCATAGCTTTCTCTCCATCCTATTCCTAGGATTTCAAAAATGTTCAGGAGAACCTTGACTGCCCTAGCAATTCATGTATAAATTTTTGTCTTAGAGGGTTGCCTGGGGCAAAGAGAGGTGCTTTGCCTTTGGTGATATAGCTAAATTGTTCAGATTCAGGACTTTTTATGTTTCTAATTGTAGCACTCTCTCCTATGCAATGTTGCCTCATGAACATCATTTACCCATAACAGTTTTATACATTAATGGGAAAAGAGACATTTTGAATAATTTGTATTTTTAGTATGGTTAAAAAAACCTAAAAAACAAGGATGGTTTTTTCCATCCTTTGTGTGTTTCTAAGTGTCATAAATTTGGTAAGTTATCAGAGAATTGTTCATTCATGTGACATTATGATCACTGACACAGTCAAGGCCATTGTGCTGCGACAACATACATTACACAGTAATAGCAATTTATGCAAGTGAAAATGGCCTAGAGGTAGGTTTTAAATCGCTGTACATAAACCAGTATTTCTCAAGCTTTTAAAAATATTTTTAAAACATTTCTGGGAAACTAACCTATTTGGAAATGCATGTTCTGTTACTATAGGCACATATGTTTGTGCCATATCTGGTGTGATATTGGATTAAAATAATTAGAGATCAAAGAATTAGGTGAATATCACAAAATCAAAGCAATAAAGGCTCTTAACATTCTTTAAAATCCTACTCCAATGCGTCAAGGTGGAATAGAGGTGATTCTGGCTTTGGAAAGACTATACATAGAAAGGCCAAGCTCTCGCTCATCCTACCAAGATGAAAAGACCTTTAACATGGGTTTGGTGATGGATGGAGTTTCTGTCATTGAACAAGCAGTCTAGCAATATCAGCAGGGGCCAATCGGCAGAGCAGTGGTCTCAGGATGATGTATTTTAGTCTACAGCAAGTCTGGGAGACCATGATCTATGTTGATGAAGAGAAGAATAAAATTATTGGTCTTTGACATTTTAAAGAAGAAAAACAGAGAATATTTGGCCCTTCTGCAATGGTCTCTCCCTGCCACAATGCCAAAGAACAAGGCATCCTTAATAATGAGAGCAGACTTCATAGTGTTTTAATGTTTCTAAAACTTTTTCCACATATCCTTCAAAATAACCTTGTAAATAGAAATTAAAGGCATGATTCCAGTTCTGAATATAGGGAAGACAACTCAAAGAGATGACTCACTCAACATAACTAGTAAATATTAGCCAGAATCCAAAGTAGGGTGTTTCAAGGACTCTTTCCTCAACACCAAGATAGGAAGCTGATATCAATCAATCAAGTAGAATTTAGTAAGCACAACTTGTCAGGCAAAGTTCTAAGGATGCCACAAAAAAAGGACAAAAATAGCCCCTGCTCATTCAGAGTTCATGGTCCAGTGGAGGGGTTAGCAGGCAAAGAACTGTGCACCATTGTGTACACACACACAGGATAACCTGGGGCTTGTCTCCAAAAAGGCACTGAGATTAAAGAGAACTGGGAAAGTCTGGCCAACGGTAGACCTTTCACTGAATTGTGAAGGAAGCCAGAGAAGTCAAGAGAGAAATTGAATCTTAGGACAGGCAGTAAAAATACCAGAAATTACCTAGTAGAGTGTAGGGTAAGAGACCAGCATCACTGGACCAAGGTGTTCCTGCTGAGGAGGGAGGTATAAGAAAACTGGAGATGAAAGAAGGAGCCAGGTGATGCAGTAGACATGCAGAGTGCCATGTCTGGAGTCAGGAAGTCCTGAATATAAATCCAACTCAGATAGTTATTAGCCATGTGACTCTGGGTAAGTCATTTAACACTGTTTGTTTCAGTTTCCTCATCTGTAAAATTACCTGGAGAAGGAAATGACAAACTACTTCAGTTTTTCTGCTAAGAAAATCCTTAAAAGGGTCAAAAAGAGCTTGACATGACTGAAAATCGCAGAAGAATAAAGGAATCAATGAGTAGAAGTAGTTGTTTTGTATGTACCTATTAAAGGTGTTTTCTTGTAGTCTCTGCCATTGATTGTGAGAGCAAGAATGGTTTTATGTTGTTATTGTTGTTGCTTTTATCTTAAGTTGAGTCAACTTATCACAGTATCTGGCACCAAGTAGACAGTTCTCTAACCAACTGACTGACTGAAGCATAGTGATGTTTTCCTACAATAGCTTGGCTATGTTAGAAGCTTTCAAAAATTTATTGACTAACTAAAATTAAGGCTCTGTTATAATGTTTTTAATTAAATATTTTACAATTATTTTTTTTTATTCCAAGGAAATATGCCTAGAAAAAGGTAGCATAGAAAAATGGGAAAAACACTTATTTCAGATGTAGGAAGACCTGGCTTCAAGTCTTGCATCTAACACATATATGGCTTTGGGCAAATCAATTAATAAATAGTTTTGTACTTGAAATAATTAAGACTAACTTTCATAGATCTTGTTCATCAGCATTGGTAGAGGGATTTTCCTTATCCAGGATTCCCCTTTAGCAATGAAATTACAAGATCAGTGCCTATTCTTTGTTTTTTAAGCATTTGGGATATTATAGATCATTTAATGTATAAGTCAGTATTTATTTTGAAATTAAAAATATTCTGCCCTTTTTGTTAAGTCATTTTTCAGTCATGTGTGATTCTACATTATTTCATTTGGGATATTGCTTGGGAAAGTTATTGTAATATCATTCATTCTAGAAAGAAAATTCATGAAGGAAATATAATGAAGAATGGTGTTCTTTTCTGCAGTTTACATCCAAACTCCCAGTTCCTTTTATAATGGTGGATAACCTTTTTCTTTGTGAGCCCCTTAGAATTTTATTGGATTCTTTTATTGTTGATAAAAGCTAAGGCTTTCACAGTTGATTATTATTGTTATTACTCAGTGCTACATTCTTCTGGTTCTGCTGACTTCATTTTGACACTTCATATAAGTAAGTCTTTTCAGATTTTTTGTGATCCTCTTTTTGGTCATATTTGTCAACGTATTTAGTTAACTTATTTAGATATCTATTCATTTTCCAATTCTTTACCCCCCAAAAATAATTGTTTTATATATCTTTATACATGAGGATTATATCCAGATTTTAAATTTTTGAGAGCAATATTTTATTTCCTACACATACATCAACATATCAGAGAATACTGTGGGCACTTAAGTATTAATTAAATCAAATTTAATTTTTCTTAATGGTAAGGTAAAGGAATGAAAATGTTTCAGAGGTCAGTCACCTAGTCCAATCATCTCATTAAATAGATGTTCTACACAACACTTAAGGTCTAAGAAGTGAAGCAACTTACCCCAAATCACAAAGAGAGTCACACAAATAACTAAGAACATGAGGACAGAGCCAAGATATAAACATGTCTCCCAATCAATTGGTGAATAGCAAGCCCCCCTTGGAGTCAAGAAGACAAATTCAGGTTGAATCCCATCTTGGGCAAGTGGCTTTTCCCCTCATTGTCCTTGTTTATTTTCTGAGATTATAAATGTCAAAGCATTTATATTCATAAAGGAATGTCTTTGGTTGGGGAAAAATCTTTATATTAATAAAGCAATAGATATGGTATTGATATTTGAATATGGTTGTGGTGTTTAGGGATTGTCCCAGGATATAAAAATTAGTGTTATATATATTTTTAAGGATAGGGAAATGATTGATTTTTAAAATTAAATGATTTATCATAAAAAACTAGTATTATTAATCTCTTACTACTTGAATGTGCAGATATCCCTTGCAGAGTCGCAATAAAAGTTTTAACTTTTTCTCAACTTTAATTTCATGGTTCTTTGTGTGTGTGTGTGTGTGTGTGTGTGTGTGTGTGTGTGTGTGTGTGTGTGATAAACCCTTTTGGCAGTCTAGTGAAACCTTCTAGAACAATATTTCTCAAAACATAATAAAATTGATTAGATTGTGGAGGTAAATTATTTCAAAATATAATTGTCAAAAAATGTTTTTGAAGTTAATGGATCCCAAGTTAAGAATCTGTTCTAATTAAACCAGTTTTCCCACTAATTGTCAGCATCTGTGGATAAAGATACATCACATTAATTTTTATATTTTAATGAATATTTAATTTTAAAATTTTCATTATATATTTGGAGAATTTTAGCTTCATTGAGTGTTGAATAAGTTTTCATGACTTGACTTGGAACCTAATTAGTATTTGTAACATTGTTTTATGGGAAAATATGTTCTAATGTCTAAACAACTGATTTAAAACAAACTTGTACAAAACAGTCTATGAACAAAAGGATTGCCAAGTTTGCTATTTGGTTTTAGACAACAATAATTCCCAAGTGACAATTATTTCTGGAATATATTCCAAAACAACTGTAACTCAGGTTACACAAATTTTTTAAGTTTAGATTTTGATAGTCTATGGGAAAACAGGGAAACAACCAAACCAATAAATATTTGTACAACAAACTCATCTTAGTAGTTTCCACTGAATGTGGGAAATTTGTTTTATTTTTACTGATGATACTTTGCTATAAACATTATTCAAACCTAGAGTTTCCATTTCTGCCCCCCCCTTCCCCTTAATAGAACTTCAATGGGTTTTAGTTTTCTCCTCAGGATTGTGCTACTACCATTCTTATAGCACTTCAAATTTGTGTGAAGAGTGTGTGTATACACAAACATACTCTATTATGTGTTATACATACATATATATATATACATATATAATCATGTATTTTTTACAACTATGAGAGATAGATAGAAGTTTGAATTAAAAGATGCTAAAGTTCTTTTTGTTTTTTAAATATATTATTCTGATTATGAAACTGAGAGGTAAAAGGCAGTAGGCATATAATAATTGGCCTCCAACTATTAGGTTTTTTTTAGAAGTGAGAATGAGATTTAATTAAATTATAAAGAGTTTTATTGATCCCATCATAATTTTTACATCACAAAAGAAAGACATATATGTATATATATGTTAACACACATATATATTAGTGTATAATTATATATACATATATTTCTGTCTATGTATATTTTATATGAGTGTGTTTTGCATGTGTAATACCTCACCTCCATGGCAAAATCAGGCTAAGGGAAAAAGGAGTACTTAGAAAAATAATGTCTATTAGCATTTATTGCATATCAACAGTATTTCAAATTATAGATTTGGTACTTGGGGACTATACTGTTTAAGCATAACAAAAACAGTTAATTGTTACAGAAATAGGTATTCCTTTTATAATTATGAAAATATATTGGTTTACCAGAGGCAGAAACAAGTTTGTAAATTCACAGTGTCAACATATTACATTTTCTTTGCAGAGTCTGCATTACTTAAAATTAAAAAAAATATTTTGTTCTTTTTCTTTTATTGAGAGACTTTGAGGTGAGAAGGCTAAATGCTTAAAAAGTTATTTGTTGGGAATAATTCTTAACACTTTATATTTTCCTCTTTCCCAGTGGTCCTTTTGAGGTATTTGGAAGGAAAATACTAAGCACAATATCACTGCTTAATTTTATAGCTCAATAGATTTGTAGTAAACTCATTATTACCTCCAGAACTGATGTCAAAACATGATAGTCCTTGGTCCATAAGGTCTCTTAACGATTGTTATGTCTAACTATTCTAGCTGTTGAAATGATATCTGGTCTCATTCTGATCTTCAATTACTATACTTATTCAACACTTCTAATCAGACAATACATTGGCTTTGTTTTCGCTACATAGGTTTTTTTATAATGTCTCTCTTAAATATTATAATTTTTTTACCAATTGATACTTTATTTTTAGGCTTCCTTATTAAACTCTAAAGTGTTGCTTGAGCACAGGAAGGGGATGGATGACCTTGGGTTCTAGCAAGTTCTGAAAGTAAATTAACAGTTCTAGGAGTCCCATTTCCAAGCTGGAAAGATTTGGAGTATTGACGTGAGAACCATTTTTGTATCTGTCTGTATTTGTCTGTCAGCTAACTTAGCTAAGTATGAAAAGGCTCACCACCTAAAAGGTTGGCCCCCCAAGGCAAATACAGATCTGATCTTTAGATCACATAATATCAAAGTTCTACAAAGCATTATGGAATTAATTAATTCAGCCCCTTTTAAAAGATAATGTGGAGGGGGCAGCTGAGTGGCTCAGTGGATTGAGAGTCAGGCCTAGAGACTAGAGACAGGAGGTCCTAGGTTCAAATCTGACCTCATACATGTCCTAGCTGTGTGACCCTGGGCAAATCACTTAACCCCCATTGCCTAGGTCTTACCACTCTTCTGCCTTGAAACCAATGCACAGTATTGATTCCAAGGAGGAAGGTAAGGGTTTAAAAAAAAAGTTAATGTGGAAATTGATACCTTTGGCTAAGCTATGCAGCCATTAAACTAAATTATGACTGAAAGTAATTTCTTTTGTGGAGTTTATAACCAGATTAGGGAAATAACTGATCTTGATGTATGATTTATAAGAATTCCTCAAAGGAACTGATCATTTGTGAAAGATTTCAAATCAGCACAACCAAATTCTTACACATATGTGTTTATTTATATGAACATATACATATATTGTGGAAAGGGAAACTAAAGCAAGTTCTGAACTTTCTGCCACTGAGTTGGAACAAACAGCAGTAAAATGTTAGAGAGAATATATTGACAAGATTGACAGTTGTTGGGGAAAGGGCAACTGGGAGTGGTGGTTGGTATTGTGACTAGCACTTCCTTCTTGACCCTAGAACTAGAAGGAGGTTACCTCCCTGTCTCTGGATAGAAGTGCCTCTATTCCTGAATTTCACAACTGTGTGCTCTATCTGGATCCCTGTGGTCTTGTTCATCTGATAGAAAGATTTAAGGGAAGCAGTTTGGACTGTAAGGCTGGTCTTTAGTGGCATCAGCCCAAGGAGACAAGCCCAACCACCTCTGAAGGTTAGAACTTTCTTCCTCTTGCTGTCTATTGCTAAGATTTTGAACTTAAGAAAACTAGTATAGATTAGCATAGACAGAAATAAAGGAAACCCTCCACCAGCCTGTGAGGCGTGGCCTCAGCTCAAAAGCTGAAAGAGACTCAAACCTCATCCAGGGAAAACCCTCTTCCCTCTTCCCTGATACCTCCCTAAACCAAACTTGTTATTAAAATTTATCTTTATTTGAATATCACAGTCAGATGAGAGAAATATCATTTCAGGGGACATAGAGGGAGTTGATTCTCAGGATGGCCAGTCAACTAGAAATGGTCCTTATTTGACCCCTGCTGGGCAACCATGGTCTGGGAGGAGGCTTGTTCCTCTGGAGGGTCCATGCTTACCTGCTCTGGGGCATCTTCAGCATCAATCCATAGAGAAGACATCCCTGCAGGCTATCATAAGTGGTCTATTTCTTGGGAACCCCATTTTTCAAAAATAGCCTCTCAGCAGGGGGAATCTCTCTCCTTTTACCTCACCGGCAGTCACATTCCCTCTCTCCATTCAACTCCTCCATTTCACTGCATAAAACCTTCAGTATCCCCTGTTCTTCAATCCCACCCATTTTCCCTATAAATATTACAATATAAAGAAGGAGGAGATATTTGGTCAGCATATATTTTCTTCCTTAAGGTAATCTATTTTGATCTGAACTGATTTTTTGATGATTTTTGTCTATCTGAATTAACTATGTATTTTGCTGTGCATTTCTAGGCAAAATGCATTTTCAACTTCAAGACAAAATGAGGGTAATAATAAACATCGGCTATTTACCACACAACATTCTTATAGGGATTAATGTGTTGATATAAGTAAAGCTCTTTGAGCCCTTGCAATGCAAGCAGTTATATAGTTTTAAAGTATTATGTTATTAGTATGGCTTTTTATTACTCATGCTGTTTGCTGCTGTGCTAGATCCCTTTGCTTTAGTCTCAAAAAATATCCACAAATCTAAAGTTAACACTCTAGTTTTTATATCTTTGTACATGTAGAAAAGTCATAACTATTCATTTAAACTGGAAATACTAGGTACAGAATTTAATATACTGTGACAAAAAGTTTAGGGCTTTTATATAAATATGTGTATAATTATATTTAAAATTCCACATATAATATGTACTTTTAAAATAAACAGTGACAACTTCATACAAGGAAATAATATGATTTAAGCAGTTTATTTGAGGTTTGGAAATATATATATATATATATATATATATATATATAAATATAAAGGAAGAAGATGAGGAGGCAGAGAAACAGGGAAGGGGAAGGAGACAGAAAAAAAATAAAATGTTAAAATCGTTCGGGGGGGGGGGAGCTCTAGAACAACATAAAAGATGATATTTTATACTTTGTGTTCCATAACTCCACCCAAAGCAGAAAAAAATTAAGACAAACAAATATGGATCATTTCCATAGACAAAAGTTTAAGCCAAGAGGAAGCTACTTTTTAAGGGGAGATGCTGTTGGGTTAAAAATAGAACCCCTTTAGTTTCAGTCAATTTTACTTTTTCAAAATTCTCAGGCAACTTCAAAATGCACATCTTACCCAGAAGGAAGAGTGAAGATGTTGAGCCAGGGAAAATCTTTGCCCAAAGGATGGCTTAAGGGAGGAGCTGAGAAAGAGTAGCTATGAGTATAGAATGGTGTAGGGCCTCCTGAGAGTAAAGCTACAAAATCAAACCCTTCTTAACCACCTACAAACTTAAATACATTTTGGCACCTCATGACACCAGCTCCTATCTGTTCTTTTTCCCACTTTTCAATGGAATGAAGCCAATAAGAAATTATTATTGCTTGTTAGGAACTCGATTTGTATATTTTCTGAGAATAATATATTTCTGTAAGGATTCTCTCACTTTCACATCTTCAATTCAATTCAGTTCCTGAATAGTGAGATGATACTTGATTCTAAAAAAAAAAAAAAGACTTGAGACAAGATTTTTGCTTCAAGGACATTCAACTTAAATTAGATAATTTGGATTTAAAACATCTGCAAAGTTCATTTCTGAAGATTTTGTTTCTCCTAGATGTCAATGAGATAAACAACAACCAAAAAACTTGCAAAAAACTGTTTTGAAGTGCATGAGACCAAGGAAGAAAAGACCCAAGACCATTCTCTTCTACTTTTGATTTTTTTTCTCTTTCAAGTGCATTGGCACCTAAAATTTATATCTTAAGAAATTCATAGTGGGGACAGCTGAGGTGACTCATTAGATAGAGAGCCAGGCCTGAAACTAGACATCCTAGATTCAAATTTGGTCTAAGACACTTAGCTGTGGGCAAGTTATTTAACCCTAATTGCTTAGCCTTCACTCCTCTTTTGCCTTGAAACTGATAATTAGTATTGATTCTAAGACAAAAGGTAAAGGTTTAAAAAAAAGAAATTCAGTAGTTAAAAAAGATAAAAACAAAACTGCCCAAGTGACTAGGCTCTCTCCAGACAAGCAGTGCTTTTTTGGTATCTTAAAAGTGGATGCAATTAAGTTTGCTGTTGTTCTTTTGTTGATTAGTCATGAGCAACTCTTTGTGATCCCATTTGGGGTTTTCTTGGCAAAGATACTGGTGCAGTTTGCCATTTCCTTCAGCTCATTTTACAGATGAGGAACTGAGGCTAAAGGCATTAAGTATTTGTCCAGGGTCACACAACTAATAAGTGTCTGAGGTTAGATTTGAATTGAGGTCCTCTTCACTCCAGATCCAGTACTGTATCAACTAAACCACTTAGTCATATAGCTTAATTAAGTTAGCTAACTTAATTACATCACATATATAAAATGTGCAGCATCATGGACTCTTAGAGTTAGAAAGAGGCTCAGAACCAAACTGTACTCATAGGTAAGTGCTTGCTGTATTGAATGTGTCCTATCCTGGACCATACAGCAGGCTAGCTTTCTTCTAGCCACCCACCTCTTTCTATGGGAACAGTAATTAAATTAATATTATCATTGCTTCTAGAAATAGAATGTTAATCTATTTTCCTGTTCCAGCTTACACTGTATATAGCTTTTTGTACACATTTGTTTTCACTTTATCTCCACCATTAGATTGCATGCTCCTGGAGGGCAGAGACTGCCTTTTCCTTGTTTTGGGGTGGGGGTGGTATTCTCCACTGCTTAGAAGTGTTTATTGACTCACTGACTGACCTGTTGTCTTCCCTGACCACAAGAAATCTCTGACCACCACTAATGTATATATGGCATCTCCTTTTATAGAGACTGTCTCACTTTATATTCCTATGACTGGTGTTCAGCACAGGACCTGGCACACAAAAATCACATAATAAATGCTTTTAAAATTCATTTATTTGTTTATTCAATCCAATTTAAATGAAGCAAAAGGCATTTAATAAACATTATATGCTACACACTGCTAGAGATAACAAAAAACGATTGAAATCCCTGCCCAGAAAGAGCTAATAGTCTGCTGAAGGGAGAATTCATAGAATAAAAGCTAATTTGCCTTCAAGAACATATATTCTACTCCTCTCTATAGTATCTCCTAGAAATTATCACCTAGTTTTCATTTGAAAGAAACTGCTACCTCCCATGTGTTCATTACATTTGGAGGCGGCTATAATGAACTTCTTTCTTTCTTCATAGAGACTGTTAAAAATTTGAAGTTGGAAGGGCATATAGGTAAATGGGAAAATGTCTGTGCCTTCTCTTTCTTCCCCATTACTGCTAGCGATTGACTGTCTTCCCCTCCTCCCCAGATTACCTGTAGATACAATTTTTATAATCCAAGTCCTCTCTCTCCTTCCCACTTCTCTCCCCTACCTTTCAAGGAGGTAATAGATAACTTGTACATCTGTTATCATACAATACATATTTCCACTAGCTATAGCAATTAAGAGAAGAAAAAAGAAATTGAAGAAATTAGAATATTCACTGACAACTCTTTGCAGATGATATGATGATATACATAGGTAATCCCAGAGAATCAACCAAAAATTAATTAAAAAAAGTTAACAACTTTAGCAAAGTTGAAGGATACAAATGAACACAAATAAATCATCAGCATTTCCATTTACCAATAATAAACTCCAATAGCAAGAGATAGAAAAAGAAATGCTATTTAAAGTAACTGGAGACAATATAAAATACCTGAGCATATAATTCCTGAGACAAACTCTGCAACTATATGAATAGGATTATAATATACTTTTTACATAAAGACAGATCTAAGCAATTCGAAAAATATTAATTGCTCATACATAGACTTAAGCCAATTTAATAAAAATGACAATAATACCAAAAATAATTTATATATTCAGTGCCATGTTCATCCAGCTGTGCAAAAATTGTTTCCTAGAACTAGAAGAAAAATGATGACAAAATTCATCTTCAAGAGCAAAGGGCCTAGAATATCAAAGAAATTAACTAAAAAAATAAAAATGAAGGATGCCTAGCTATTCCAGATCTTGTACTCTATAATAAATTGGTAATCATCAAAACAATTTGGCACTGGCCATGAAATAAAGTAGTGTGTCAATGGAATAGGTTATGCAATCAACATAGAGTAGTTAATGACCATAGTATCTTAGTGTTTTCAATAAACTTGAAGTTACAAACAATTAAGAGAAAAATTCAGTATTTGACAAAATTACTGGAAAACCTAGATAACAATATGGCAGAAATTAGGCATGGCCCAACATCTCACACCAAATGTCAAGATAAATTCAAAATGGGTAGTTGATCTAGGAATGAAGGGTGATGCCATGAAACAAATTAGGGCAACACAAAATCAAGAGTATGGATGAGATTATTTTTCTTTTGATCCTTATAAAAAAAGAACAAATTTGAATAAACTCAATGATACCTGGAAGAAGAATGCAATTGAACCATCAGATCCTATTGATCCCAGTGATGTCTACAATTTCTGTGGGACTAAGGATTGACAGGCCAAGGTAAAATTTTAATCAGATGAATTTTGCCTTGGCGCCCTACTTACTAAAAGATCTTCAAAACAAAAAATAATTTCCAATTATTCTCAAATTGTTAGGGTTATTTAATTATTTCAAGTGTTTGAAGACTTTAGATCATCTTACATTCTAAAAGTACATTGAGTGTGACAATATTAGGAACTCTAAGCCAGCACTTTAACCTTGAGTAAAGAAGTCAATAATCTTGAAATACCAATCACTCCTCTTACCAGTATAACTTTCTGGTACCTTTAGATGATAGTACATCTCACTCATCTTGATCCTTTGATGCTTTCCTTGAAGAGCTCTTAGCAGTCTTTCTATAACCCCTTTCCCAAATCTACACAGGCATCCCCAACTACACATATACAACCTTTAGAACACTGTGGTTTTCTCATGACACTTCAAAAAAGAACTCTTTGCTTTAGAAAAGACAAAATACATGCAAAATAGCAATGTTGTTCTCTCCATAATCAGGATGGGCAGTTCCTAATGTCCTCCTTGTGTGATTTCATTGCTACAAACTTCTATTTTCCCATAGGAGCACATAATATTTTATTTCTTATTAATCATTGTTAATAAAATATTTTAAAATGTCAGCGGTGTTGTTCCTTATGCATGCATGCAAATGAAAGCATCAGAAAGTCAGTGGAATGTTTCTTGAAAATGTCCATAAGCAGATCCATAACAATTACTATAACCAATTCTCTGTTCATGTTTTACTATTGATTAATAAGTGGTTGGCCCATGAATTCCAGAGTAGTGAGATTGAATGATTGTGATATACTGCCAGCAAGATTTTAGTTGAAAATCTGTGGTTCTCTTTCTTATCTTCCTCTAGCATCTATGCTTATCATCAATGTAAGGAGTTACAGTTGATTTCAAATATTGATGGTCTCTTCCCTCAAATAAGCTCCATGTGGTACGAAGGTTTTCAAGAAAAATGGGTTTTCTAAGAAGTATATGAGCCATTTTGGAATAGTTTGTAGCTTAAATGTTGAGAGACCTCATGTGCCCTCAAAGTCTTCTCTTTTCACAATAGTTAATTGTGAATTGAGGAATGACCCCCAAAATGCTCATGATTGGAAAAAAAAGACTTTATATCACCAAGGTGGCATGGACAAACTTTATTTATAGTTTCATATATATCTGCCCATGTTACTGGACTGTATGCTAAGAGATGACAGTAAAACATAGGTCCTCTAATAAAATAATTGTTGTCCCTGGCCATTTACTGTAATTTATGTGCAAATTAGTACACTTTATTTATCACAAGTAGAATCATATTTTATTGGCAATAAAACTTTGCATAAAATGATAACTTTTATCTTTAAATCTAAAATTTCCTTTTTGTCTCAGGAAAAAAAAGAGAAACATTTCTTTGTTCTTCAAGGCTTTCCCAGACAATCCTATTTCAGCAACATTTTTTTTCTTTCAAGATATCAGATTCTGTCCAGATTTCTGTTTTCTTTTTTTTTTTTTACATTTGAAGGATTCCCTTACTTTAGATAATTGTTTCACTTTACATTAGGGAATCTAAAAATGAATTGTCCAGTTATCAGAAATTAGGATAATCTCCACTTTATAGGTAAGGAATTCACTGAATAAAAATGTTGTGATTTACCATACAAAGTATTAAATAAGCCGAGAATAAACCCTATTGTATTTTTTAAATATATGTTAGTTTTCTGGCATATCACTCAAACCAAAGTTTTAAAATATTTTCTCAAATTCTCTTGTAAAAGTCATTAGTCATTTTATATGTTTGAAGAAATTTCATGTTTTTCTACTCCATGCAATAAGCAGAAAATTTTCCGTAATATTGCTGGTGTTCAGTTGTTTTAGTTTCAGTCATGTCTGACTCTGCATGATTCCATTTGGGGTTTTCTTAGCAAAGAGACTGGAATAGTTTGCCATTTCCTTCTCAAGCTCATTTTGCAGACGAGAAAATTTGAGGCAAAAAGAGTTAAGTGACTTATTCAAATAACTAGTAAATGCCTGAGCTTGAATTTGAAATCAGATCTTCCTAACTTTAGGCTTGGCATTCTTTCCTCTGTGCCAGCAAGTTGCCCTTTCATTTATACTATTATGTCATCAAATTCTAATTCCCCAACTTTATTTCTTGCAAACAATAGTCATGATATATTGGTATGCTCAGGATATAGTCTGGCAGTCAAGAATGGTATAAAACAAAACCACTTTAATAATATCAACATCTAATTGGATCTATCATGCCTTCTCATATAACTTTTACCAGAGTCCCTAATATATATTAGTGTTCTGAGGTGACTTTTGTTTTCTTTTTCTGTCTCCAGCTTTTTCTCAGGGAGAATTATTAGGATAAAGAAAGAGAGAAACAAGGTCTTAAATAATCCAGAAGCTGGACATAAAAGTACGAAATAAGTGAAAAGGACTTTTTTGTGCATTTTTCCACCATCATATATATATATATTCTTTATGAAATCTAGCTCTATTTTGATTTCAGTTGTCACCATCCATAGACTTCAAGCATCCTTTTAAGGAGAGAAAGGATAAGAAAACTGTGTCCTTTGGATACCCGTACATATTTTATAGGGATGTAGAGATATAGAGGTGTTTATTATTCTATTTTTCTAGCATGGCATAATATTAAATTTAAAATGATTTTTTTCTCTTCTAAACACAGGACAAAGTTCATTTGTTAGCATTAAGAGATTAAAACTTTGGCAATATAAATAAATGTACTAGACTGTCTCCAGGGCACTGCCTAACTTCAAAACTCTATGATTGTAATGTCATTTAATTCTGATGTAGGAAATCATTTCTAGGTTACCACAAAGGCATAGATATAACATAAAATAAAAATGCAGCATAGTGTATGTCTAGAGCACTCTTCTTTATAAATGCAACACATGAAAGTTGGTATTTTCATTCCAATCTCACCTTTATTTTATAGAAAAAATATTTCATCTTTGCCTTCTGGTTTAAAAGTTAGAAGTCAGTGGATGAATTTACTTAGTTCAAAATGAACTTAAAGTACATTTACTGGTGGGAAAAATTGTTAACTAATTTCACAAGTTCACTTCAAACCTTTTCATTTAAACTGACAGAAGCAAATTATGGTGCTATATTTTGTTCAGACATGATTTCACGCTCCTATACCCTGGGAAACAAGAGCTAAACCTCAAGGGATTTCTTGATGGTAAAGCAGTTTTAATTAGTAAATAATTCTAAAGGTGAGCACTCAAAACAGAAAACTATATTGATGTTTCTAAAAAAAAGGACTTCAGATTTCTCAATTACTTTGTATGAAAGCATTGGAAGCAAAAGTTTAGTTGCTTTTAGATCATATTAAATGATTCTGATATAGTAACAGGACTCATGCCAAAGCTGTCAAGTTGTAAGGATATCTCAACTCTGTAGCCAGACAGGTGAAAGGAACATAGAAACATTATCCTTACAAGTAGTCAGTTTATAGTCCATTAGTGACATTCTAAAATATTTAGACACTTTAGCTCATAAAAGGATTAAAAATTACTGATAAGTTGCTTTAAACTTACCTATCAAATCCATCAAAACAAAGTCCTTAATATAATAAATACACCTTATCCTCCAATTTTAACACATGCAGATACTTCTCCTAGAATCAGTCATGTAGAAAAAATAATCTTAATTTTTTTCCCTTTGAATTTTCAGTGTTTTAAAATTTATGGTTATTTCTCTTTCCTTAGTAGAGTCAAAACTAATTTTTATCATAACATAAATGCTTAAATTATTATAGAAAATGTTCTTTCTAAGATATTTGTTATAAATAAGATTTAGGCAAAACATTCAGGGTTCTATTGCTCACTTTTGCACAATAAAGTAACTGAACTAGATGGTCTCTATGGTTCTTCTTATCTGCAAATTCTGTCCTCCTACGATCATTCTGATTGCTGGATTGTTTAAATCTCAGAAAGTTTTATTGACATAGAATGTATTACTAACTTCGCATTTAGTCCTCCTTTGGAGTACATAGATGTTGCTAAGAGCGGCTTTGCATTCAGTTAGACCTGGGTTCAGACCCTGCCCCTTTGTGTGTACTAGCTGTATGACCACAGGAAAGTCACATAAGCTCTTGCCCATCCATACGGCTTTGTCAGATCATGAATTACAGTCAAAATGGTGATCCAACCTGGTGAGTAGAAATTAAATATGAGGAATTCTTTACATAGATCCTCCAAACCCACCAATACATATTATTTCTTCCTATTCTGTCTGTGCATACATTCAAAATGAAATAGAGAACTGTGCATAAAATTGAGGATGTTGTTCTTTTCCCCAAACCTCCCACATTATTTTCCTTGAAAAAAACCTAGTTAACACTGTTGGAGTTTAAGATACCTTTACATTATGCTTTTTGGTTTTCAAACCATGGCAAATAGTCCCCTAAATATTATCTGGGAGAACTCATTTATGGCATAGATATTCTGATCCCCTTAACACCCAGGGGTATTAGTCCTTTCTGAAAAAAAGTAGCAATTTTGGTCCCGTTGGTTGTTTTGCCTTACTCTGTGGCATGTATTGATAGACAGACAGACAAAGAGATAGACAGATATTAGATACACTTGTCGATCTACTTCCTTCCCTCTGAGAATAACTTCTTCCACTTATTGCTGCCCAGACATGGCTCCAGTATGTGTAGCATGTAAATACTGCTATTTTATTGGTATTTTTCACTAAATATGAGTCTCAAATAAGGCTTATATCTCATCTGTCTCCTGTCTTAATAAGCATATTTCACAGAATATTTGTATTTTGTGGATATAGGAACATACTGCATCGGATAAAATCATATTAAGAGGCAGCTAGGTGACACAGCGAATGGAGGATCGACCTTGGATTCTGGAAAACCTGGGCTCATACTTGGCCTCGGACACTTCCGAGCTGTGTGAATGACAATGTCTGTCTATTTCAGATACCTTATCTGTAAGATGAGAATAATAATAGCACTTCTCGAACAGTTGTTAACAAGGATCAAATGGTATAATATCTCTAAAGTGTTTTATAAACCTTTAAATGCTATATCAATTATCATCATATGCTTTTCCTTTTAAAAAACAAAAACAAAAGAAATCAGTAATTGTCAGGGGGCTAAACTTTCCAATGAGCCTTTCCAAAAGCAGCAAAGTCGATCCTCTGATGACAACTGGAACCTGTTGGGCTTTTTTCTCTCTATTTTCATAGATTTGAGAATCCAGGAACAATGCTGTAACATGATAAAGAATCATAGGAGGATTTTAAAGGAGGAATTTTAGTAAAATAAAGCTTAAGAATACTAACTTCTTTATCAGGGTTTTCGAAAAACTTTTTGACCTATTTCCATATGTGGGTTTCATAGAGCTCATGTCTTTTTCACTTTCATCTACTTTTAATTCATCACACCATTTGGTCTGATTGTTGATCTGAGTTGTCCTATCACTTCTTTCCCTCTGTGCTGCATTTTGTTTATCTTCTTATGTTTTACCATAATTAATTCTCAATGCTCATTCACCAATTGTGTTTTTCTTTTCTCTGAGGAGTTATATGAGGAGTGAACTCTGGTCAGCTGTTGGGAGAGCTATTGCATTTTTCACTATACTAGACTGTAGTGCAACTTACTTGAAAATCATTCTTGTGTATGTGTGTGGCAGGAAATTACTCAGCAATAACCATGTAACTCAGACAAAAGTCTTTGTGAGGCAACTCTATTGCCTTGTACACAGAGACGTATGCCTTTCTTTCAGGTATTTGTCAGTGCTCATATTTAAAAAAAAAAGCAAATCTTGAAAGGCATGAAATTCAAAATAGAATGAATTGGGGGACTCTGGCCATAGAATTCTTTGCTTTGTAAAATAATTCACCTAAAGAATCCTTTGATTAACATCCTTAGGTAGTGAATTTGTAAAGTCATACATTTCTAAATAATGAACTAACCTACAAATTTTAAGATTACAACTATTGTGAAAATAGAAGTAAATCCAAAGGGCTCACTCAGGAAAAAAAAATAAAAGAAAAAAACAAACAAAACGAATGATTGTATATTAAAATATTCTATAGTCAATTTCCAAAGTAGTCCCCTTCTTTATTTTCACAGCTGCAAGGATGTTAGGGAACACAGTGTCTCTTGTGAGGATCTTCATTTGGGTGATGTCCAAGTAGTACTATATAAATAGATGTCAGGATAGAAAAGTTGCTATCTACATTTTTGAAAGCCCTTGACAGCAAAATTCTAGTTTATTAACCTATAGATAGTTTATAAAAGAAGCATTTGCTATTAGATTAAAAAATTGATTGCTTACATATTATCTTAAAAGCAGATGTAAATTTTATATTCCAAATAATTTCCCCTATATATGATAACTATAGCCTAACATAAAAAGAAAAGGTTAATTTTTTATTTTCTTTTTCTATTAGTTTTTATGTTTAGATTTTCTAGGTGTGGAAAATTTCAAAATAGAGTTGTAGACTAATAATCTGTGTTTATTTTTATTAAATTATTGATTTTAATATTTATGAAATAGTAAATTTATCTTTTAGAAATATTAAGATTCCTTATATTAGAGTTTGTTAGATATGTCTCTATGCATTATGTATTACAAATATATGGTTAGGTAGGTGTGTATGTTTTAAGAGGCAGCATGATAGGATGAATGATAAATGACAGGATTATTATTTATTGTTATTTTTCACTTTAAATAATACTTTTAATTTATTACTACTTATTATTACTTAATATATGCTTATTGGCAGATTGATCATGGGACAAATATTGATATGGTTCTGGGGTTTCATCAATATGGATATTTTATCCATGAGAACAAATAATGTGGAGAATATATCACAAACTCTTCATGAAGTCATTGGCAAAGGAAAATTAAGTGAAGAAGTTAGTGTATTTAATCTTAAAACAACCCTGTAAGATAAGAGCTATTTATTATTCATTATTATCATTTTGTAGTTCAGAAAACTGAGGCTTAGTGATTTTTTCCAGACTCATCCAGCTATTAAGAGTCTGAAACCTAAATAAGTCTTCATGACTTCAGTACCAGAACTTTCTCTCCTGCACTACCTATCTGACTAAATAAAATATATACTGATATTGGAAATTGGGTGGATAGGGGGAAAACTCATACTATAAACCTGTGCACACTCATAACTTTTTCATAAATTTATAATCTTTCCCAGGCTCCTCTTGAAGTCATTTTAGATAAAGTGAATGCTTTCCAGTTTCAAAGACTAGGAAATCAAGTATCCCATTGGAGAGTTGGCTTTTCATTCCAACATTACTCACCTCATACATTTAATCCCACCAGGTGCTTTCAGGTTTCCCCTGGTATATAGTAGGGTTGGTTAGTTTAGAGTTGATTTTCAAACTTCAAAGTGAATGTTGGATGAAGAAACTGAGGGATGCCTCTCAGCTTGGCTCTTTTCCCTTTGAAAATTGAAAGCACTTATTTCTGAAGCTCTGGCTTACAGTAGCTTCCTTCAATTCTAGAAGCTCTGGCTTTACTTACAACCAGTAGTCATATCATCCTAACTCTGCCTCATTGTCTCCTGAGCTTGGCCCAATTTGGTCTCTTGTTCTTGCTTAAGTCTTAGTCAAAAACAAACAGAAAAATCTCTCAATTTTTCCAGAGAGATCCAATTTCCTGTCTCATGAGCATCCAGATCATGCATATCAGGCAATATAGGAAGGAACAGAGGGGCAAAGCTGGAGGATGATAGTGGATAAGGAGAAAAAGAGAAAATAGAAAGACATTTTAGGTTCAAGTTGCCTCTATTCAGAAAGTAAGAAAACATACTATTTTAGGCCAGGACTCTTATCTTTTTAAATCTTTGTATACTATCTCAGATCTCCTAGCACATCATTCCTGTTCTTTATATTTGCGGCTAAGTGACATGCTCAGAGTCACATAGCTATTAAATGTCTAAGCCTAGTTTTGAATTCAGAAAAATGACTTCCTGAATTGTGCCTTAATATCCTATCTCCTGCCTACATAGGTGTCACCTTTTTTAAAATAATTAATAAAGAAGAATGAGAGGCATTCTGATGGAGTGAATAGGGTGATGCACCTGGAGTCAGAAATGGGTAAATTCAATTCTTTCCTTTAACATTAACTGGCCAAATGACCATGAGTAAGTCATTTAACCTAAGACTAAATTTCCTCATCTAACAACTGAGGAAGTTCAACTAGATAACCTCTAAGGTACCTTCTGCCTCTTAACTTTAAAATCCCATAATGGACATTGCATAGGACCTAACTAATAAATGTGTAACAATAAATGTTATTTTTTAGAGTGATCATTGTCTGCTTAATGTAGACCATAATCCATTGAAGAACTTCTGAAAGCAAAAATCACAAGTTTCTCAACTAAATGAATGATGTGTAAAAATGGCCATTTTATGTTTACATTCATAGGTAGAAAATACAGATGGGGAATAGGGGCAATAAGAAGGGAACCAAAATCACCATTTCTGATGAATAATTTTCTGTTGTTATTATACTTTTTTAAGAGTACAGGTGCATAAACATTTTCTTGCTTAGCACAGAAAATTTGCTGACATCAAATAACACATATAATGGTGTTTTGTTGCTTTAGAAAATGAATATCATTATTTAAGCAAAATAAAGGAAGACTGTCACTATTTGAGTAGAAAATAAAAATGACTAGTGAAGAATAACCTTCTTCTCCTGGAAGATCCTTTTGATGTGGTGTCATTGGTAGAATAAGCATTATACTCTTATAATAGACAACAGGAGATCGAGTGCCACAGACACAAGAAAAGACACAGAAAAGAGAGCTAAAAACAACACTGATGTTGAACACTCATAAATCTGCTAGCAGGCTTAGGACTCCTTCACATGCCTCCTCTTGACAGGAGGTGGTGTGATGCGATATGTTTTTCTGAATCCTTTGAAGATGTCACGAAAAAGCATCCGACTTCTACTGGCATTTGAAGAGCCACTTCAGGGCTCTATAGCTGGATTTCCAAATGCTGTTAAACTCTGCACAGTGAATGGGAAATTTGGTTTCAAAGTCACATTTGGAGTTAGAAGGAGCATGTTTGCAAATCTGGCAAAAGTCATCCTTGTGATGAGATTTGGGCCACCAAGGGACTCCACTGCTGCCAGTCTCTTTGTTCTCCTCCCATTTGGCATCCTTCCTGAACTGCTCCAGATCACAGTGATGTGAGAATCCCCCATGATTAAGGGACCTTGTGTGCAGGTGGCCAGGTGCCAGGTTCCTTTCTTTCATTTTTATTAGCCCTTCACCTCCAAACAACAGATGCTGGGGTGGCTAAGGGAGAGTTGTTTTCAGTAAGCGAAGCTAAGGGAGAACACAATGGATGTGGAAGATATACACAAATTAGCTGACACTTCCAGACTTGTTTGGAGCTTAGATTGAGGCTACTGTAATTGGCTAGCACTGTTCAAATTCACTGGTCTCTAGGTATTTTCCTGAGGGCCTTAGGGAATTTCACGACAGTATGAAAGTATAACTTCCAGTTGGCCCAGGCAAGGCAACCTAATTAAAAGGCACACAGGGCATTGAATCAGGAAAGGTCTATTTATTATTTGCTTTGTCTCCTTCCTCTAGCTCTGCTCTGAGCTTCTGATAGAGGAAGTTGGACCCATTTTACCCTGATGGAGCTCCTCAGAGCCAAATGAACCCACATGCTTTGTGGAGTCTAAAAGTTGAAATGCCCACCAGTTTAACATGATCGTTGATTAGTTTCTTCTGTGTTCTGAACCATGTCACCATTTTGACTACCTTTTTTTCCAAGAGTTTTAAATTTTTTTTTATTTCAACTTTTATCTTTGGCCAGTGAACAGTAAGGTGCCAAGTTATTTTCAGAACAGGACAGACTTTCTCCTAATGTTCAATTTTATTTGTTTAGATTATTCCTTAGTGTAATTTTGCATGGAAGGATTCCAGGCCTTTTTGGAAGTGCATTTTTTAGACTATTCTTATAGTGGCCTCAGAGGGGATTTTCTAAAGGGCCCCTTGGTAGTGTGAAGGAATAAATGCACTTCAAAAAGGCCTAAGTTGCTCTTAAGGAGTAAGTTACCCAGCAGGAGAATGTGTCTAATTAGAGAAAAAAGAAAATAGCATTTTTTTCCAGAGGAAAACACTCTTTCTTTTTTCTTTCTTTTTTCTTCCTTCCTTCCTTCCTTCCTTCCTTCCTTCCTTCCTTCCTTCCTTCCTTCCTTCCTTCCTTCCTTCCTTCCTTCCAATGCACACACACACACACACACACACACACAGAGAGAGAGAGAGAGAGAGAGAGAGAGAGAGAGAGAGAGAGAGAGAGAGAGAGAGAGAGAGAGAGAGAGAGAGAGAGAGAGAGAGAATGAAAGAGGGAGGGAGGGAGGGAAGGAGGGACAAGAAGAGGAGGAGAACAAAAAGTACCTAACCAAATTTGCTTTACAAAGAATAACCAGGATGCTGAGAAGAGGGAGTTTTCTAATTAGAATGTAATTCCCAAAACCTGGGATGGTGTCTTTACCCTACTGAATATGGAAATTTCAAGTCTCTTCTGTTAATTAACTGGATTCACTAACATTCTGAGGGACATGACTCCTGACTGCTAAGCTTTGTACCACCTTCCCAAAGCAGTGGGTCAGTGAAGAGCTTTTAGTCCTGTATTTGTGCATTCTGACTGGCTTTGTTTAGGCATAGGGAGTGCCAAGTAAATAGCCTGCTGACAAGCATTCCTTTTTGGTTTTTGCTTCTTTTCCCTTTTAAATTATTTCATTTGTTTTGCCAACATGCCTGCTTTTTTGGCACACCTGCTTTCCTCCTTAGATTGTGTTAGTTCTTTTCTCAGAATCAATTGCGAGCAGCTTGCAACCAAATGCCTGATTAAAAAGTTAGCAGACCTTGAGTGCAATTACTTCAGCTCTATAGCATTCAGGCATTAAACCCAGTGTTAATTGTTTCCCATTTTTGTAACGATCCTTATAATAGGATAAAAACAGAAGAGATCATTTCTTGTAGTTAAAACAGCAGAAAATAAAGACATTCCTTCTGATTAATCATTGCGATATGAAATTAAACACAATCATGAGTAAATACACTCAAAACTGGATGTGGATGCCAGCAAAAGTTGCCATTCTTACTCTAAAACATATCACATTTGCAGAGGGGCAATGTAACATCCACTCGACTTTCAGTTTTTATTGGAGATTAATACATTTCTAGACAAGTTTGATGTCAGTTTTAAAAAATAATTTCACTCTTTTTGCTCTTCCTGATTCTTCTTAACTAATCTTTAACATAAATACCAAAGATGGCATTGGATTCATTTGCAAATTGTAGAGATTTGGAAAAGTCTAAGGTTTCATAGGTAGCATGCCTTTTAAGGAGAAAAAAATGTTCAAAGAAAATACTTCCAAAGCATTAGTTGCCTTTTTTAACTATAGGGAGAAACTTAGAGTAAAAAGTTTTATCCTAATGGAAATTGTAAACACCACTTTACATGACTATTACATGGCAGCATATGAAATTTGAAATATTTTCATCATTTTTTGGGGGGATCTTTCTGTCTATAGATGAATTAAAAAGAAATGCTTGTGAAACCACTTTCCAATTTCCTCAGTTTTCTCTCTCTATGGATATAATCCTTTTGGTTCTTCAGATTTTTCCTGACCCGTCATTCTTAGTTTCATTTAAAATATAAAATTCATTAATTGTTGAAGTGATAAATGTTTGATCAGACACTTAAATTTTATTGTTAAGAAAAAGACTATGAACCCATATAGTCAAAGTGTTATAAATATGGAATCTATAGTTTCTGAAAAAAAAAAGTTAAAGCAAGAAACTAAATGCTATGTAACTTATCTCTCTATGATTAAATTAGAAGAAAATATGTGTATGTATATATATTAAAAAGTAATATATTTCTATGCATTCCATCAATGAATTTCAGCTAGAGATAGGGACTAGAACTTTGATATCAGTAATGCTGGACAGTCATAGGTAAAGAAACTACTACCAGGGCACATAGGCACTTTATCTGGAATTCAGAGTCTTGAGAGACTCTCCTAGAGAAATGAGAGGACATCATTAGTCAGTTTATACCAGAGTCATGCCTCATATCTAGGTATTTCTAGTTTTAAGCACTTTTTTGTCCACTGAGTTAAGCACTCTTTATCCACTGCTCCATTCTGTCTTTTAGGAACTAGGTGGAAGTGGCATGGTCTAATCTTTTGGTAGAATAAAGAAAGAACTCCTTACACCTTTGAGTCTTTCTGAATTTCTGGTGACACATCAAGGAGATGAATTGCAAATAAATGTTCTATAAGTGAGTCAAATAGGTAAGAACCTGGGTGAAAAGCTGCTTCTATGTAGCCATTATCCAGTCTCCCCCAGTGAATGAGTCTGTGGAAGAACAGAAAGAGAGGTTTACAAGGTATATTGTTCTAGGAGACTGTTCTCAGATTACAGGATCCTTGCAAATTAGGAAATCTCTACTGCTTCTCTTTAGGGACTAAGAATTGTGGGAGATAAGGAAACTACTGGGATGGGGGGAAGAGCACTGTGTGAAATGTACCCAAGACCCTGTCTTTTCCTTTCATCTTTCTAAATCCTGTATATACCTTTTTGGGTATGTTTCTGAGATCCTGTTGAACAAATTGGTGGTTGGTCTAATAAAACTCGTCTGAGAAATCCTCATGTGCACCATAGATTTAAAACCCAAATGCTGAATATACAATTCTTCCCTTCTCCCTCAAAAACTTGGAACTTGATTCTCATTTTCCTCACTATCCTTCCCACAATCCTCATGAACTCTTTCCTACTATCAACTGAGGAAAATAGAGTAGAGCTGTAAGATCCATGAGATTGTTCCCTTACTACAACGTAAGAGTTGCCTATCACAATTTTCCTATAAAGCAGAATTGGTTAGCTGCCATGTTTGATCAGTTATCACCTAAACCAGGCGAGGCCTCTGAAAAATGCTTAGATTTTCATATCTGTGATCTGTCAAAGTTAAAGATCAAACAGGATGTCTGAGCTACATTCTCTGTGTGATTTGTCAATCTGTGAAGTCTGAGATAAGATGCTTTCTATAGACATTAAGTTCTATGATTTATTCCAGGGAAGATAACACCTTAAATCCCAAAGTACCGTCTATTTACTTCCATATGTCAGATGGGGACATGTACTAGATCAGAACTATTTTCTGATGTGAGAAGCATTGCACATCATTTTTATGAAGTTAAGTCTCTAAAATTTGTTCCTGGAAGAGTCTGAAGTGTTTTTAGATTTATGGCAAGGCAATTATTCCCAACCAGTGAGCCAAGGACCCCAAAGGTGCCAAGAAGTTATTGCAAGAGGTCCGAGAATCCCTATGTGCGCCAAGTGGTATCATTTTTATCTTTATTAAGTACCAACAAAATCTACAGTGTGACTCAATAAGTAACACATATCTTCTATAGATTGAATAAACATTCTCACACTTCTATGTATTGCTTTTGTCTAAGATATAATAGATACTATTATTTTAAAATATGGATTCATTTTAAAGTCTCACCAAATTTTTGTCAATCAATGAATGCAAATAATGCAATTACTACTATAGCTAGTGGTTTTTCTTCTATGGATCTGAGTTTCCTCATCTCTGTAAAATGAGGAGATTTTATTGCTAGATTACCTCCAAAGGTGCTTTCAACTCTCAATCTATTATTCCATGTAATACCTATGAGTTTTTACAATGTTAAAAAGTTCCCTATTCTGTAAGATTAAATGCAATTTTGGATAGATGTCATTTTTATGAGATATTGAAAACTACATTTTCTAATTTTGTCTTTTTAGAACCACAGTGTTGGAAGTAGCCTCAGGTCATGTAGTCCAACCTTTATCTGGAGTATAAATCCCTTTCACTATCACATTCATGGCAATTGCTCAAAAGCATCACCTTGTAGAGCTCCAGTGATAAAGAAGGTGACTTCCCCCTGAGACTACCAATTCCATTTTTGGAAAGTTTTTATTTGGGTTAAATCAAGTCTATGTCTCTCTCTTTGTGCAACTTCTATCTTTGGCCTCTAGTTCTGCCCATGTGAAACAAGCGCCATCCTCCTGCTGGCTGAAAGTCCTTCAGATTTTTGAGGGGAGAATAAATCCTCTTCTCCAGTATTAACA
Organism: Monodelphis domestica; assembly: GCF_027887165.1. Lineage (NCBI taxonomy): Eukaryota > Metazoa > Chordata > Mammalia > Didelphimorphia > Didelphidae > Monodelphis > Monodelphis domestica. Next base: position 117,626,634 of record NC_077234.1, on the reverse strand, counting down.
TACATATTCCTTTCAACTAATCTGTGAATAATATGGTTTTCAGTCTTCTTACCTCCCTGATCCCAACTGTTTGACTAGCTCCAACTTATCAGTGACTGAGTCCTAAAAAATCCACCTTAAAATGAATTTAGATATAGAAATTTACTCTATTACTACTGTATTTAAAAATGCAGTGGTAACACAACTTGGCATTAAATGATTTCCTCTTTGGTATGGAGGAATATGTTTTTATAAGTCCAAAAAATATAAATTTTAGATAATACTTCTTTTTGGAATTCATATTGCCCACAAATATCAATCTCCCCAGTTCCAAAAATGACTCTTTTTATAAAATTTGGCAGATATTTTCAGGGACTCACCCTTAATAGACTGCTTTATCCATATTTGGGCTCCACAATTTTAAACCTTTAGCAATAGGAATCCCATTTCTGATGGTTAATCTATCTTTAACGAATTACTTACTATTTGATAGCTAGTGCCAAACTTTGTGAAACATTTGTGGTGATTATACTTCTTGACACATATTTGGTGCTAATGTTTATATGCAGGAAGAACAAATTATTCCCAAAGTACAAATTATGAAGATTGATGTCTTGGTTATTTAAAAAAAAAATAAAAGACTGAAGTGACAGAACAAGTGGCAATTATCACTGAGAATTGGGAATAAAATTTTGTTTCAAATACAAATTTCAGTCAGTAATTATAGGAAATAAGATATAACTTTTTTTTTGCAATTAAAGTCTGGTTAATTTAAATACATAGACCCAAATCCTTAATATCCAAGGGTTGGGTGTAGCAGGGAGGAGATATGAAGTCATGTTCACATTTATTCAAGTAGATTAATTCCTTTCTGCTATTTCAATCTTTATGTTATGATTCCAGCAGAGTCTAGAGTATAGTTTCATATTGCATTTTAGAATGATAAATATTTTAAACAAAGTCTATGTTAACATAATAAAAGGATAAGAAAGCTTTGTTGTTAGTTATTATTACTTTATTAAAAGCTTTTTATTGAATATCCTTTACCTTCTTTTTTGAAAATTTAATGATTATTTAACCTAATGCATAAATATATGTCCATCAACTTGGAGGTTTATAGACTTTGTTGCATTAAAATAGCATTTGAGGATTATGTTGTCAAATCTCTATTTGTATGTGAAAAATTAAGGCTTGTAGAGTTGAAATTACTTGTCCAAGATCACATAGATAATTAATGTCTGGGTTTGGAGTCATATCCAAGTTTTCTGATTCTCAATGCATGGTTCTTTGTATTTCACTTTTAAGATATTACTAAATGTATTAAAGAAAGCTGCAATCAACTGCATTATTTGAATTTTATATGCTACAAAAAGATATTCAGCTCACATTACTTTACTCTTAGGTATCTAGACTGCTAGATGGTGCAGTAGGTGGAGTGCTGTACCTGGAATTAGGAAGAAGCCCTGTCACAGAGACTTATTTAGTTCTGTCAACTTCGCTAAGTCATTAAACATTTTTCACCATCTGTTCCCTCATCTGTAAAATGGGGATAATAACTGAACCTCTCTTGTAGGGCTATTATGAGATCAGTTAGGGTAATATGTATAATGCTTTGCAAACTTTTAAGTTCTATATGCATAATAGCTATTGTAAATACATATAATTATCAAGTAGAGTTATTTGTAAATTTCCTAAGTTTACCAGAATTTTGTTTCCAAATATATGTTCTTAGAAGTAACTTCTTTTAGAGGTTATACATTTACTTCAAATGAACAGACTTTTCTCAATGCCTTCTTTGTTCAAGTCTTTTAGGTACTGTAAAAGCAAAGTAGCAAAACAACCTTGTTATTTTATACCCTTGCCTCATTTGTGGTAATAAATAATTAACAAACTTGCTCAACCACCTAATTTTCAAGGCAACTTAAAAATATTAACAGTTTCAAAAAATCAAATCCTCTTGAAATGGCAAGATTTGCCACAACTGAGAATATAAAAGCTTTCACTAATATCTATGATTATTATCCCTCACAATAAAGATTAGACTCAACATTCACAACTATTTGTGACATACATACTGGACATTTTCTAGTCTCAATAAATATTTTGATGCATTAGGACTGAGAGAATTTCAGCAAAGTAAAGCTGAGAAATGATTATTCTTTTCAATAGTATAAATAATTAATTTTCTTATTTGTTCTATGTTTATAATGTTAACTCAAAGTTAGTCTTTTCTGGTATAGATGGCCAGATAGCTTGGGTCAAAATCAGTCTAGGGTGTGCTGGTATTATTCCAAATATATTAGTTTTGTTTATTCCCAATGTTATGAATCTTAGTCTGGACAGCCAACTCTAAAATATTAACTATTTTCCCTTAGAGGAGCTGAATGAGAAAATATGGCTGATTTCGTAATCTAAGACTAAAACATGATTCAAATTGTTTTTCCTACTGATAGTTCATCAATCATTATTTGACTTTATATATATATATTTCTATTTTTAAATATACTGTGTATACCTATCTATATCTGTATATATATAATATATATATAAATGCATAAATAAAACTCCAATGAGTTTTGCTCTTATATGTAGGTATGCACACAAAGCCAGATTCTTTAAGTGTGTATAGCTATGTGCATGATATGCTCAAAAATTCAATTTTTTTCTTAGTCCTTTGGCGGGAAAAGGTGTGGAAGAGACAAGGAGTAAGGTATGTCACATAAAACACATGCCTATGACAATATTACACCTTTTCAAGCTGTATTTTACCTAACACGGCAGTCATAATGTCTTTTGTGTTTATTAATAGTTGTAAGGCAGTTTTCTGGAATCATGGAATGTAAACTCAAAGAGCACTGGTGCTGCTCTTGCAACTTTCTTCCCTCTTAGGAGAAGACATGACTGATGACTCTGAATTAATTGTAACCTAGTGAGCTGTCAGTGACAGATATCCATTACATGCACTGGTACTAGTCCAGAAGGCAGTGCTCAAATTCACAATTCCCCTTTCAACAGCCCTAAAATGAGATCTCACCCCTTAGTAAATGATCAAAAAGGAAATGAATAAAAATCTCCAACTTCAGCATGTGAGTAATGACTATTTTAAAGGTAATTAATTTTTTCAGGAGAAAAAAATTAGTAAAGCTTCAAAAACTCATTGTACAAACCTCATTATGGATTATATGGGATTTCCTGATGAGTTAGTATTTATTGGACAAATAAGTCTTCTATTTTTATTTTATTTTCTTAATTGTATAATTTATAAAGCTTTGAATGGCTGGTTTTTATTTTACTTGGGAGTTATTATATTTTGCTCAGTTTGGCAATACTTTGGAGTTTGTTAAGAAATATACACATATAAGCTAACAATTTTATGAGTCAAGAGAATAGGACTTGAGGTTACTCATAATATAGTCAAGACTGCCTTTCTTCAGATATAGCCTGACTACTTTCCCATAAGAAATGTTTCCTGCTTGATTTCACAGGTCATATTTCATGTTGAAGAAAGTCAACTGAAGGAAACAGTATGGGGATTTCTATCAGTCATCAGTTTTCATTGTATTTCCTCAAAAGATGCCTGGGAATTTTTCATGATTTAAGGCACTGGATAAAGCTGAATTTCTATTACTATTACTGATAATGCTAGTCATAGAATGAGGGTGGGCATTTTCAAAAATTAGTTTATCATCCAGGCTGAGAGATATCAAATCAAAATAACTACAGACATAGGAGCATATCATATATCAGTGTCCTGGATACAATTAGGGAGATGGAGTTGATAGCAGTGATAATTTAATAGAGTTACAAATTGAGTAACCACAAATCCAACTATGTTTATCTTATAAGTATCACGATAGCACTAGTCTTGCTGTCTTATAGAAACTGAATTATTATAGATTTGTTTATAATAGAAAATTCAATAGGAAAGAACACTTGCTGTGTTGTTTCTTCCTTATTTCTGTACACATAATTTATAGATGCAAAGATTTAGTTTGCAAAGATTCAAGAACAGCTGTTCCTGTTTAATGTAGTCACTTTATATTATGTATACACAGATACAATACTGTATTCCTACTGTGTAACATTTAACTTGAGAAATATGAGATTTTCTCTGATGCCTTGTGATCTAAAAGGCAGAAACCAAAAATAGACAATAATATAATTAGCAAAATACAATGCAAACCATTCTCAAGAAAGGAGCTCCCTCTTATTCCTCAGCCTATCCATGAAATGAAGGAACAATCAGCACCTTGGAAAGTGCTCTACTACCAGCACTTCAACTGCATATACCTAAAAGCAGGGATGGTAAATATTCCCCAGAGTATTGCAGAGGAACTCATTTAGCTCTGTGGTCTCACTTAGAAGCATTTCTGCTATTATTTTCCCTTGGTGTTTTACTTGAGACAGTGTAGTAGGAATGAAAGAAACAAATATTTATTTTTAATTGAAATGTTTTATTTAATTAATTAATTTAGAATATTGAAACATGTATTAAGCACCTATTATGCACCAGACACTATGCTAAACACTTAACATACATCTCGTTTGATCTTCTCAATAACCTGTAAGTAGATGCTATCTTTATCTCCATTTAACAGTTGAGGAAATTGAGGCAAAGTGAAGTTAAGTGACTTCTACAGGCTCACACAATTACTAAGTGTCTGAGGCTGAATTTGCACTCAGCTTTTCTTTACTCTATGATCAGTGCTCTATCCACTGAGCCAATTAACTGTCTTTGGTATGGTATAAAAAGCTTCACAAAATATTATGAAATTATTTTAAATGGAGTGTAATATTAATTGTGAGATCTGGAATAGACTCAGTAGAAGATGAGCTCTGGGTTGTTCTTTGAAGGAAGCTGGGAATGATATGATGTATAAGCAAAGAGTGAAAGTATGAAAGATAAGGATTATCACTGAGCAAAGGGATGGTTCAAGAGTATGGCATGTTAGGGAGTATATATGTAAAGAGGAATTACATCAAATAAGACTGGAAAGGTGGGCAAAAGACTGGTAAAGGATGTCTTTATTTTTTTTTATAAATATTTTTCTTTTTTAATTTAAGTTAATTTACTCAATTTAGAACATTATTCCTTATTTACAAGAATTATATTATTTCCCTCTCTCCCCTCCTCCCACCCTTGCTGCAGCCGATGCACAATTTCACTGGGTATACGTGTGTCCTTGATCACAACCTATTTCCATGTTGTTGGTGTTTGCACTAGTATGTTCATTTAGAGTCTACATTCTCAACCATGTCCCCTCGACCCATGTATTGAAGCAGATGTCTTTAAATACCAAATGAAGTCGTTTGCAGTTTATCTTAGAGACAGTAAAAAACTATTAAGTTTTTTCTCTAAGACAAAGCAGTCAGTTATATGTTTTAGAAATATCAATTAAGTAATTGGTGGGAAAGATAAATAGGAAATAGAAGAGCCTGGAAGCATAGGTAATAATTAAGATGCCATTTCAATACTCTAGATGAGATATGATAAGGACCTTAAATTGGGAGGGGGTATATAAAAGGATAGAAAAAGAGTGAGTATAACAAATGGTGGAAGTAAGATTTACATACCTTTTTATCTTATTGGATATAAAGGTGAAGAAGATAACAAAGCTGAACACAACATTATGATTGCTTACTTAGGTGACTAGACAGATGGCTTGTCATCAACAGAAATAGATTAATTTCAAAGATAGATGAGTTTGGAGAGAAACTGAGCATTCTATTAATATGGACAACATGTTTCCAACATTTATTGCACATTTTAATTTTTTTCCATTTCCATAGCCACAATGAAAATGTCTCAATTTTAACCACCTTGACTATCTTGGTAGCCTATTTTCCCTGCTTCATTCTTTTCTGTCTCCAAATCTTCATTATACCACTGCTAGGATAATTTCTTCTAGATATGTTTCACTTAAAAATACTTATGAGTAAAATTTTACAAATGTCCCTGTGGCATTAAAAGTTATTGCATGATATCCCTGAACAATCTGCAGAGATCAAGGAGAAAAAACCCCACTACCCTCAAGCAGAGGACAAACGGGGGGAGTAAAAACACCGAGGAAAGGCTTGTCTACAGGGGTGGAGGGGATATGATTGAGGAGAGACTCTTAATGAACACCTTAATGAAAATACCAACAACATGGAAAAGAGTTCGGACTGAGGACACATGTGATACCCAGAGGAATCACTCATCCCCATTGGGAGGGGTGGTGGGAGGGATGGAGAGAAAAAGAAAATGATCTTTGTTTCTAATGAATAATGTTTGAAAATGACCAAATAAATAATGTTTTAAAAAAATCAGATCAAAGTAGATATTTGACCTAGGTATAAAGGGAGATATAAATAATGAGAAAAACTGGGGGGAAAAGCTATTGCATGATCAGATACCAACTTACCTTCTCAGTCTCATCTCATATTATCCTTTTCATTTATTCTTTGCTCCAGCCAAAATATATTGAGTACCTTCTTCATTTGAGCCAAGGTAATATAACAATGAGAAGAGCCTATATATATATATATATACACACACACACACACATATATATATATATATATATGTATATATATATATATATATATGGTGTGCTTTTGGAATCTAGGTGGTGCTGTTGATAGTGCTGGTCCTGGAGTCAGTAAGACCAGAATTCAAATCCAGCCTCATACATTTACCAGCTGTGTGAACCTAGGAAAGTCATTTAACCACCTGTTCATCCCCGTTTCTTCAGCTTTAAATGGGGATACCTCTTAAGGTTATTGTAAGGATCAAATGTGCTTAGTACAGTAACTAGCATATCATATGCCATAAATAAATGCTTATTTCCTTCTCCTTTTTCTCATTCCCCCCCATTATGGTTTAGCAAGTGTGGTGCTAACAACAAGGTTAGTAGGGCAATTTTTGTATTATTATCCTTCTTTTAAAGACAAGGCATTTGGGGGATTAACAAGTAAATTGAATTACTTATGGTCTCACATTTGGTTAAGTGTTATAGCTAGGATCAAAACCCAGATAACCTGATTTAAAAAAAATAACAAGTAACCTGACTCCATATCATTTATTTCATTTACCCTTAAGTCTCTGTAATTTTATAGTTTATGTAATAAGTAGTACATGCCAATGTCATCTGAACATTGGGGAATCTCCCACTAAGAGCTCAGTTAGAATGTAACTCTACCACCTAGTAGGCAGTGACTGTTGTTAGAATAGGCTCCCACTAACTCTGTTTAACTTGTATGATTGAAAAGCAATATATGAAAGAAAACAGATAAACCCACATCTTTTGGAAAATTGTTGGAGAATTGTGGAACAATAATCTATCTGGAAATACTTGTTTTAAGTATTAAAAAGGAAAGAAGATGGAGACCTGCCTTCTAGCCATAGAATCATAGAGATGCAGGTAAAATAGACTGTTCATCTCAGTTATAAAGATGAGAAAACTGAGGCCCAGAAAGATCAAGTGATTTAATTAAACTCATTCAGGTAGTGAGCATCAGCATTAAAAATTGAACACAGAACCTTTAATGTCAAAACAGGTGTTCTTTCTACTGTCCAACTCTGTCTCCTTGCTCCCCCTGACTTGTGACCTTGAATGAATTAGTTTCTTTGTATGTAAAGTGAGTGCATTCAGGATGTTTGTTAACTACCATGTAGATTTGAAGTTCTGTGAATTTTAGATAATATCAACAGAAACTATTTCCTATAAGAATTGCTAATGTCAAGGCTAACAATAACTGAATGATTGCTTTTTGACGAGAGTTCTATTTTCATGCTTTATCAGTTACCTATCAGTAAGAAACATCAATACTGTTTTATCCTTTATAACCATTACATATTCTTTGCAGGGCAAAATGATTCCCCCCCTAAAGTTAGTAATTTGCCTAACCACAGGTTTGGAAATGATTTTCTAGTCTTAGTAGTATTGATTTTTCCCCCCAAATCCACAATATGAAGAAATACATTTTATTATTAGTTGACATCCAATTTAAGCATGGCAACATTTAATGTTAGATTAGATTCAATTGTATTTCTATTTACTTCCTCTTAAGTAATTTTTTTTTCTTTTCAGACCAAGACATGTATAGGAATATTGGGTTTTAATGAGAAAAAAATGTATCTTATTTTAGACAGATGTAGAATTAAGGAATATGTAAAAACATAAGTTTGTTTGGGCCATTTAATATACATATATATTTTAAAAATATACATTGACTATTATGTACTCCTCCAGTATTAGTATTAAGTAGCAGTTTACTGGGAACATAAAGTGCATTGTAGTGTTCCTCATGGGATGTCAGACAAGTAAGGACACATTCATATCGGGCTGTCTATCTATACTCCCTTGGCAAACAGCTTCCCTGTTATGTACAAGAGTGGATTCAGAATTCACATGAAGATGTCACTTTTAAAAAAAATGTTTTTAATGGTCACTGACATAAGAATATTTTTTCTTTCAGAAAACCCCACTAATGTGTGTATGTGTGTGTGTGTGTGTGTTCATAGGATATCCATTCACATAGATCTCTTTATGTTGACAGGTCAGATAAATGGAGTATTTTAAGCCTTTTTTTTTTTAAGTCAAAAACTATGTTTTTCCTATGGGGAAAATGGAATGAAGAGGAAACAGATTTATGAAAACAAACACAAAAAGTAACTGCCTGGGCTTCGGAAAATCTGAAGGATGCTTGTTATAGCTTTCAGCATTCTGATTCAGTCAGACATAGTTGGACTACTTCCATAAAACAGTCTGGGCATATTTCCATGGTACCAGGCAATAAGGCAAAATTTCTTGGGCCAGTAGGTCAATGGTGTTCATTCCTCCCTCCCCTAAAAAGGACAAGCATTATAGGTTACCTGATTGCCATCTGTTCCATTTCCTTTTAGGATATTCCTTCAATATATCCATGAATGAGGTTATATAGAATAGAGAGGTCAATCCAAATAAATTTAACTTCTATTGGAGGCTTGCTATGTAATAAGAAGGTCTTTCTATATTTGCCATTTCTATTATGGTATAGCAAGAATTCAGAAGGCAGAAAGTAACTTTCCATTAAATTATCCAAATGCTGATTGATCCAAAAGGCTACTGTGAATATCAAGTTGAAAATTCCTTAGGATCTAGAATCAATTACATTTCTTATAACTTAATGAGAGATGACTTTGAGCAACTCTGTCTCACTTAAATCCAATTCAGGCACAAGTCAAGATGTCACCCCATGATATGATTTGTCCTCCTTAAATATAAAGGATGAACATCAAGAAGAAGTCTCTGCTTCCTAAATCTTCTTCCAATCCTTTCTTTGACTTTTCAATTTCAATTTATCCTAATCTTCCATTCAATCCACTTTAATGTTCCTGACAATATCCTATCTACATTGACTGCTATTAGAATAATTATAATATAAAGTATTGATCATCATTTCTTGCTTTTTGAATTCTTACATACATTTAAAGTTTAAATTGTACTAGGGTTAATGATCAATGAAGCAACAAACTTTTATTAAGCACCAACTGTATGTGAGGGATTCTGCTAGGTTAGGGAGATACAAAAATAATGAAAATGTCAAAATAAAGCAAATAGTTCCCTGAAATTTCCTTCCACAAGATACAAGAATCTTATGTTTCATTCCTCCTTTCCACTCTTCTTTTTTTTTGTTCTTGAATTTTTTTTTCCTTGTTTGCTTTAATCATCTACCTCAATCCATTCCCCTAAAGCATTATCTAAAAAGTATATGGCATTATCTATAAGAACTTCTCTACAGAACACCTTTTTATGGAAAATGAATTAGTTTGTGACCACTACTGATCCACCCTCTCTTTCTTTCCTCAAGTAAATGACAAAATTATGCCCTGGAGATGGATATGACATTCTCTGAAAAATGTGAATTAGACTCCTTATATTTTTCTTAGCTTTTCTTTAAAATTTCCTATCACCTTGAAGCACAGAAGGTTGTAAAAATAAATGTTATATAGTCAGAGCTTTCTGACTACCCAGTAATCCAAAGAGTACAGAATGAAATTTAATGCCTATCACTAAGGATGATTACTAAATCACAATTAAGACATGGACATTCAAATGTCAAAGCCCATTTATAAAATACTAAATAACAAGCCACTATATAGTAGTTTGGTATATTTTATCAGCCTAAAATAGCTAATGCTTAAAAACAACCTTTGTCTATTTCTTACTCCTGAACTTTTTCTTATTCTTGCTTATGAATTAAAAAAGTTCTAGAAATGCAGTATAATGAAATGTATTTGTAAATATTTTATATCATTTAATATATTTTTCTCTACCCTCCAAATATTAGACCCACATTTGTTTCTATAAGTTTAGAGATCTCAAAGTAAGGGGCATTATTCTTTTACTATATTCTGGGAAATTAACTCTGTCAGAGGGTGCATATAAAGAATTTTTAGAATTTCATAAACTCAGTCATATAGGAGAATAAGCACGTGAATTAAAATCTGGAAGGCATTAGACCAGGGCCAAGGAAACTAGTTTAGGGGATAATAAACAATTACACTCAAAGTACTGGTGTCTTTTTTATCAAGTGATATATCAAATACATTGTCATTTCAATATATGAATAGTGAATTTTGAAAATTATTACCTACAACTTTGAATTTAAAATGCTAGATATTGAATTGACTTATTAAACCCTGAAGGAGTTAATACCACCTAAAAGATATCTTTTCTGAGTTCTGTAATGATTTAAGATAGAATAGGAGAGAATATTGATTTTGTTTTACTCCCTGTTGCATAGGCTATTAGGAGAAAACAGTAGTTTTGGATTCTTACCCATAAAGCTAAATCATAGGAGGGAATGCACTGAGGGGTTAACTTTGTACATGCTATTTTGCTAATTGGGAAGTAACTTATTCCCTATTAGGATCTGGCCTCTTATTTTCATTCCTGACATGTTTCAGGGGAGCCAAAATCTATCTTTACATGCTATAAATATAAATTAAAATTAAGGATCAATTGCTACTTCATATTTGTACCTTTCTTATATCTATAAATATAGTAAACTTGAATTCATATTATCTTTCTTGGCCCATACAAGTTTTCCCCAATATTGCTTATTTCTATGATATTTACCCATTATAGAAGCTTTCTTGCAAAATTCTTGAGTGTCCTGATCTCCTGCCAATCTAGGATAAAGTCAATAAATGACTTCTCCAGTGTTCTTATTTAGAATATTTGCATTAGAACTCATTAATTTAAATCACCAAAATAGGAGGCTTCAGTGTTTCAGATATCTTCTTATACAATAAAATTCAGGATAATAACAACTTTCTGATTATACTTTCATTCTTTTGACCTGAATGAAAACTACCTGAAAGAGTCAATTTCATCTTCCTTTATAGACTGATAACAAGAGTGCCCAATTAGTGTCATTTATTATTATTATCATTTATGTAATGTGGATACCAGTTCATTTGGAAAAGAACTGAGACTGTCACCTCGTTTCACATAGGTCACTGGACAACAATGAAATGGTACCAGTCTTCAGCCCTTACTACTTTGAGTTTAATTTAAGCTGTTGACCCACATAAAAAGACTATATCCTATTTCCAACTAAGGAAAAAAAGAATTATGGAATAAAACACATTTAGGCTTCAACATCTTGACTATGACAACATTATTTTTCTTTGAAGAGTAAAAAAAATCAAACCTATAAAATGTCCTCAGAGAAACTTAAGAATAAAAAAATAAATTTACCCCAAATTATTTTTTAAACTAAGGACAGTTGCTAATACTTTTGTCAAGAAGGTGAGCCATTTGGTTGTTATGCCAAATACGAATTGTGTATATATATATATATATATATGTATATATATATATATATATATAATTCCTAAAGACTTATGACTACTTATGTGATAATCTCTGGCAATAACACCATGGTATGAATTTAGAAGGAAAGTATTGCCCCCAAATCATACAATATAGGTACAAGATTTATAGTTCAGAAACATATAGTACCATTAAGTACTATTACTATGATGATTTTTGTAAAAAAATCCTTTTCATAATTTACTTTTATTATACGGATTAGATGATTTTTGTAAAAAAATCCTTTTCATAATTTACTTTTATTATACGGATTAGGTAGAAACTCTCAGGCTAAGAAAGTCCATCTACCAAAGTAAAGAGACATTTTTTTCTGTAGCTTACTGATTTAGAGAATTATCTAGAGCATGGAGAAGTTACTTATAGTCACAGCCATTATGTTTTAATTGCTGATCTTGAACAAAGGTTTTCTTACATTTCTTATTGTGATACTAAGATGAATAAAAGCTATTTTGATTAATATAAGAAAAAAATTAAAGTAACACTTTATTGTATAAAATGGCTGACAATTATATAAAATAATCTGAATGTTTGTGTTGCCCATTATCTACCTTTCAGTTTTAGCTTTAGCAATATCGCTATCAAATTTTTTAGAGGCATAAGGCTATGATATGTTATTATTGATCCAAGAAAGTTAAAATTGATATTGTTTTTTAAACCATTCATTCTGTGGAATGCATTTTCTTTTTTTCTATTAAATAAGATGTTATCTTCTATATTACCTTGCCATCATTATAATAATGTTTTAGAGTACTCCCTTCCCTCCCCTCCTTTCCTCTTCACTTTCTTCCTGTTCTATTCCTTTTCCTTCCCTTCCCTTCCCTTCCCTTCCCTTCCCTTTCTTTCCTTTCTGTTCCTTTCCTTCATTTCCCTTCCCGATGTCTTGAAGTAATAGTTCATGATCTTAAAATGAAGATATTTTGGAAATTTTATTCTGGTTCTTTGCTTATGCAATGTATAACAGCATAAATAAATTTTGATTTTTTTTGAGTTAACATATGAAAAACAAAAGTTGCACCTAATTTCTATTTAAAGGTGTTTATGGTTTAGTCCAATATCAAAACTAAAACAAAACAATTTTTAAAACATTAGGATGCAATTAAAAAACCTATTTTAAAAGACAACAAAATCTTAGTAATGTTATTGAACTAAGAAGAGCATTAATCAGTATGTCCTGTGCTCTTCTTTGTAGTCTCAGCGCCGTGTTACCTTTCACCTCCCTGATGGCTCCCAAGAAAGCTGCAGTGACAGTGGTCTAGGAGACCATGAGCCTGTGGGTAGTGGAACCCTGATCTCACATCCTCTTCCTCTGGTTCAGCCACAGGACGAATTCTATGACCAGGCCTCACCGGACAAGAGGACTGAAGCTGATGGCAATTCTGACCCCAATTCTGGTGAGTTAATCTTAAAAATACCAGATTATTCTCTTCTCCAATTATTTTCTCCTAGTATGTGAATGCTGAGTGATTAAAACCATGGAATCTGACAGACGATATTTTGTCTTAGTACTATGGTGTATTTTGCATCATGCTAAGCCTAATTAATCTGAAATATTAGACATCTATGTTGACTGGTGAAATCTGAAGTTCTTCTGAAAGGGTATTTGTTGTTGATAGAGGATAATGAAGAAAATCAAACACTTGCCTAAGTATAAAGTTGTTTTGTTTTATTTTTTTTCTTATAGAACTTCCATAAGTGGATAGGTTGCATAATGCTTTTTGATTGTCTAATAGGAATGAAAAGCCAACTACTTTATTCTTTGGTGTAGCCTTTGTTTTAGGTTCAAATAGTCATCCAAATAGAGTAATAGGGAGTTAAAGATTTTTGCTTCCCATGTCCAGTCTCTCTCTCTCTCTCTCTCTCTCTCTCTCTCTCTCTCTCTCTCTCTCTCTCTCTCTCTCTCTCTCTC